>NC_091625.1:25157772-25460802 GCF_027580195.1 Bos mutus | reverse complement strand
TAGTTAAAGGGTGCTAGAAAGGGGTCACAGGATGTATGTTAGGTGATTCGAAGGAGAACTTTAAGTCGGACGTTACACTGGATTAGAAGCGGAAATCCCATATTGAGGGAGGGAAAGCTAGAGAGGCTAATGCCATAATTGGTGAAGTAGCACAATCATTTATATTAGCCAGATTAGAGGGATGTTTGGTCATTTTTGTGGTTGGACACTGTTTGTGTTCAGATATAAGACCTCAGCAGTCTCATCTCTGTCATGATTCATCGTGGTCATAGAGTGTCTTTGCCTGATGTTAATGTCCTGTGGAATTGTTTATGTTCAACGGGAGATTACCAAAGCCGAGTTGGGAGTGCTAGGCCAGCTTCTCTACCACTGGGACCTGGCCGATAGGAGCAGACCAGCTCCCATGTATCAGGAACTGCTTTCTTCTTTCTCACAAATAAGCTAACCCACGTTTATTTAGGAAGCCATTTTATCTGAGGTGGGTAAGCATGTAATAAATGTGTCCTTTTACAAAAGTTAGAGTGAAGCACATTTGCTTCTCAACTTTTTTTCTAAAGTACACTTAAGATGGACTAAATTTTAAGTGTTAGAAAACTCAGGAAGAGTTAGAATTGTATACTTATCAACCTTTCCAGGGTCATGATTTATTGTACTGTTTCTAAGTTAACTTTTAATAGGAAGTGTCATATTATGTGATAAAAATAGTTTGGAGATTCAAAAGAGCAAACATATTGTTGGTGGGAGGGCAAAAAACGATGCCATAAGTGAATTGTTCCTTCGATAACACAGTCTCACTTCTGAGAATACATCCTATGGCTCTATCTGTAACACATGCAAAAATGACGTTCCAAGTTACTCATAGCATAGTTTATGACAGCACTGTCTTGAAAACAAGCCAGGTGACCAGGTTAGAGAGGATGGTTACATAAACTAGGGTAAATCCACACAGTCAAGTACTGTGTAATTATAAAGGAAAGAATGAGGAAGCCATCTCTCTACTGCTGTGCAAGGATATCCAGGCTCTACTGTTAAGCAAAAAAAAAGCTAGAGAATAGTACTGTTTTTCATAGAAACAAAAGAGGAAAAGAATTTATATTCATGTTTATTTCTAGCTATAAAAATAGTTATAAATATCAAACCAGTCAGTCCTAAAGGAAATTAACCCTGAATAGTCGTTGGAAGGATTGATGCTGAAGCCCCAGTTCTGTGGCCACCTGATGTGAAGAACTGACTCACTGGAAAAGATCCTGATGCTGGGAAAGATTGAAGGCAGAAAAAGAAGAGGGTGACAGAGGATAAGATGGTTAGATGGCATCACCAGCTCGATGGACATGAGTTTGAGCAAATTCTAGGAGGTAGTGAAGGACAGGAAGGTCTGGTGTGCTGCAGTCCATGGGGTCGCAAAGAATCAGACACGACTTAGCGACTGAACAACGATGAACAACATACAAACACCACCACAGCAACACACAAGGAGATAATAAAGTGGTCACCTAAAGTGGGGAAAGGTGGACCCAGAAGGTGATGGACAGGGATATGAGTAAGATGGAAAGTTCTCGTTATTTGCTTTTTTTAAAATGTAATTTTAATTTTAAAATTATAAAAATGTACTATCAAGTCCAAAAAGTTAAGGAAAGATATATATAATGTATCTTTCTTCTACCTCATTCCATTCCCCAGAGATAACCATTAACCTCAGTTTCTTACATGGCTTTTCAGAGTTGTCCACTGTCTTAGCCAAGGATCTCAAGAGAAACAGAACTGAGAGGATGTGTGTGTGTGTGTGTAGGTGTATATAAATGTCTGTATATTTATGTATATAAATGTATATTTTATGTATATAAATGTCGAATACACACATATACAGAGAGAGATTTCCTTTAAAGAATTGGCTTACATGGCTATGGGGGCTGCCAAGTTCAAAATGTGCAAGGTAGGCTGGCAGGCTAGAGGAACAGGGAGGGGTTGATATTGTAGTCCCAAACCTGAAGGGCATCTAGAGACAATTCCTTCTCTCTCTGGGGACTTTAGTCTTTTTCTCTTAAGGCCTTTGACTGATTGGATGAGGCCTACCTACATTATGGAAAGTAATCTGCTTTATTGAAAGGCTGCTTACTTGTTAATCACATCTTTAAAAAGAAATATCTTCACAGCAACATCTAGACTCGTGTTTGACCAAAGATTGGCCATGGCCTAGCCAAGTTGACATATAAAATTAACTATGACAGCCATGTACAGTTATAACATATATCTATATTTCTTTCTTTTTTTTTTTTTTTTAGAAAAAAATAGAAATGGTTAGCATATCGTAGCACACTGATATACACCTTGTCTTGGGTGCCAACTTCCCTTGTTTTGAAGGAGTAGAATTCTCAAAGGAACTATACCTTTAAAATATATGAAAATTAGAATTTTATATTATGAAAGAAAAGACATAATTATTATAAAAGGGAAAAAACAGCTTAGAAAAACATTTGGTAGTGGTTAATGTTTACATTATATAAAGGCTCCCATATATTGAAAAGAAAAACAATGACTCCACAATCACAGAGCCAATTCATAGAAGGCAGCCAGGAAGCAAACATTTGAAAAATGTTCAACCCACTACCACTCAAAGAAATACAGAATCAGTGGGGTAAAACTTAAAATATATATTAAATACATTTAGAAAAAAAAGGATAAGCAAGATTGTTACCTTAGATGCAAACTGCAATGCTCCTGTCAGAGTAGTCAGGCTTTCAAGAGCAGTTTGTTAAGATGGATCACAAGCTATAAAACCATGCCCTTTGGCCTAATAATCCCTCTTCTGGGAACTAATCTTGAGATAATTCAAAAGATGACAAAAGGCATGGATCATGAGGATATTCGTTGCAATGTTATTTGTACAATCCAGGAAAAAGAATTGGAAACAAGCTAAACATCCCAAGGACATAGGGATTTGGGTAATTATGGTTTATTACTTCTGAGAAATGCAGCCATTACAAGTCCGTACAAAGATTAGCAGCAATGGCAAATATGCACTATTTAATGTTACATATAACAATTATGTCTTAGCCCTGATAACAATGGAAAGAAAACCTTGTACATATGATCAAGAACAGGTTAGGACTATAGAAACCTAAAGGCAGTTGGATCCACGGGAATGTTAGAATTATGGTGACATTTTTGTTGTGTGTTTTAATCCTATTAATATTTCTCAGTTGTTGTTGTTGAGTTGCTCAGTTGTGTCTGACTCTTTTGTGTGTGACTGTAGCTCACTAAGCTCCTCTATCCATGAGATTCTCCAGGCAAGAATATTGGAGCCAGTTGCAATTTTCTTCTCTAGGGGATCTTCCTGACCCAGGGATCAAACCTGAGTCTCTTGCAGTGGCCGGGCATTCTTACCACTGAGCCATCAGGGAACCCTTCAGTGTGTTGCTATAACAGAATATGATAGACTGGGTGGCTTTTAAAGAAGAGGTCTATTCGTGGCAGTTCCAGAGTCTCAGAAGTCCACGATCAAAGTGCTGGCAGATTCAGTGTCTGGTGAGGGCTTGCTCTGGTTCCATAGATGGCTGTCTTTGCACTGCGTTCTCATGTGGCACAGGGGGCTGGCCAGCACTGTGGGGTCTTTTAATCCCAGTCATGAGGGCTCTGCCTCATAACCTACTGCTGCTGCTGCTGCTAAGTCACTTCAGTCGTGTCCGACTCTGTGAGACCCCGTAGACGGCAGCCCACCAGGCTCCCCCGTCCCTGGGATTCTCCAGGCAAGAACACTGGAGTGGGTTGCCATTTCCTTCTCCAATGCATGAATGTGAAAAGTGAAAGTGAAGTCGCTCAGTCCTGTCCGACTGTTAGCGACCCCATGGACTGCAGCCTACCAGGCTCCTCCATCCATGGGATTTTCCAGGCAAGAGTACTGGAGTGGGTTGCCATTGCCTTCTCTGCCTCATAACCTAAGCACCTCTGAAAGGTCCTACATCCAAATACCATCACTTTGGGGATTAGATATCAACATATGAATTTTAGGGGAACACAAATATTCAGTCTACAGCAAGAGTGTTACAATATTTTTACAGTTAGAACTTTTCTAAACTTAGCAATGAGTTAGCACTGTGCCAAACAGGAGACTCAAATTGAAATTATCATTTTGTAATCATTAAAGACTTTAAGAATCATTTGATCCTATCTATTTTTTACACCTCCACTGTGATGGTTGCAGGTCAGAGAGCTTTTGACTCTTTCACATGGGTGAGGGGTGGGGGATATTTTAGGTGCTAAGACTGAGAGCTCCCGGTCTTTTCTTGGGAACTAGCCACCTGTCTGCTGATTAAGTCTGGAGAGATGATTCAGATGTTAAATATGTATAAGAGAACAGAGATATTGAAGGCAAGACTGCATTCCTAGTATTGGTTAATTTAAATCTGTTTCTAATGTTAAAATGATAGCTAGTATTATCCCTGATATTTTCTAGTTATCAAAGATATTTTATTAAAATTATGATATAATAATGTTTCAGTCTACATAAAGAGCCATTGGAATATTGCTTTGTTCCCATCTAAAGTTTCAGGTCAATTTTTCCCCTGTGAACAGAGAAATCCAATAAATGAGGATCCAATGAAGAAAACAAAATTTTGGTGTAAATATTTCATTGTGTTTTGTACCTTTAAGTGTCATTTCTTGATCTTTTCCTCAGATTGAAAGACATTTTTCTCAATGTCTGTGGACTTTTGCTTGCATTTATTGACTTATTTTCCAAATTTGGAATGCACAAGTAGAGATTGTCTTCAACATGGGAGATTTCCCAAGTAGCAACACGGACTTGCTAAGCAGGAAAAAGATAGTTGTACGTGCCCAAGTTCCTACTAATGCCTGCCAGGAAAGTAGATTTGGTGTTAACCCCTATGGCAAACGTGTTTTTCAGGGTGGATCACTTGTATACGTTCTTTGTCCAATGGTCTCCTGACGTCTATGGGAAAGATGCCAAAGAGCAAGGCTTTGTGGTGGTGGAGAAAGAAGAACTGAATATGATTGACAACTTCTTCAGTGAGCCAACCACCAAGAGCTGGGAGGTGAGACTCAAGAGGGTTAGACTGTCGTCCTTAAAGTACAAGGCACGAACAAAATGTTCTTGTGTCCAAAATCCAAGCACTTTTTGGCTGGCAAGAAGTTAAGATTTCCTGTGCACCTTTGAAATCCTATGAGGAAAAACCTTATTCCTCTGTTTGAAACTAGTTTTGTGTATCAGAAAGACACTATCACCACACCTACCAGCCAGTCATTTCACTTCCTTTTTTTGAAACTGATGCAGGGTCCCCATTACGTACATGATGAAAGTCAATCTTCTTAATTTGGCCTGAAAAACCATTCATAATTTATTTTTTGAGCACTTAGCAAGCCCTTCTCATGTTAGGAGCACAATGGATGGGCTAAGTAGAATTTACCATCAAGGAGTATGGATAATCATTACAATAGTGAAGTGAAGTGAAAGTTGCTTAGTCGTGTCCGACTCTTTGCAACCCCATGGACTGTATAGTCCATGGAATTCTCTGGGCCAGAATACTGAAGTGGGTAGCCTATCCCTCCTCCAGCGGATCTTCTCGACCCAGGAATCAAACCAGGGTCTCCTGCATTGCAGGCGGATTCTTTACCATCTGAGCTATGAGGGAAGCCCTGATAGCTCAGTTGGTAAAAAATCATTACAATATAGTGAGGTAATTGCCATTATAGGCGAGGTGCCACAGGCTATGGAAGCATGTACCCAGGCACCTGAATGGAGCTAGGGGATCAAAGGAAGTGACCCAGGAGAAGTAATCTGAGCTGAGATCAGAAGTGGGGGGACAGGCAGCTGGGGTGGAAGTGGGACACAGAACATGTTCTGGCCAGAGAGAAAAGCCTGCTGTGCAGAGGAATGACCTGAGGGAGAAATAGAGAGTGTGGGGCTTTTGATGAACTAATAGAGAGTTCAGGGTGGCTGGTTCACAGAGTGCAAAGCTGAGGGAGTGGCAAGAAATGAAGCTGGAGATAATGAAATGGCAGATCACAGAGGACCTATGAACTGCTTGTTAAGAGTTTGGTTATTTTCCTAAGGGTAGTAGAAAGGCACTGAGCTGTTTTGAGCCTGGAGAAGTAAATACAGACACGCATTTTGGAGAGCCTGCTCTTGCCGGCAGATGTTCAGTTGATTGGAATTGGACAACACTTGAAGACACACTAGGAAGCTCTTGCAGTAGTCACTGTTGAGAGCGAGCAGTTGCTGAAAGAATGACAGTGACGACAGAGGAAACTTAGCGCTTTTGAAAGATAGGAGGAGAAAGAGGATTTTGTGAGCAATTAATTACATGTGGAAAGTAAGAAAGATGTCGAGATTGATCTCTTTAGATTTTTAGGTTTTTAGAATGGAAACTGGAAGGATCGAGGTATCAGCCCTTCATTGTGATAAAGAGCATAGCAAGAAGATTAGGTTTAGTAAAAAATGCTCTGTGTTCTGATCCCAGGGATCAGTCAACAGGAAAGAACTAAGGTTTGTGTTTTGGATCTAAAACCAAGGAGGTAGTCGGTGACTTCAGCAAAAAAGCAGATTCATTAAAGTGGCAGCTTCAAAATGTAGCTTCTAACATTCAGTGAATGTATCCGGGGTGAGTGAATGGAGCTAGTGGATGTGGGCTCAAATTTGGTTTTGGAGAATAAAAATGAGATGGCAAGCTCGGAGAGAATGTGAGGGTGGGAGGTTTTCCTTCTCGTGAGAGAGACTTTAACCTTTCGGAAGAGGTCAGCAGGAACAGTGGAGTAGAGGGTTCAGGAGATAAAATAAGAGAGGGCGTAAGCCAGGGACTAGATCCCTGAGAACTGGCAGGGAATGTAGGGGTGGGGATAGGATTGGCCTTAGGTGTTCAGGCAGCAGAAAAGAATAGGATGTGTGTGAATAGAATGCAGATTCAGTGGAGGTATTATATAAGTTGTGGTATTGCTCATTTGATGATTTCTTGGTAACCGCAGAAGGGGGCATCTCCTAGAAGTGAAGAAGGGAGGACTTGGAGGAATACGGAGAAGGTCTGAGTAGGAGCTATAGAAACTAGGAATAATGCCAGCTGACGAGCTGCAGGAGGATGGCTGCCTGCTACTGAAGGCCCCGGTGGGGTCTGGCATCAGGCTGCGGTGGGGGGTGGCGGGTGGTGAGGTTTCTTCAGCAACATTCTCATCAAGCAGCTGTCAGATCTTCCGAGACTGGAGCTCTGTGAGACGGGGATGATGAAGGGTGACCAGGCCGGCCCCTTGGGTCTAACTCCTCTGACGTGCCTGGTCCTTCCATGTGTGTGGCTCACTCGGCCCTTTCTCATTTACTCACTCCCAGCCCCTACGTGCACACACACACAGCTTGCTGCGGCAGGCTCCTGTCTTCCTTCAAAGGCCCAGCTCATCGGTCAGTGCTGCGAGGCTTTCAGTTGACTGCTCCTCCTGTGCTCCCTCAGCCCACTGCTCCTAGCTCTGTGGTCTGTGGCCCCGCACTTGGCTTGTGTGCATGTTTGCCTTCACATTGTTCATTCTTGTTTGAAACCATTGATTAAAAATAGGGCTTCCCAGGTGGCACTAGTGGTAAAGAACCCGCCTGCCAGTGCTGGAGATGTAAGAGACTCAAGTTCGATTCCTTGGTGGGGAAGATGCCCTGGAGGAGGGCATGGCAACCCACCCCAGTATTCTTGCCTGGAGAATCCCAGGGATAGAGGAGCCTGGCGGGCTACAATTCATGTGGTCACAAAGAGTCAGACACGACTGAAGTAACTTTAGCACAGCACAGCACAAGCCTATTAGACTCTCCTTTCCTTGGCTTTTCTTATCATTTCTGTTTTGTTTTGTTTCATTTCTATCTCTTGCCAGTCTTTCTGAGTACACTTTTAAAAAAAATATTTATTTATGTTTAGCTGCATCAGGTCTTAGCTGTGGCACACGAGCTCAGTAGTTTAGAGCTCAGTAGTTGTGGCTCATGGGCTTAGTTGCCCTGGGGTAAGTGGGATCCTAGCTCCCCAACCAGGAATCAAACCCATGTCTCCTGCATTGGAAGGCAGATTCTTAACCACTAGGCCACCAGGGAAGTCCCCCAAATATACTTTGCTTATTCCTTTTCTCATGGTGTTCCCCAAGGATTTATCTCTGACTCTTTTTTCTTCTCATCTATTACATCTTCCTTGGATGAGCTCATCAGCTTTTGAGATTTATGCTGTGGATTCCCACATGTCTGCTTCACATGCTTCCTTCTTTGCAAGCTGCCGCTCTTAAGCACATAGATGCCCCACAGGCACCCCTGGGTCTCCACGAGGCAGAGATGGTGTGACACTGGCATTCTGGCTAACATATCAGGGAATATCAATTCCTGTCCTCCTCACCTAACCATCTGTGCCCAAGAGGCCCCCATGAGATATGTGCACAGAGGAAGCAGAGCTAGGAAAGGTGTATTTTCTTGTAGAGGCTATGGTCTCTTGCCCCAGTGTGGAGGCCTAGAGAGAGGGTTTCAATTGCTTTGGGAATTCAATCCTTTCCTGACTAGGTCTGGATAGCTTGAACTGAAGCAGCCCTCGTTTAGGCCTATTCTCTTTCCACTAATCCCAACCTTGAATCTCAGCTCCTGACAACTCCAGTGGGAGAAGTGGCCATGCCCACCAGCACACAGAGGAAAAGGCACTAAGGAGGCATGTGGAGAGAGAAAAGTCTGCTTCGCGCGCTAGAGTCGAGTGGGCTTGAGTGAGCCTCTCAGACTGAGCCACTGAGCAGGATAAAAGAGAGAGCACATCCCTCTAGAAGGTGTGCCTCTAGACCTGTGGTGGAAGAGGAAGAAAAGAAGAAGGGACGGAGGAGGAGGAAGAAACGGGGTGGGCTCTTCCAAGACCCTAGTGCTCTTGTTAACACTTGGGGCACATGGAAAGAAGAGACACCTGGAGACAGAGGTGACTGGACTGTTATCCCGGTTTCTTGCCACGTGGACAAGAAAGTCCAAAACTAAGATGAGGAGAAGAATGCTGTCTAGGCTCCTTCCCGTGCAGGAGCAGACTTGGCTTACTAGCATTACCTTAAAGCCCGGCCCCTGGCATCCCATTGTTTCTCCTCTGTGGGTGGGGAAGAGGAACCTTCACTCCCCTAACAGGTGTCTGATCCTCAGCATGTCCATAAAGTCCCGTCATCTTCCCCCAAATGTGCTTGTCCTCATGCCTTCCCATCTTAATTAGTGGTGCCCCAAGTCAGAAACCTAATTATCATCCCAGATTCTTCTCTTTCATCCTCAGTCATCTCTAGTTAGAATTTGTTGATTCTGATCTTATGGGGGGTGGGGCCCACCGCCCTAGTCAGCTGTCTGCACCCTTTCAAGGGCACCTCCAGCCACCCCAACCACTAGTCCACCCTCCATAACAAGCTCTTTAAATAAGCATTATTTCCTAATTTTATAAAATACCTGCTTATTATATTAAATTTGAAAGCTATAAAAAAGTACAATGCAGAACATATTTAAAATAATATCTAACCACACAACACTTTTGTACATTTTTTAAACTCTTTCTATCATAGAGTGTTTTCTAGGGGTTAAGGGTAGGGAGAGTGAGTCTTTTTATTTTTGCAAAATGAGATCATTTTTATGTATAGTTTGGTATCTGGCTTTTCTTACCTGACATCTTGTGAGAATTGTATCATATTTAAGGATTTTGAAGCCTCGTTTTAATGGTTACATATTTTAAACCTCAATCAAAATTTCACAATTCCACCACTTGTAGAAATCGTGTTCATTCAAGTTTTTCACAAGGATGAGATGATGTGTAACTCTGACTCTTTTCCTAATTTCCTGAAAGTGAAATTACTTAGCATAAGGGCATTACTTTTTTAAGTCTCCTAATTTTGTATACAATGACAGTTTGCCAGACATGTGAGGAATACCCTTCTCACTGTGCTTCTGCTAACAGAAAGCCTTATTAACTGTTATTCCTTTCTCAAAACTTCTGCTAATTTGAAAAGCGGACAAATGATATATTGTAATTGCTTGTGTCATGCCTTGCAAAGCAGCTGGCACTTGGGGTCATATAGAAAGCACTCAGCAAATGTTAGCTGTCACGAAGCACCAGGCACTGAAGGGCATGACAGCTCACTGGCGCAGAGTCCAAGTGCTTCTGCCCTAGATTATGTCCAGACTCTTGCACTGAGAATACGTTCTGGCCAACCTGAGACTGGTCACCAAATATCCTCCACAGCCTCATGCCCCCTGGGATGATCTATGCAGTGGCACTCAATCCCCCAGAGGTACCAAAAAGCCATTTTTGACCTGGAAAACTCACAGAAAGATCCTTGAAAATTGATCCAATAGTGATCTGCATTTCTCTCCAAGCCCTAGAAATCTCATCTGGGCAGTAGAGGAAGACTCATCATGCTTATTTGTCATTAAGATTAATATTTTGAAAGGTTAAAAGGTAAATATTACTTTGCCAACTCTTTTGAAAAACTGAATCTAAAGTAACATTTTTCTCAGCTTCATATAAATCAGATGTTCTTCCTTTTTTGACGTCTCTCATACCCAACAAACATGACAGGGTCTTGAAGTGAAACGCCATTGTTCTCAGTGTAATGAACCTACCTCCAGTAAAGCCTCCTTTTCATCTTTCCTTTGAGATTCAAACTGATGTCAGCGAGCGCACTCAAAGTTTTAAAATGGAGATTTCCCTTCAGAGAGGTGCAGGAAAAAAAAAAAAAAAAAACTGAGAAGGCAGGGCTAGAAAAAGCTAGCTCAGGCAGCCAGAGGACAGTTGGGAAGAAAAGTACAAGATGAAGAAGGGGGGGAAAAAAACGCACAACAATGAGGTTTTGTTGTGCTCTTAGGAAACCACCACCGTTTCAAAGGTGAAAGTGTCATTTTACAGCCTCACAGCTATGCCTAACAGGAAGTGTGTGTTTGCTCGAAATCCTAATTTGGGTGTGTTCCTGTAGAAATATTGAACGCTCTGCTAAGGGAAACAGAAACTCAGTCATGCAGGAAACTAGATACTGCATAAGGAGTCGTAGCTCCCCGTGGCTGTAACAGTGCTGTGGAGGCAGACAGGCAAAAAACCTGTTCCTCCTCAGAGAGCAAACAGGCGGTTCCCACCCCTTCACGATGCGAGTCCGAAGACTGCCTCCAGACATTCAGATTTTCTATTGTGCCAGACCGGACCAAGAGCCTTTTGTGAAGGTATGTTGGCGTCCTGATAGCTTATCAGGTGGCCGCGGACCCTCTGCGCTCTGCCACTCATATGTTTTGAAACGCTTTCTAATTAGAAAGGATCAGGCTGCTCTCTCAGCCAGAGCAGATCTTTTATTCACTTTGGAGAGAGACACCAGTGTGGTTTGCCCTTTCCCTTTGGAGTCAAAATTCCACACTTTATTTTTTCATTCTGCAGCCCCATTTTGTACTTGTGCTAAATGCAGAGGTCCCCCCAAACATGTGCTTTACCTAACACATTTATTTATTTATTTATTTTTAAATTTTATTTTATTTTTAAACTTTACCTACACATTTAAAATGCTGAATTTGTGATTCTTTGACAGTGTGTTCTTTAAGTAAATGCCCCTTAGAAAATGATAAAAATTTAAGGGCCAATAAATCAGGCTCAGGTGACAGCATTCTGGAAACTGAGTAGTCACTATCTGGCAACTTTTCACTAAGGTAACGTAAGTGCTTTTTCTCTATAATGCAAAAATCATTCCATTGTACTCAGGTATTTTAGTATATTAGTTACCTTCTCTCTATACCCTTCAATTTCAAAATAATTTGGTGACTTATCCAGATTTTCAGAGAAGCAAAAAGATTCAAACCTGGTACTTAACAAGTGTATTTACGATGAAATAAATGGTGTGTGCCAACATCGTGCTTCTGTTCTCAGCTTTGAAGGAAATACTGCTTTGATGGCTTCTGAACTGTCCATAAAGAATCGTAACATAATCTAGACTAAAGCTTGATGCCTCTTTGTTTTGTTATTTTCCATAGATGTTTATCATTCACTGTTGCTATGATTGCTTGTTGGTTGCTATGTGCCTGGCCTTGAGAGGAAATGTTAGGAGTCTTGATTAAAAAGCTATCCTTAATCTTCCCAATTTCCCTATTTATAGAAGACTTACTCGTAGTATGATCTCTAATTACCCCCTTAATAATTCAAATTTAGATGCAGGCTACTGGAGAATCATTCAGGGCATTTCAAGGGTATGAATCACTTGTGAAAGTATACATAATTCTTACCTGATGGCTGAGAGTAACGAAACTGGAAAACTTGTGACTTAATTTGTTCATATTAAGTGTTGCAGCCACACTGCATTAAATTCTGCATTTTCTTTGAAATCAAGATTATAATTAGCCGTTCCCCCCAGGAGTCTTGGCTCAATGTATGTCCTGCTGCTAAACCTACCGGTTACAGGCAATCGTGTACCTGAGGTCCTTTTTGCTAATAGCAGGTGAAGGAAAAGCCAGAATATCATTTTTCTTGGTTTACCTGGCTTCTCTGTTTCAGATCATCACGGTCGAGGAGGCAAAACGCAGGAAGAGCACGTGCAGCTACTACGAAGATGAGGACGAGGCCGCCCTGCCGACCCTGCAGCCCCACAGCGCACTTCTGGAGAACATGCACATCGAGCAGGTGGGTTCTCCCTGGGGATGATGGTAGGGGCCTTTCAGACCTTGAAACCATTTGCTCTTCTCACTTGGGGTGGAGAGTGAGTCCAGTTTTAAAGGAAAACCCCAGCAGCCTGACCAAGGCCCCCTGTTTCAGAAAGACAGTGTCCCTGCCACCCTCTTGGGAGAAGGAGGACTTGGCCAGACACCTTACATCCATTTCCCGAGACCTGAGCAAAAAACCATTTCTTGTCTTCAGAATAATGTTTAAAGTGTCCTATTATAGTCCTAACATATTTTAAAAGGATCATTTATCTCAGAGTTCCAATGGTTTTAATTGATCAGGCTCAGTAAACGTCACATAGCAAGTAGACTTAACTTGCTTTATGAAAACCATCTATTACTACTAGGAAAAACTTCCCTTTCTCTTAGTTTTGTTTGTTTGGTTTAGTTTCTATTTCCTGAGCATCTCTTAATTCCATTTTCATGAAATTCTATGTGTTTGAGGTTGAACTTTAGGAAGGGACCTCTTCTACTTCCCCCATCAATCTTCTTAGAAACTGAAATTCAGAGACCTTAAAGAATCACCAAGTTCAAGTCCCTCAATTTATAAAAGCGTCTGTGATGGCCCGTAAAGCTGAGTGACTTGACCAAGCAGTTACAGAGACAGAGTTCATGCTGATTCTAGAACTATGCCAAGCATTCTGAGGACTTCAACAATTTACATAGCCTCCATTGTTTGTATTTTTTAAAAGATATGCATTATTGATATTTATGACAGCTACTGTGCTAAGTCACTTCAGTCGTGTGCAACCCTATGGACTGTGACCCTCCAGGCTTCTCTGTCCATGGGATTCTCTAGGCGAGAATACTGGAGTGGGTTGCCATGCCCTCATCTAGGGGATCTTCCCAACCCAGGGATCAAACCTGCATCTCTTACGTCTTCTGCATTGCCAAGTGGGTTCTTTACCACTAGCACCGCTTGGGAAGCCCCATGACAGCCAAAATCAAGGTAAATATTAAAGTTAGTGAAAAATACAAGTGCAAGGAGGACAAACTGTCTGATTACTGGCATAAAATACCCATGCTTTCTTGTGCTCAGTTTGGTGAGACTCTTCAGTTGTCAGTAACAGCTCTGAGCCTTGGCGAGTTTAGAAAGATCAGCTGGTAAAATACTCAGTGAAAGAAAGGTTGAAGTGTACAGAAGACAGCACGAGTCTAATTCATACCTCTTAATCAAGCTTGGTGCTCTATCTTCAAATGTACAGTGGCACAGTAACCCTTCAGTATCATCCCTGAGAGGGAATACATGCTCTGGGGAGCATCCCTGCCAAGGTAAACAATGTCAGGCAATGATGGTTTTGCCTTCTCAGTTTATAGTGGCAAGTATTTGCTCGAGTAAATGGGAACAATGTGGAAAGTCATGTGATTTTTGAGTTTGAGCCACAGGCATCTGTTTGGTGCTACAAGTTCATGCGTGATGATTTTCAGGCAGCCTGTAATATTTACATCTCCATCCTTGGATTCACAGCTGGCCCGACGCCTTCCAGCAAGGGTGCAGGGCTATCCATGGAGACTCGCGTACAGCACGCTAGAGCATGGGACCAGCTTGAAAACTCTCTACCGGAAGTCAGCAGCACTAGACAGTCCTGTACTATTGGTCATCAAAGATATGGATAATCAGGTGAGGCTTGTTCCTCTTATAGAGAAACATTTTTTCAATGAAGTTTCTCAAACCTATGCGACAGGAGAGAGACGGATACAATGAACTCGATCAGCCAGACCGCGCAGTTAGCAGGATTTTGCCACAGACACTTGGTTCTTTTCTTTCCTGAAGAATTGAAGTAAATCCCCAATTATTATGTTGTTTTACTCCTACTTACTTCAGAGTGCATCTCTAAAAAAGAAAATGGAGCATGTCTCCAAGTACAGTCACATCATTTTTCCCTGTTCTCATCATAGAGTAGGAAGCTACAGGGATATCCTGCAAGCTAAAACTGGAGACGGTGGAAGAATTCAAGTTCAGATTTGGAGATGGCTGTGGAAAGAAGTTTCAGTGCCATCCCAGAACTCTTTTCAGGTGGCTGAGGTCGTGCCCACCAACCTTGTATGCGTAGCTCCTGAGATGGAGAGCCGCTTAGGCACATGATGTGTTGTGCCTTATGGGCCCAGTTGTTACGAAACAGGAGAAAATGCCCTGGGCCATTGCTTATTACACTTTCATCTCTCTCACTTTCATCTCTGTTTCATCCCTCTTGGTCTTGGAGGCCCTGATGAAATCTGTTAATAGATATTACTCCCATCTACCCTACACTAATAATTCTTGGCTCAGTCAGCTGGGAGTTTGGGTGGAATCTGTCCAGGTTTCTTTTCTATACCATCTAGGCCGACTTCTGCATTACGAAAGGAAGAAATCTTTCAAGTCTGCTTTTTCATCTTTCAAGACCATTTCAATTTGGTCTGTATTATAGCAAGAAGAAATTTCTTTGCTCTTTTAAGATGTAGATATCATTATTCTCTATTTCTGGCATTTGGAAGCTGAGTTTACTTGACAACCATTTATTTATGCATCCATTCAGAAAATGCATGAGTGTCTGTTAGGTGTGGGGCACTATTAAACATTGAGGAGCTTGCTGAGAAGCCATATAATTAGGATCAGTTTAGGGGAAATAGATTTTTGCTGCCATAATCTGTCTTGGGAAAAATGAGTGATGGTGGTGCTAAAGGCACTGTCTGTCTCGACTGTGATTTTTCCTGTGAGTAGGTTACAGTATAATTATAGATTAAGAGTTGTGGGGAATGGTTTAGCTATTATCACTGTTACTACTGTTATTTACAGATTGAGAACACTTTATTTAATCATAGTCCAAGCTGAATAGTAGAGAGAGGCAAGGTAAAAAAAATTTAAATAACAACAACAAAGATTTAAAATGGAATTTACTTGGAGATTTAGTGAAATGTTTTCAAAGTTAGGTGCTACGTTTTAGATGAGATGGGGCTAGATAGTGTTAGACCATACACAAACCTGCACTGTACGTATAGATTAGTTCTCCTGTTAAGTTACTAATAGATAGCAAACTTGTTGGGAAATCTGTTGGCCTCACAGAGCAGGTTTTGGTGATGCATGGTTTTACTCAGCTTCCTATCAGAAGGTATGTAAAGGAGGCCTGCCTATTCCTGAAGATTACACTATTTGTCTCTGAGGTGTTATCTTACTGAAGGCATTTGTGTTATTTGAAGGCAACTGGACACTAACTCTGCTTTCCCCATTCCATCTACCCCCAAGGCAAGGATGCAGCTCCACTGTGTTTGGGAACATGATCGTACAACATCTGTACATTTATCTGGAAATGAACCATATACAATTCTAATATAAAAGCATTATATATGCAGACTGGCAGGCATGAGGAGTTCTACAGAACCAATCCCCAGTGAAACAGCCATTACTGATGGGAATTATAAAAACAATAATCACTTAGTCTCTGGATATTGTCCTAAGGGCATACGGCAAGTGAAAATTCAGTTAAAGAATATCTGGTAAATCTCGGCAATAACAGTGAGATTCTGTGGCACTTGTTGCCGACCCCCCTTCCCCCGACCCCAGTCACTGTTCAGACACAGGCTTTGTTCTGGGCATGCTTGGACAAGAAGATGAGGATCCATCAACCCAAGCTCCCAGGCAGGTCCTCAGAATTTCTTATCCCCTACCCACCAGCCATGAAATTAAAAGACGCTTACTCCTTGGAAGGAAAGTTATGACCAACCTAGATAGCATATTCAAAAGCAGAGACATTACTTTGCCAACGAAGGTTCGTCTAGTCAAGGCTATGCTTTTTCCTCTGGTCATGTATGGATGTGAGAGTTGGACTGTGAAGAAGGCTGAGCGCCGAAGAATTGATGCTTTTGAACTGTGGTGTTGGAGAAGACTCTTGAGAGTCCCTTGGACTGCAAGGAGATCCAACTAGTCCGTTCTGAAGGAGATCAGCCCTGGGATTTCTTTGGAAGGAATGATGCTAAAGCTGAAACTCCAGTACTTTGGCCACCTCATGCAAAGAGTTGACTCATTGGAAAAGACTCTGATGCTGGGAGGGATTGGGGGCAGGAGGAGAAGGGGACGACAGAGAATGAGATGGCTGGATGGCATCACTGACTCGATGGACGTGAGTCTGAGTGAACTCCGGGAGTTGGTGATGGACAGGGAGGCCTGGCGTGCTGCGATTCATGGGGTCGCAAAGAGTTGGACACGACTGAGCAACTGAACTGAACTGAACCCACCATTCAGCTTCAGAGGCTGAATTGCAGGCAAGGGCGGCCTGGAGGTAGGGGGCGCTCTTCCCCTTACCGGCCCCTTCTCCGAGGACGGTTGGTCTACCTTCAACGCAGCAGGCTGAGAATACAGGGGTCTCTACTGCCCTTGCTTCAGCACAGAGCAGAAGTTACACGTAAGAGAAGGGAGCCAAGACCAGTCACTACTGCCCCTGCCCAGCACTCTGCTCATAAAACAGGATTGTGCCTTTGAGAAAAGCGAACCACTATCCACCTCCCAGCTCCAAAGCCGAGTCCCTAGCTCCCAGCTCCAGGTGAATGGGCAAACCATAAAACATACAGTTCATATAACCCTGTATACGAGACAGCAAAAGAGACACTGATGTATAGAACAGTCTTTTGGACTCTGTGGGAGAGGGAGAGGGTGGGATGATTTGGGAGAATGGCATTGAAACATGTATAATATCATATATGAAACGAGTCGCCAGTCCAGGTTCGATGCAGGATACTGGATGCTTGGGGCTGATGCACTGGGACGACCCAGAGGGATGGTACGGGGAGGGAGGAGGGAGGAGAGTTCAGGATGGGGAACACAAGTATACCTGTGGTGGATTCATGTTGATATATGGCAAAACCAATACAATATTGTAGAGTTGAAAAAGAAAAAAAACAAAACATACAGTTCAGAAGCTTTCCTCAAAAGACCTGACATTATTTAGAAAAACGTGGGGGAAGTTTAAGCTAAAGGGAAGTCTAGAAAACAATAAAAATTTGGTGGTAAACAATTAAGAGGAGGCTAGGAGAAGGCAATGGCACCCCACTCCAGTGCTCTTGCCTGGAAAATCCCATGGACGGAGGAGCCTGGTAGGCTGCAGTCCGTGAGGTTGTGCAGAGTCGGACATGACTGAGCAACTTCACTTTGACTTTTCACTTTCATGCATTCGAGAAGGAAATGGCAGCCAACTCCAGTATTCTTGCCTGGAGAATCCCGGGGATGGGGGAGCCTGGTGGGCTGCCTTTTTTGGGGTCGCTCAGAGTCAGACACGACTGAAGTGACTTAGCAGCAGCAGCAGCAGCAGCAGCAGCTCCATGAAGGAAGCAGACTAAGCTATAGACCTTCTAGAGAGAACCAGGGCGAGAGACAGCTGAGGAGAGCCTTCCTGGAGTCAGGATAAATTACATAGACTGGCCAAGGAAACTACTGTGGCAAAGGGGCCTAAATATAATTGAGTGAGAATTACCATGGAGTAATTTATACCACAAGGCACTATGGAAAATAATAGAGCAATCATCAGGTAACAGAGTCTGATTTATACTAACTTATTCCAGTGAGGTATAGAAATGTTACTCCTATATTGTTCTATTACATCTTTCCACTTTCTATAGTAATTTTGGGTATAACATTGATATATATTACAAAGTCAATAATAAAGTGTTATTTATATAGTTGTGTAATTTTTATCTACTAAGAAAGCTGAGAGAAGGAGAGCAATTATGCGTTTATAGGTTTTGTCATATTAACCTTCCTTTTACCACTTCTGGCTATCTTCCTCCCCCTCCCTGGATTCCTTTGTTCTATTATTATCAAATATATTAAATTTTTAGATGCTGTAGACCCAACAATACAATTATGTACATATTATATAACTTATTTCTAAATAAACTAATATAAAAAATAAAATGAATGTTGTCTTACATAACCATAATGCTGTATATCCAAAAAATTAACAGTCATTTCTTAGTATCATCCTATCTCCAGTGCTTAAACAAATTTCTATGATTGCTAAGAAAATTTGTTACTGATTTTTCTTTGTTCTTAGCAGCTCTATGGAGAGATTTTGGTATGAGGAACAGGGGTTAGAAAGTTTTGAGACTTCTACTCTGCCTAATTTTTAGTATTTCAAGGAGCTAGGAACTGAAGCAGAGATTCCATGATGATAATCATCAGATTTAAATTATTTTGAAAAATTATAAGACATTTTCCAGATAGACTCCATCTGAAGCTTTGTTTCTCAAGTGGAATTTGGAGAAGATATATCAGAATCACCTAGGGACTGTTTCAGAATATGTATGCTCGTTTTTACCAGTCTTCACCCCTCCAAGTACTGGTTGGGACCTGAGGAGGATAAGAGGCTGAAGCAGTGGGATGGTCATTCTGAAAACACTGCTCCTTCCAACCCCAACAAGAAAAAATAGACAAAATCATTGATTCAGATACATCTAAACCACCTTGAAAGCCCATAGTATTATGGAATTGTTACTTTTTTCTTTAAAATCATTTTGAACTGAGTATTGGATCAGTCACGTCAAGGATGCAGTTCTGTTAAGCATATTGAAAACTCATTTTTATGAATTAAGGGAGAGGAAAATTTATTTTCTCTGGGGAAATATCTGACCATGATTCTACTTATAAAACACGTCAGAGACAGGCTCTCACTCTCTCAACCACTCATTTCTGTGAGCAAGATGTATGTTGTAGTTGTTTAATGTTCCAGAATGTGATGAGAGAGAGATTTTTTTCTCTACAGTGGACTTTGGAAGTCTTTTTAAACTGAAGCAATTGCTGACCTTTGACCGATAAGTTCTCTGAGCCCCTTGGGTACTAATAAGAACCAGGGACATTTTATTTGTTGATTCGTGGTCTTTTTTACTTAGAAACTCTGACTTAGTAATGCTCTTCATAATAATCTTGCTGAAAGAGATATAATGAGACCTCAGAATAGGATTATGCTAAAATATTTCAGAAGGGCTTTCTTTGAGAGGTTTGTGTTCGAAAGCTGCTAACATTTCTGTTTTCTTTTGACAGATCTTTGGAGCATATGCGACTCATCCTTTCAAGTTCAGTGATCACTATTATGGCACAGGCGAAACTTTTCTCTACACATTTAGCCCCCATTTCAAGGTACCTAGATGGAAGGAATACTGACGGCCTAGTGTCGTGGTGTCAGGGGGGTGGCTGGGGCTAGATGTCGGGGGCTGTGGTTGGAGCGGTAGACGGTCCCATCCCATAACCTCACTTGGCCTCACTCTAGCCTGCTCAGCACTTCATGACCACAGCACAGAAACCCGCTTGGTTCCCTTCCTGGGCCTTGGGAACTTTTGCATGAACTTCTGAGATCCAGGGTGGAATTGCAGGTCAGAACCAACATGTGTGCGAGAGATCTTTCCTGCCTTGTAACCCCTTCGGAGAGCTCATCCTGGTGTGGGAAAGGTCTAGCTAGAAGTCGGGAGCTTCCTCAGCCTGTGGGTGGTCCCCTCCCTCTTTGCTAATTCTCCAGATTGAAATGTCTGATCTCTCTTTGTCTTGTGTTTCTACCTAAGGTCTTTAAGTGGAGTGGAGAAAACTCATACTTTATCAATGGAGACATAAGTTCTTTGGAACTTGGTGGTGGAGGGTAAGGTTTTTGTTGTTATTAATTTACTATTTAACCAGAGTGGGTCTGTTTTAATCCAGGTAACTGAAACTTTGGTGTCAGCTGATTGTAGTTAGTCCATGTGTAGTTAGTCGATTATTTAGGACAGTGTGGTCTAACACATGACACTAAGAATCGAAGATAAAATGACTTATTTATGTGTCCAAATGAGGGACCACCTGAAAGACAGGTCATTTAAATGAAATACAGGAAATGTTTTATAAGCAGTTTAGGGTTTTGACTATAGCATAAAAGAAAGAAGTTGGGACAAGGGAGGATGGAAAGCGTCTACATAAAATTGAGATGTTTTCACCATTTTGCTTTTTTAACCTTTTTAGGGGACGATTTGGCTTATGGTTAGATGCCGACTTATACCATGGACGAAGCAACTCCTGCAGCACTTTTAATAATGATATTCTTTCCAAAAAGGAAGACTTCATAGTTCAAGACCTCGAGGTATGGACATTCGAGTGAAATTTAGACTGCCTTAAAATAGAACATTTAAAAAGACTGGGTTCGGTCAGCCCTGCTAAAGCTAGCTGGAAGACGAAGCCCCAGCTCAGACTGCCTCATCCCATCATAGTGCTTTCTTTCTGCCATCATCTCAGAGCGCAATTACATTGCAGAGAGATTCTGAAAGGTACATGTGGAAGGCAGACGATGAAGAAAGAATTTGAAGTTCGGATCGTTGAAAGACTTTATACTCTCACTTTCTTCAAACCCATAGAGTGAGGAGTCAGAATATTTATAGATGTGAGTTGAATGCAATTTTTATTTTTGGTAACTGTGAAAAAGAAAATACTGTAGAAGTATATACATTCCTTGTATATTTATCAACATAATTTTCATTACCAAAATGTACAGCATACTATTGTTTGCCATTGAAAAGTTTAGTCTCATTTAGAAAAATTGAAAGTGCACAGCACTTAAAGGGAATATATGATTTTTTAAAACTGTTTTATTTATTATTTCTAGTATATTATTTGAAATGTGTTGGCAATTTTTTTCTTTTAATGTGTCAAATCTTGAAGTAAAGAAATGTATACATTTTGTGCTGTTTTGGCAACAAATCCATTTGATTTATATAGTTTTATATTACATTTTTTTTTGCCCTGATTGTTTAGGGTGATCTGTATATGTATGTGCTGCTTAATGTCCATATATATACACACACATATATATATACACAAACACAATTCTGAATTTTTAAAAACTCATAATCAATGTTTATTGATTTGACTGTTGTAGGCCATCTTTCCATTTTGTCATTGAAAAGGTACATTTTTAGTTATTTACCCTGAACATAATTGTGTAAAGAAGAATAAGCCATTTCTCACAGTCATAAATTGATATTTACAGTAATGTATACTTATATGATCCTGGATTTAGAACCCTGCTGTTGAAAAGAAATGTTTTGCTTCTTATAAAATCTCTTGTGTTAGTAACAGAAATTGTATTTTTATTGGATTTTTTGCATAATTTTCCCCAAGTTTTTACATTAACAGGCCTCTGTTTTAAATGAGACTGAATGTTTTAATTTCTGTATATTTTATATCAAATGAAAAGTGTCCATTATCCCAATTGTCTTGGTTTCTACACTCTTTTATTTGAAAAAAATTAAATGCAAAGAAATGCATTTATACCACAATTGGAATAAAAAGTAAAAAGCAGTTTTTAAATATCAACTCACTTTCATATCATTAAACACTCTTTTATGAAAGTTAATAATAAAACCTTGTTAAAATTTTAACAAATATTATTGATTGTCAAACTTTTACAAAAGCCAAAGACTGCTAATGGAAAAAAATGTCAAGTAATAGCCAAAGCTGAGAAAGTTATCTGTCATCAATTACATTTCCAGTGATCTTTGAAAGGAAAAATTAATAGAAAGTAGTAGTTGATAGACCTGCATTTTAAACATGTAAACAGTGCTTAGAATGTTGGCTTTAAGCTGGCAGAATACTTCCTCTAGCTTATTCTCTTACTTTAGACTATTTATAAAAGAGAACAAACAAATTGCTATGTGGCCTCCTGTCAGATCAACAATTATTTTACTCCACTCACATCCCATACAAGTTTCTTTGAATGCTATAAAATCTTAAATCTGTAGCCTGGGTGTACTTTCACCCAAGTTCTATTGCAAACTCGTCATTAACAACTTATCAGCAGTTGAACCTTATTAATCTGCTTGTTATATAATGTGCCTGTGTGAGATTCCAGGAATGTCTCAGTATGATCACGTTTACCATTTATGCCATTTGCAACCATATGCTATTAACAAAATGGTCATTTTGCATATAGTTCACTCTTACCTAGTTTAGTCCATGATATTATACTTGTGAGAGCATATTCAGATGCTGTGTTCTCTATTTAAAACAGTATTGTCCAATCAGACATGCGTGGCCCTTCATTTATGGATACTGAGTGTATGTAATGCAGTGCTAGCCCAATATTTTCAATAAAGGAATTCATGCATTCAATGTGATTTTCTTTCCTGAGGATTCATTCAGCAAGTATTTATTGCATGCTAAAGCGCTCACTTGCGTGAGAGGATGGTGAAATAACCAAGACTAAATAAGTAAGGTTGAGTGCTCATGTTTTTATTGCTACCTTGGAAATTCCCTCTTTGTTCCCCGTACCCACACTCCTATTCAGTTCATGAAAGCTGCTCCTGTTACACTTACTAGAGACAACTCCTGGCTCTGTTGCTAGTTTCTCTGTTCTTAATACTAGTTGTTCTTTGAATAGTGACTTTCTTTTTAATATCTCTCTCTTGACCTACTTCCTAACTTCCATGAGAGACACCTGACCCTCTGATCAATTTTCTTTAACATCCTGTCTCCTAGCCCCTGAAGATGAAGACTTCAGACAGTGTTCTTTCCTTCCCAGTTCCTCAGTTCATGAGGCTACATCAAAAGACGTAGATGGGAGAGGGCAGCCAAATGTCTCACCACTGTTGAAAGTGACTTAGATACACCCTCATGTGACAAACCACCAGGGAAATCCTGAACTCTTGTGAGAGGTATTATCAGCCTTCATTTGATTTCCCTTTCCTTAAATCCTTTTAAAGTTTGAGAGGCATATGAAACAGGACTAATAAAAGAAATACTTTCCTTTTGAGGAAGGCATTAAGAATCTCTTAAACCAGAAAAGAAAGCTGAGGTTCACCTTCTTAAGATGCCTAACCTATTTTTAGCATTATAATCAGATGAAGAAAGGTAAGGCGGTCAGAAACCAAAGGAAGTTCCAGAAACTAAATAGCCATACTCGGCCTTTGTGCAAGTATCAAAAGTACCTTTGTGCACTGCCTCCTGCCCAGTCCGGTCACACACTCCTCATTCAGGGTAAGCCCTAACCTTTTAACATCCTCCTACCTACTTGCCTATGACCCGTGTCCACAGTGATCTGTCAACAGAACGTTATCTTTACTGAAAAAAATTGGGCTTTACAGTTCACACCCAAATCTAAAATCATACTGCCTCCACCCTTCTATCAAACCTTCAGATATCTAGTGGTTCAGAATAAAAACTAGATAGAATCTCCCTGGTGTGGCCAATCAAGCATCCAAATGATGTTTTTTGATAGACTATTTTTTGAGACCTATTTATTTTCTAGATCAGTGCTGTTCAACAGAACATTCTACTCCAATCGAACTGTTCCCTGAATTTCCATTGTCCTTTATGGTAGCCACTAGCTACCACACTACTGTTAAACACTTGAAATGTGACTTGGATGACTGAGGAGCTGAATTTTTTAAATTTTTTATTAATTTCATTTAATTAATCTTAAAATATTTAAATCTAGCCACATATGGTTAGTGGCTGCCATGTTGAACAGCACAGCTCAGGATCAAGATTTGGCAAAACCAGATCATATGTTATCAGCAATGAACTCAACCTGTTACTCCATCACCAGAAGGGAACCTTTAGTTCTAAGTACTTTGATCTGTCCCGGCCATTATGGATCTTCACAAAACTGCTGCTGCTGCTGCTAAGTCGCTTCAGTCGTGTCCGACTCTGTGCGACCTCATAGACAGCAGCCCACCAAGTTCCCCCGTCCCTGGGATTCTCCAGGCAAGAACACTGGAGTGGGTTGCCATTTCCTTCTCCAATGCATGAAAGTGAAAAGTGAAAGTGAAGTCGCTCAGTCGTGTCCGACTCTTAACGACCCCATGGACTGCAGCCTACCAGGCTCCTCCATCCATGGGATTTTCCAGGCAAGAGTACTGGAGTGGGGTGCCATTGCCTTCACAAAACTAGGTACCACCTAAAGGAATAGTGTGTTTCATTGTTTAGGTGGTCTGCTAATAAAATAATCAGAAGGTTCACTTACCTGAGAGTCTTTTCACACTGAAAACCTAGATCTCTATAGGATAAATGATGCTCATCTTTGAGGAAAAAATAATTTTAAAAAACCTCTCCCAGTGCCCAGACCTTGTCTTAAATAAATTTCCTCCTTGGCCATCTGTATGTGTTTTGCTCCTATCCTGGGTATTCTTGTGCCCATGGCAGTCCCATAGGATGACATATCCCTCACCAGGCACCCATCCACAATGCACAATGAACCACAGGAAGGAAAAAACATTTATTTCTTACACAAAGTTGTGCATCCAGCTTCAGAATCCTCAAGGAACAATGAATCACCCAAAATGCCTCAAACAGTTCTGCTCAACGACTGGTCTTCCTTATTGAACTGGCCGACTGGGATGCCCAATGGCTGCACGCACACCCAGAGAACCTGCTGCCTGTGGAGAAAGCTTTCAAAATCAACCTGTTAGAATGAAGGACAATCAAAAAGCATAAGAAAAGGGATGATTAGATCATCTTAGTGTACTATTTACCCATCAACAAGAACCCATCATTTCATCAACCAATCCACTTTTAGGGTTACAAAAAGTAGCCTTGATAGAGCTTAATACAACTCTGAGATTATACGGAAGAAAATGATAAACAAGAAACACCTACAAGCAACATTCACATTCAACAAACTTGGATGATAAGGCAGGCCTTTTCATGTCTCTCCAGCTAAAAAAATCCTCTTTACCTTGACATATATTGAAAACATTGGAATTCAGCCGATCAATTCAGCCTTTAATCTCCACAGCAGTCCTTCTTGGTTCAGCAGTCTCTACCGGCTATGGATCAGCCACATTTTACCTAACAGCTGACTGAGATCAACCCTTTCATCTTTGAAGATGCCAATTAACAGTAAGAATATTTCTACAAAGATACGCTGTGTTGAGGTATTGTGTTGACCTTGAGAGCTGCTAAAAGGTCCTGTTATTACTCCATGCCCAGCAGGGCTTAGTCTTGTTTACAGTGTTTGTTTCCCTCTTAGATCCTACAAAGGGTCAGAAATGTGGGTAGGTTGCACCTGGGGTGTCCCAAGGAGAGCTGGGGGCTATGCATGGCATAAGTTCCTTTCAGCAGATCATACGACCAGATTACCTGGCAAGAACTCAAAGCTTCTAAAGACTTCCAAAGGCAACAAAAGCATGGATTAAGGCATGGCTTCTCTAGAGCCAGACAGTCTGGGTTTGAATCTTAGTTCTAGAGCTTACTAGCACCGTGACCCTGGTTAAGTAATTTAACCTCTGTGTGCCTCATCTTCCTGATCCCCACTATGGGGATAATAACAACCCCCTCATGATTGTATCATGATGAGAGCACTTAAAATAGGGTCTGACATAAAGCAAGCACAGCTAAGGGTTAGATAAGTAAATGAAGAAATGCTTCCCTAGAATGGAGGAATCAGCTAATGGCATGAGAGTTGCACAGGAAAGTTCATTCTAAGGCAACAACATATTTAGTGATGAAAACTACTTTCAGACATTGCAATGGTTCCCGTTTGCTATTTAGAATTTTTAAGCTGAGGTTTTGTTTCTTTCTTTAATTATAAAAGTAAAACATATTCTTGGTAAAGTTTTCAAACAGTATAGAGAGAATTCAGTGAAAAGCAAACATTTCCTTCCTATATCCCCAGAAGTAACCACCACAGAAATGCCTTGTGTTTCCTTCTGGAGCATGTCTATGCATATATCTTTTTTTGTATCTTCTTTTTTTTAAACAGAACCATACTATGCACACTGTTCTTTGTCTTTTTAATTTAACAATATACTGTGAACAGCATTTTTTAATCAATATATGTAGACTTACCTCATTATTCATTGCATGGGTCTGTCATTGTTTAAACAGCTATTCACTAATGAACTTTTTTTTGGCTCTTACAAATAATTCTTAGTGAACATCCATACATATAGAACTTTGTGCGATATGAATTTGTGTATCTGTAAGATCATTTTTGCTTCTCAGGTGCGTCAGTGGTAAAGGATTCACCTGCCAATGCAGGAGACATGGTTTCAATCCCTGAGTCTGGAAGATCCCCTGGAGAAGAAAATGGCAACCCACTGCAGTATTCTTGCCTGGAAAACCCCATGGACAGAGGCACCTGGTGGGCTACAGTCCATGGGGTCACACATATTGCCCAGATTTGTGTCTTTTTTCCTAAATAAGCTAAGTCTTTTATCCATTTTTCTACTGAGTTATTCACCATCTTATGTATTTGTAAGATTTCTTTAGTATATTCACAACACTAGCCCTTTGTCATATACATAAATGACAAAACATAGCAAATATTTTTGCTCAGTTTATACTTTTGAAATGCATGCATTTTTAATACATAAGAAGTTAATTACAATTTCTTTATAATCATATTCATCATTCATTTCTGATATAATTCTGGACCACAGTTTTTTAGATTAAGTCAAATTTATTTACCATGATTTTCACTCATTTAAACATCTCCCCAAAGAATGTACTGACCCATCCTTAGTTTAAAATGCATCCTCTTGCTTATTCTATGATTAATTATACCTCCTTCCATATTTCAGAATATTTATAAATAACCTCCTCCAAGATCAATTTCACTTTGTGCTGGCCTGTAATCATCCTGTTAAAACATGTCAACATTTTCAGGAACCGTCTTGGGGTACAAGATCTGAATATCCATCTAAAGTACCATCCTCCAGCTAGAGCCAAGCAAGACGATGGACAACTTCTGTCTAAATCTCCAAACTCTGTCACAGTGCCTTATGGAGAAACAAATGATGTATTAACAGTAATAATATGAAGAGGAGAATGAAGAGGACAGGTAACATTTATTTATCATGAATCTCAACCTCCTTTTATATGCATTTATCATATTTGATTCTCAAATTGAATATAGTATAATCATAGTATATATATACATAACATAGTATATATAAATATAGTATCAGATCAGATCAGTCGCTCAGTCGTGTCCGACTCTTTGCGACCCCATGAATCGCAGCACGCCAGGCCTCCCTGTCCATCACCAACTCCCTGAGTTCACTCAGACTCACGTCCATTGAGTCAGTGATGCCATCCAGCCATCTCATCCTCTGTCATCCCCCTCTCCTCCTGCCCCCAGTCCCTCCCAGCATCAGAGTCTTTTCCAATGAGTCAACTCTTTGCATGAGGTGGCCAAAGTACTGGAGTTTCAACTTTAGCATCATTCCTTCCAAAGAAATCCCAGGGCTTATCTCCTTCAGGATGGACTGGTTGGATCTCCTTGCAGTCCAAGGGACTCTCAAGAGTCTTCTCCAACACCACAGTTCAAAAGCATCAATTCTTCGGCGCTCTATAGTATATATAGTATTATCTGTTTCAGAGATGAGTAAACTGATTCTTCAGGAGGTTACATAACTTGCCAGAAATCACAGAGTTCATCAGAGTTAAAGCCAGGATACATTTAGTTATAACTGACCCCAGAGCTAAGCTCTTAACCACAAGAGTATGCTGACATTTCGTCCAGTCTCTACATCTCCACCACAAGGTTACCCACACTCTGCTTAACTATCTCAGGCACCAAGATAACACAGTTTTTCACTCTGGAAAGACAGCTCCTTAGTGGCTGGGAGGCTGTCCGTAGCTAACAAGGTCTTATGCATCCCTATAGTCCCAGTGCTTCTCCGGGTACCATGCTTGGCAGGGTGCATGGCACCTAGGAAGCATTCGATAAATGCCTGTCAAGGTTGACTGAACAAAGTGTGTAACTAAAGTAAATGAACACCAGAGAATTTGAATTTGCCCAATGTTGTACAGCTAAGTAATAGAACTTGAGATTAAAATACAGGTTTTGGATTCCTGGCTCTCCTCCCCTTCCTGCTATATAGTGCTTAGTCACAGGTTTACAAGCATCATTCTTAAGATTGTGTTGCAAGAAGAAATGACCTTCCTCTAGCTGCTCAAGTTCTGTCCTTTGGGTCTTAGGAGTGTCACGTAAAGTCTGGGGTGAAGGGCAGGGTGGTGTGTGAATGCTTTCTGGGAATAAAATTCCTCCATTTTCAGACCTCTTAGTTACTGGCATTCTGAAAAGTGTAGACTAAAGGGAAGTTCAAGGCTTCAGGGCTTTAGGGTGTTGACAGTGAGTCACAGTCTGCTTCCAAGTGAGAAATCTAGAAAATAGTTCAGAAGACCATTTAAGTAAAGATCCAACTATCCAGTGAGTTTGCACTTTGGTGATAGGGTTAGGGGAAGGGCGCAAAGGCATATGATAAACTGGGTCCTTCACTCCTGACTCAAGGTGTTGATTTTGGAAGAAAGATTAGTCAGGAAAAAAAAAAATCAAGAACATTTTATGTGGAGCATTTCTCATAAAATAATAACCTAGGAAAGTCGGACATGACTGAGCGACTTCACTTTCACTTTTCACTTTCATGCATTGGAGAAGGAAATGGCAACCCACTCCAGTGTTCTTGCCTGGAGAATCCCAGGGACAGAGGAGCCTGGTGGGCTGCCGTCTATGGGGTTGCACAGAGTTGGACACAACTGAAGTGACTTAGCAGCAGCAGCAGCAGGAAAGTACATGGTATGGTAAGCATGAAGTAAATGTTAGCTGGATCCTGGAACCTTCCCCTTGTCAGCAAGTTTTTTAAACTCTCTGTGCCTTCAGTTCCTCACTTGTCAAATGAGAGCAATGTTGGAAGAATTAAGTGGATTGATAAATGTAAAATGTCATTATACTATTTACTTGTTAGAGATGTGGTTTTTTCTTTTCCTTTCATCATTGTTTCTAAGATCCCGCCATGTTGTTATTGCTTTTATATTTCATTTCTGTGTGTGTTTAATATTCTTTGGTGTGAATGTACCACTGTATCACTACTTAATCCATTCTATCAGTGGTTAGAGTTGCTGGCAGTTTTGTCTGGTTCTGAAAATTGTCCTGAGGCCCACAAGAGAGAGGTTCATGGGGGTGGAATGGCTAGTCTATGGAGTAAGTATTTGGCTTTACAAGGTAATCTCTTAATGTTTCACAAAGTGACTGTACCATTTATATGCCTATTAGCATATTCTGTCCAACACCTGACATGGTTAAATTTCTTAGTTTTCCAGTTTCAGGAATGTGCAATGTTATTTCATTGTAGTTCCAACTTGCATTTTCCTGACTATTAATGAAGATATGCATCTTTTAACATATTCCTTAGCCATTTATGTTTTCTCCTTTGTGAGATGTCTATTCATGTCAATGCCTGTTTCTTCTAGTCTGTCTTCTGGGAAGTAGTCACCTGAAATCCTTGCTGTTATTGCCCTAAGAATAAAAGAAATTAGCCAGTCTGTTAATCCCATCTACCTTAGATGAGGAGGACAAATAGTTAACATGGTGATATCAGAGGTCCTTGGGCTTCCCAGGTGGTAAAGGATCCGCCTGTCAGGGAAGGAGAGGTGGTTTGATCCCTGGGTCAGGAATATGCCCTGGAGGAGGAAATGGCAACCCATTCCAATATTCTTGCCTGGGAAATCCTATGAACAGAGGAGCCTGGTGGGCTACAATTCATGGGGACGCAAAGAGTCAGACATGACTGAGCGATTGAGCACCAACACATATCTCAGAGGTTCTCAGGCCCTACAAGGGTATTTTCTCAAGTATCTCCTTTCAGTGGGCAGTATCTAGGGAGAGGGGTGAAAAAGGGGGATGTTTGTTGATTTGTGTTTTGCTTTGCAGATTTGGGCATATATTGGCACTTATTAATTTGATTATGTGATTCTTTTAAGAAGCAGCATCAAGCAGTTTATTTGTAATAACAGTAAAGATTTTTGAGCACTTATGTGTGAGGCATAATACTGTTCTAAGCACTTCACGTACATTATCTCAATTAATCTTCATAATAACTTGTGATGGTCCTAAGTACTCTATTATATTTCCCAACTGAGAAACTGAAAGCCCTGAAAAATTAATGATTCATCTAAGATGGAATCACTACTAAATGGTAGAAATTGAGGAAGTCTGACTCCCCAGCTCTTGCCTTTAACCACTGAGATAACCACAGGCAATAGCAAGTTAGTTGGCAGTACAGCAAAAATAGAGGGAGGGCATGGTGGGTGCCCAGAAGCAATTCTGGGAAATGATGGGCTTTGGGAGTTTATGCTGGGAAGGGAGAGAAGTGAAGGTGGGAATCCAACAGAAAGCACTGAAGAAAGATCAAGAACAGAAGTCACTAAGAAGTCAGGAGAGAGTGAAAGTTGCTAGGACGGGTGCTTTCAGAGTTGTGAAGAGTCACTAACGTTTAGGTTTTTCAGAGCGTCTGGAAGATGTCAGGTTGGGATTTTGCCACAGGAATGAGTTGTGTTAAAGAGGAATGGAAGCAAACGCAGTCCCTTTACGTGACTGAGAAGCTATGAATCACGGATGCTGGGGCTGTCTGAGATAACAGGGGACTGTGGCAGCATTTGTGGGCCAGGTGCCGAAGCTCTCTGTTTATCTGAGGGAGTGACCGAGAAGCTGGTGTGTGATGTGGTTGTGCTTCGTGCTACAACATGATACTCAGAAGGGCACACAGGGTGGGGAGGTGCATACAGGTAGGGATGGGATCACCTGGACTGGCAGTCAGAAGCTGGAGAATGCCAACATTGCTTCCAGGTTGCTTCAGCATGCTGGAAGTGGGGCAGAAAAAGCAGGGCGTTTTTGTTTGTCAGGGCTCAAGGGGAGTGATGTCCTTAGGGGAATGGCAGGTTTCAATCAAGGCAAGAAGGTGAAGGTATGGTTCTGTGAGGAAGTTGTGGATATAGATTAGGGTGCTTACAAAGAAATTGTGGCTTTTAGAGTGGAAAAAGATTCAAAGAGGCCAGAGGTGGAAAAAAGGGGGAAAGGAAGCATAAGACAGTTTGGGTATGAGTAAAGACAAAAAAAAATTTAATGAGCAAAAGAATGAATGGCAAAGATGAGATTAATTGGCCTTGAGATTATGAAAAAATGCAGGTGTGATTTGACAAGAACATTGACGTTAACTTCAAGATGATGGGAGTGTGCTGATTTACGTGGTAGCTGTTTTCTGTTGATTTGAGGAAGAAACGAAGTACCTCTGGTTCTGGTTCTACTAAAAGGTCTGCAAGATGGGCCCCTCTATTATCTACCACCTAAGTGATCCTGAGTAGGCTGATTCATCTTCCTCTGTCCCATTTTCTCCATTTGCACAATAGAAGTAATAATATCATCTTCTCTGATTTGTCAAGAGAATCAAATTAATTTACATATGTGAAACAAGTGAAAAAGTGGAAGTGTTAGTTGCTCAGCAGCGTCCAACTCTTTGAGACCCCAGTGGACTGTAGACCACCACACTCCTCTGTCCATGGAATTCTCCAGGCAAGAATACTGAAGTGGGTAGCCATTCCCTTCTCCAGGGGATCTTCCCAACCCAGGGATTGAACCCAAGTCTCCTGTGTTGCAGGTGTGAAAGTGTCTTAGAAAGCTGCAAAGTGCCAGACAAAGGTAAGGGAGTACTATTATGGTGTTAGTCACATCAAACTTTGCTTATTCTGCATTCTCTATCAGAAATGCAAAGTCTAACTGTAATGTGGTTTCTGATAAAAGTAGAAGTTACTTTCAGTGCTTTGAAGACATGGCTTTCAGGAAAGGATTATGGCAAAAAGCAGAAGTGTCTGTGTTATATTCTGTAGACAAGTAAACAAAATATCAGGGAAATAGAAGGAATGGGAAAGTTGCTATAAGGAGATGGGATTTTTTTTTCTTTTGTTATCCTATCCATTATAAACAATTTACCAAGTTTCCACTTCAGAACAGCAGGTCAGGACTTCCCTTAAAGTCCTTCAGCAGAGCTCAAACAGTCACAAGTTAGGATCCTGGGCCATGTGCCAGTGTTTGCTCAAAGAGAGCTCTAAATAAGGCAGTTTAATAATCAGAAACTGGAAAGTTCTCTCCTTTCCCACACACAAGCACTTCTTCCTCCCCTTTTTTGCCTGTTAGACATTTCATGCACTCCAACAGTTGGAGGCCAGCATCATGCAGTACTTAGCACCAAGCAGTGGCCACTTTAGCCTTAAGTATTTCCTTTTATGGGCATACCAGGCAGCTCAGTGGTAAAGAATCTGCCTGCCAATGCAGGAGATACGGGTTCAATCCCTGGGTCAGGAAGATCCCATGGAGAAGGAAATGGCAACTCACTCCAGTATTCTTGCCTACAAAATCCCATGGACAGAGGAGCTGGACGGGCTACAGTCCATGGGGTCGCAGAGTCGGATATGACTTTGCACCAACACATACACTTACTTTTACACTGGTTTTCTTAGGGAGAGGGAAATATACCCATGCTTATATTTTATCTCCAGAATAATCTAAAATTCTTGAGACTGGTGAAGCAGTAAAAAGTTATTCCTATTTACTCAATATAAGCCATAGAAGGTGTTTGTATTAATATTCAGGAAATTTCTATTTAGGATGTGGAAAAGGGGTGTCTACTGTTGAGATGATATTTTATGAGATTAAGACAAACTCACCAACACACTTTCTGTATCCTCACTGTAAAATGGACTCAGCACTGCATTGTATCAGACATATGGCTATAGTAGCTCCATTGTCTGTCTCTGCCGGAAACACCAAAAAAATCTGCCCTTAAAGTGCCTTGTGATTTTTGATATCATGGTTGAACAACTTAAAAAGTGTATGCAATGAGATTATTTATGAAACAGAGAATGATGAAATGAAGTTTATCTGGAATCCTGAATTTTAAGTCTGTCAGAATGTTTTCCTTATGACAAAAATACTATATTTTCATTGTTGAAGATGTAAAATATATAGCTAAACCATCAAGTCATAATTTATCCATCCAGAGGTCACAGTGCAAATATATTTGGTATATATTCTTTCAGGCAGCTTTCTTATAAATTCATAAGTATATTTGATAAACATGGACTCATACTAGGTGAATCATCTTGTAACCTACTGAACACATGTCTGTGTCAAAGGACTATGGTTTAAGAGCACATGTTCCCATTAGACGGCTTGGATTTGGGTCTCAGCTCTGTCACTGACTAATGTGATGACATTAGGCTGCAGGAGATCACCAAGGGAGTGAGTACAGTTAAGGGAAGACTTACATGTTAAATATGTACAGCTTTTTATGTGTGAGAGGGAGGGAATGAGAGAGAGAAGGAGGGAGGTAGAGAGAGAAAAAAGCCTAGGACCAAAGCCCATTAGTGATGAGAGAGGTCTGGAAGAAGAGGAAGCAGCCAAGGAGACTTGAGAAGAAACAACCAACCCAGAAGGAGGAAAGCTGAGAGAGTGCCGTGTCCTGGAAACAAGAGAAGAAGTTCATTAAGAGGAAGATAATAATCAACTTTTGCTGAAAAGATGACCACTGAACCATTAGATTTGGTGACATGGAGGTCATTGGTCCTCTCGGCAGAATAGTTTGGATGGGATGATGGCCGTGAAAGCCTGATGGGAGACAGTGTGAGAGGAGGGGCGGGGAGGGATTGGGAGGAGCATGGTCAACTCTTGAGGGGGAGTTTGGTTGCAAAGGAGAGCAGAGAAAGGGATCAGTAAGTGATGGGGAAAGCATGGACAAATGAAGGCTTGTTTTATTGTGATATGATGTTCAAAGTGAAAGTGAAGTCGCTCAGTCGTGTCCGATTCTTTGCGGCCCCATGGACTGTAGTCTTCCACACTCCTCCGTCCATGGGATTTTCCAGGCAAGGCTACTGGAGTGGGTTGCCATTTCCTTCTCCAATGATGTTCAAAGTTGGCTTTTAATAAATGTTTGCTACTGACAACAGTAATGTGACTTACTCCATATTGTATATTATTTTTTATATCAGTTATTTTTTATTAAATTCTAGTTAATTTTACAATGTATTAGTTTCAGATATACAGCAAAGTATTTCAGATATATATATCTCAGAGAGAGAAAAACTTAGCCCATGTCTTCACAGATGGCAAGTTGCACAGCTGTCTAATTCCAGAGCCTGCTCTGAAGCAGGGCTGCTATTGCCCCATATGGTGCCCTTTCGAAATTAGAAAAGAGCACTCCGTTTTGCAAATAAAATTTAAAGTTCGTTTACTGTCACACAACTCAAATTGCTGTTTCCAGGGCAGCTATCCAGAATACCAGCTGGTATCAGCCCTGCCTGTGCACACACAGTGCCTGTATTTTTGCCTGCTCCCACACCAAGACACATACGCTAGAAAATTTTCAAATACTTTGTTCTGCTCCTCCCACTTCTATGGCAGGGAACTATATCAAGTCCAAGGTTTGGAAACGGAAAGCAACTTTTTGAAAATATCAGGTAAGTGAGCGAAGCAATTGTAGGTATCACTAGGGATATAATCAGGACAGCTGCCACTCCACCTATGTTCACACCAACACTGTTCACAACAGCCAAGGCATGGAAATTACCTAAACGTTCATCTATAAATGCATGAATAAAGAAGACATGGTACATATAGACAGTGGAATACTACTCAGCCGTGAAAAGAATGAAATAATGCCATTTGCAGCAATGTGGATACAACTAGAGATCATCACACTAAGTGAAGTAGTTCAGAGAGAGAAAGACAAATACCATATATCACAAAACAGAAACAGACTTACAGATACAGAGAACGCACCTGTGGTTGCCAAGCCAGGGCATTCAGGATTGGGAGTTCAGGATTAGCAGGTGCAAACTATTATATATTGAATGGATAAACAAGGCCCTACTGTAGAGGACAGGAAACTATATACAATATTCTGTGAAAAAGTATAATGAGAAAGAATATGAAAAAGAATGTGTATATGTGTGTATGTGTGTATATATGTGTGTGTGTATATATATGTAACTGAATCACTGTGCAGTACAACAGAAATTAACACAACATTGTAAATCAACTGTACTTCAATAATGTAAATATAAAAAAATGTTTCATTTCAGGAAGATTCATAGAAAGGGTTTTCTGACAAATACAGGTTTCTGATAACTTTCATATCATTCTACTGAACTAGGTAAACTTGATAGCTCTAGAAAACTGTTAATTACATAGGACTGAGTAAACTGATGGGTATGGTTATAATTCTTCTGTTCTGTCTGAGATATTATATATTCTTATATATGTTCACCATATATAAGAAAACCGTTCCCTTAAAGCTAATTATGATTTACAGCAGCTTGGTAAATTACAATGCTAAGTAGAATTGAAGCATTTATATTTTCTCTCTACCTGATTCCTCCAGAAACTGGAAACTCAGAGTTTCCCAGGAACTTTATCCAGTAAATAAGGAAGCCCACCTCCAAACAAATGCAAGAATTTCAAGGTCATTTGGGGGAAAAGCCACAGAAAGGGAGAAATTTCTTCAAATCTGCAAGGCAAAATCTGTGATAAACCCTTGGCATGGCTTTCCTGGGTCCTGGGAGGTCTTTTAAAAGTTTAGTCTGAGACCTCCTTATGAAAAGTCCAGCATAGCCAATTTAAAAGAACCTATATGATCAATTATACTTACGTAAGTAATCTCTATTCACTGCCTAAAACTCACCTCCCAGACAGCCCCTTCCTGTAGTTTGAGTTATTAAAAAGACATTCTAAGTTTTTTTTCCTGAAGCTTATTGCTGTAATCTATGCTTAAATAAAGATCAAATGCTCCATGACCTGTGACCAGGCTCTATTAAAAAATTGAGACTTATTCTGTTAACTGTATGGTTGCCCCAATACTTAGCAAAGAGGAATGTTAACTGCTAGAAATTCTCTTTAAAATCATAAAGATTTAATTCTGGCTTTCTAGAAACAGTGCAGTTCCCAAGCCAGGTAGCAGTAATCCACTGAAGGATGGATCTTTTGTGAGCTACAGGAACAGCAAAGCTGATCAAACTGCAAAACAGGCAGCTTGACCACAAGAACCTGATCAAGTTATGGCCCTAGTGATTGGCCCTCCTGAACTTCCTAGATTTTCCCAGTATTCCCCATAGGAAGAAGAAAATGCTGAGAAATGAGGCTATAAGAAAGGAAGCACAGGCTGGCCTGAAGGCTCACAAGGCTCTAATCCCTAAGGTTCAACAACGGAAACTCGCTAAGAGCTTGCCTGATGCCAGCCACTGGGGCAGGGATGCCCTATGGGGCTTCATGCAAAAGGCTCTTCCAGGAAAGGGGCTCCAAAGAACAGTAAAACAAGTAACCCCTGCCTACGATTTGTGTGCCTGTAATAACCCACAAACCCATCCAATCCACCCTTTGCTACTCAGGCCAGTTCAACCTCAAGGGACACACACAGGGAAGACTGGCTGGCAGTTAGATTTTACCCAAATGCCCCCGTGGTGAGGCTGTATCTTCTTGTGTATTTGTTGATATTTTCACAGGATGGGTTGAAGCCTTCCCCACTCTACCTGAGAAGGCTACTGAAATCTAAGTCCTTTATAAAAGAAATAATTCCTTGGTTTGAACTTCCCCTCCAGGGCAATAGCAGGCCCCCTTTTATAGCCAAAATCACACAGGGGCTCACAAGGGCCCTAGGGATTGATTACAAGCTACATACTTCTTGGCCTCCATACTTGAAGACCTCCAGTCTTTAGGGAAGATGGAGAAAATGAACCATACTTTAAAGAAAACCTTAGCAAAGCTCTGCCAAGAAACTCATGACACTTGCTTCTTCTTGCAGTCCTCGGGGTCCATGTAGCCCCCAGGAGTGGTCTGAGGCTTAGCTCAGAAATGGCCAGTGGGAGGCCTTTCCTTACTATTGACATTGTAATAGATGTGGAAGTGAGCTGGACACTGTGGTATATTACTAATCTAGGACAAGTTCATAAGGCAATCTATGACTATGCCCACAAGGCACTGCCAGCCCCGACTAAAAACACACTGCAAGGGGCAGTTCCTTCACAAATAAACCCTGGGAACCAGGCTCTTCTTAAAACCTGGAAAGAGCGGTTCCCCCGAAGACCAACTATTTACCAAAATGGAAAGGCTATAGTGAAGTAATTTTAGCCATCCTGACTGCTGTCAAACTGCAAGGGATATCTATTTGGGTACATTTGTCTAGACTAAAGCTATTACCTCCAAAACCCCCACAAGTCATTAGAGAAGAGCAACACATCTGTGAGCCAGTGGAAACCCTGAGAAGCCTATTGCGAGCACAGGCATGATCCGCAGGTAAGTAAAACGGTGTGTGAGTTGGACTCCTATTTGCTATTGTGCTGTTGCTTGCATCCTACTGGTTTGCTCGGCCACCCTCGCCAGAGAATTAACTCCCTTGTCCATGCTGGTTTAAGGGAAAATTCTCCACCCCAAAAATGCTCTGTTATTGACTCTGTGTGCCCTACTAGTCCTTGTAACCAGGGAAAAATAGTGAGAACGCTCACTTATCAACATTTCCAAAATCATGCCCAAAAGAGAACATTTAAAATAATGTGGGATATACCATCAACACTCACCACCCCAGCTGGATACTGGCCCTCCTCTTGCATTTCCCCTGATCCTTCCGGTTCCAGTATTGATTAACCAACTAAATTGGGGACAATTGCCACCCCTTCCCTCTCTGCTAGTCACACTTGCACTTTCCAGGGGGCTATTACAATGCCTTAACCTGAATCCCCTATACAACTACCCAAGGCATGGGGCACGCTATGTTAAACTGCACAAATGGTACTTGTTTTGTATGCCTGCCCCCACCCCCCCGCAATCGGAGACAGAATTACAGCAGATATTCTGCCTCTTATGTAGGGAGAAACTGTACTTACAACCTCCCCCACCTGTGTCCTGTTTCAAACTATGGCTCCGTCTTCCTAAACAACATGGAAGGGGAGTGTGAATGGTTGAAAGAAACATCTCATCCACCTCGTCAATCCAATTCAACCCGCCTGTGGGACACTGAGCAAATAATGAGCTGGACTACAATTGTTAACTCTGACGAAACCAACCAGATCACACTCAAGCATTTCATGAAGACCTTTATAACATGATATAATCTAAATTACCAACATAAAGATTTGTGGTCTCCTAGTTGCATAGGTACTAGCGACAGCTATGTCCTTAAGGACTATCAGCTCTGAACAACCGTAAGACATTCAGGTCTGCCCCCTTTAAGGGTTTGTTTTCCTCTGCTAAGTCACTTCAGTCGTGTCCGACTCTGTGTGACCCCATAGATGGCAGCCCACCAGGCTCCCCCGTCCCTGGGATTCTCCAGGCAAGAATACTGGAGTGGGTTGCCATTTCCCCCTCCAATGCATGAAAGTGAAAAGTGAAAGTGAAGTAGCTCAGTCGTGTCCAACCCTCAGCGACCCAATGGATTGCAGCCTACCAGGCTCCTCCATCCATGGGATTTTCCAGGCAGGAGTACTGGAGTGGGGTGCCATTGCCTTCTCCGCTTGTTTTCCTCTGAAGACACCCAAAACATCATGTTATGGAGTTATGCCAGGCCATGCCCTTTTCCAAGGCCTTCATACTATGGCCTGTAAATGCACTGATGATGTCCACTTTGTGTGAGAGTGTCCTGTATGGTTTATAGGGATAAGAGGGATATTATCTATAATAGGACCAGGCTGGCTCACTCCTGAATCTGGAGAGCAAAAGGAATGATCTTAGCACAGGGCAGGGCTAGCCATAGGACAGGCAGCTCTACATGGAGGTTTAACTTATCATGAAGTAACACTGAGAAATTTCACCTGACTGTGGTTATGTGATGGAACTGATAGAACAAGCCTTAATGGGACCTAAGACCTTTCTTGTCTCTTCTTGTCTCTTTGGCTAATATAGTTCTTCATAATTGCCTGGCTTTTTGTTACTTTCTGGCAGAACAAGGCAGAGTGTGTTTGGTAACTAATACTTCCTGCTGTGCCCAGATCAATGCAACAGGACAGGTGGATGTTAATATTAAAGAAATACTCACCTGCAGAAAGGCTTCACAATTTTGGCAAGAGCAACACAATCTGTCTGGTCAACAGTTACAGGAGCCCTACTCCCAAAGTTAACTTGGTTCCTTCCATTTCTAGGCTCCTTAGTGGCCATTATTGCTCTTTTTGGCCCTTGTCTGGTTAATCTTTTGGTTAACTTTGTATCTTATAGGCTCCAGCAGTTTCAAGTAAGGCTCATTATGGCTCAAGGGTTTCAATCCATTCCAGCAGAGGGTGGCCCAGGTCCCTACATGTCCTTGAAACAGTCAGCAAGGGACTTCTACACAATGGCACCCCGCTCCAGTACTTTTGCCTAGAAAATCCCATGGATGGAGGAGCCTGGTAGGCTGCAGTCCATGGGGTGGCTAGAGTCGGACACGACTGAGTGACTTCACTTTCACTTTTCACTTTCATGCATTGGAGAAGGAAATGGCAACCCACTCCAGTGGTCTTGCCTGGAGAATCCCAGGGACGGGAAGCCTGGTGGGCTGCCGTCTATGGGGTCGCACAGAGTCAGACACTACTGAAGCGACTTAGCAGCAGCAGCAGCAGTGTAAGCTAGGGTCTGAGACCCCTGTCCAGCAGGAAGATGCTTCAGAAGAGGAAAACTTCAGCCCCTTAACCCTTAAAAACAAGGGGTGTGAAAGCTCACAGGGCGGGAATGAGAGAGACTGAGGACTTGGGACCCTTTGCTACAGTGTTTGCATGTGGACAAATGTCTCCTTGAGCAACAGAATATAAAGAAACTAAAGGACTAAAAATAACTGCTTGCAAGTTTTGAGCAAGCTCCAGGGAGTTGGTGATGGACTGGGAAGCCTGGCATGCTGCAGTCCATGGGGTCACAAAGAGTTGGACAGGACTGAGGGACTGAATTGAACTGAAGTAAAGCCTGAACAAATTATAAACAAGGTACAAAAAGACCAAAAACCCAACTGCTACTTCTGTGATGTCCTGAGCAGAAAGAGGGTATTACTCATGATCCCTGCACACAGCACCAAGGGGGTGGGGGGTGGGTGGGCATACCTCCTAAGCCACCCCTGCCAAAAGACCCCCAGATCTGCCCCCGCCCTCATCCCATTTAAGGGACCAACTCATGCGCCCCTCCCAACCCAGGGAACCAGCAAGGAATGTGTTACTCATTTTTCGCTCTTTCCCGAAGCACAACTCCCAAGAAAGCCTGAATTTCTTGTCAGTTTCTTAAAGTTTCTAGGTCAATTCCTCGTCAATTTCTATGAAGTTCTGGAATATGTCAGACTATAAACTACAGGATTCCGCATTTATCTGTGTATGAAGAATGAGATAAAGCCCACTATTTTGATCTAGCTGGTGCTGTCAATAATAACAACAAAAGGTAAAAACAGGTGTGAAGTTCTGTTTGATATTTTGAGCGTTATCACCTAAGATTATCATTATAGAAAATGGATACCCAAAGCATCAAAGCTCTAGAAATGTTCATTCTCGTAAAACCTACCAATTTTTTAAAACTTTTTTTTTTTTTTAAAGACATCATTATACACTCGAGGCACTTTATGTTGCTGGCTTCCGGGAGATGACGTTCAGAACGGTCAATAAGTGCCATTCGGCTCCCGGGTAGAGCGCAAACGTGATGTCATCGCGGCGTGGGGCGCGAGCCGGCGTTGTGGCGGAAGTCCTGAGTCGTTACCACCGAGACGCACGGGGATGGGCGACTGCCGCCGGTGGCGGCGGCTCTTCCGTGTCGCGTCCTTGCGCGCCCCCGCGTGGCAGTCAGCGTGAAGGCCAGCCTCTGGATTTTGCGGCTCCGCGGCGAGTCACCTTGCGGCTCCGGTCGCCCTGGATCCGCGCTGTGCCCAGCTCCCGGCCCGGCCCAGCGCCAGACGAGGGGCGACGCCTCGAGGTAAAATCTAGGAGGTGCAGGAGGCTAACTGCAAGAGGCCCTGTTGTCCCGGAGAGGTCTCTCAGCGGCGCAGAAGAGCGGGTGCGATGATGGAGGAGGAGGAATGCGGTTTAGGGAAGTCGTGTGCCCGCTCTGAGCCAGTGGCGGCTGCCCAACCCGCGGGGTCCCCAGGGGAGACCCCCGCGGTCGCCGCAGAGTCCCCGGAGCTCGCGAACTACAGTAGCAAGTGCGTGTTCTGCCGGATCGCGGCGCACCAGGATCCCGGCACCGAACTCCTGCACTGTGAGGTGGGCTGCGACGCGCGACCCGGCGCGGGTGGGATCCGGAACGCCCTAGGGGAGCTCCGCTTAGGGCGCCTCAGCTCAGGGGGGCCTCGCCGGCGTGGATCGGGTGGGGACGGTCCTGGGTAAATGGAGCTGGGGGAGGCTGGGTGTCCTAGTGATACAGACAGGCTTGTTTCTCTAGGCGCCGGGAGTGTCGCCAGCCTCGTTTACTGTTCTAATGGGAGAAAATGTAGATATAAAACCTCTCTCCGCAGCTGCCGAGGTGGTCGGTGGACAATAGTGACCTCTGATTTTATTAAAGGAACCTCCCCCTACCCCACCTCCCCCCACTTTTCTAGACACTGCCTTTACGTTCTGCAAATATACTAAAAACAAACTAGTAGATAATAGATGATGGTCACTGTGAAAAGCATCACAGTGACCCATTTGTTAGATTGAAAATAGGTTGGCAGAAGTGGTCCGTGGTCACACAATTAGTTAATGCATTCTGATTTCCACTAAAGAGTCCAGTTCCTTAGAAGTGTTATTATCAGTTGGGATATGTGGAAATTTTCAGAGCATTTAGACTTTGCTCAGATATTTAAAAACAGATATCGGGTAGGCACTTTCGTCTACCAGCTTGACTGGCCTTTAAAGAAATAGTCTTTTGAAAGAATCAGCTCCAAAGATTCTGGGCTTTGTTTTTGTTTTGTAGTAATCATTCATTGGTTAAAAGTAAATTGAATTCCTTCTAAGCACTGTTGGAGATTCAGTGGGGAGCAAGGTAAATAAAGGCTAGTAGTCCCTGTCTACATTTTATAATCTAAAGGGTGGAGTCAGTACCCACAGAAGAGGCAGCTGATAGTGCTCCGTGCTATGGTGAGATGGTTTTACTACCTGCAGTATTTTGCAAGGCCCGTGGGAGGGGCACCTGACCAGACTTGAAGGGTTAGGGAAGAGCTTCCAGAGGAAGTGAGACATGAAAAAATAAGTATGGTCAGGTGAGGAGGAGGAGAAAAGAATGTCTTCGGTAAAGAGAACCTTCCGCGGTTTGATCTCTGCCACAGGCGAATAGAAATTCAATCTAACTGGAGCACAGATAGAGTTTGAAAGGGTGAGTGGTAAAAGATGAGGGTGGAGAGGTAGGCGAGGGCCAAGTTATTAAGGCTGTTGTACTTCATGTTAAGCAGTTTGGGCTTTATTTAAAGAGTGAAAGGAAGGAAGCTCCACAGTTTATTGCTACTGTTGATGCTGGGTTGGAAGAAAATGGTTGAGGTCCATGAAAACGTTTGATCTTTGAAAGATCATCTGGTACCCTGGGGGAGAATGATTGGGAGAGGACCAGGCTGGAGGCATAGAGATTGGTTATGAAGCTGTTGAGGTAATCCAGCCTGATATAAAATGTAATAATGGGGATGAAGAAAAGCAGATCAATTTAGGAATAATTAGGGGTCTGACAATGCAGAGGTCTGCATTTCTAGCCCAGATGATAGGAACTGCCAGCTTATAGGTGGAAATTGAAAAGAGGGAAATTATCACCGCACGGATGAAGGAGCCTGGTAGGCTGCAGTCCATGGGGTCGCTGGGAGTCCTACAGGACTGAGCGACTTCACTTTCACTTTTCACTTTAATGCATTGGAGGGGGAAATGGCAGCCCACTCCAGTGTTCTTGCCTGGAGAATCCCAGGGACTGGGGAGCCTGGTGGGCTGCCGTCTATGGGGTCGCACAGAGTCGGACACGACTGAAGCGACTTAGCAGCAGCAGCAGCAGCAGCAGGACATATTTGTAGGGTAGTGAAGGGATCCCTGCACAGAACTCTAAAGAACCCTAACATCGTAAGAGACAGGTAGAGGATGAAGACCTGTAAAGGGGACAGAGAAACAAAGGGGAAAGTAGGAAAGCGAAGAGAAAGGAATATGTTGAGGAGATAGGAATTGGCAGCAGTATCTACCTTCCCTCATCCTCATATCTGGGTTGGATGACTCTCCAGTATGCATGCAGAGAGGCCAACTTAGATTAGAACTGGTTTTGTCCCCAGGGTGATGACCGCTGACCTTCAGGAGAACAACTGCAGTGCAGTGATGGGCCAGAGGGCAGATCGCTGATGAAAACCTCAAGATTCAACCTAAAACATTGAAGACAGCAAAGACAGACAACTTCTGAAGGAAGTTTGGCAGTCTTGGGGAGTAGGGAGAGATAGTGGTAACTACAGGAGGAGGTGGAGTTAAGAGAAAGTTTTATAAAACAGGGAAGTCTTTGGTGTGCTTAAATCCCAATGGGGAGGTGCCAATGGAGAAAGGTTTAAACTGGCCCCAAGAGGTAGAGCTTTGTCCCTGGGAAAGAGGAAATTCAGTCACCCGTCCATTACTCAGTATTTACATGAGTGCCTTCTGTGTGCCAGACACTGCTGGAGGCATTGGGATACAGCAACAAATAAAATGAGCAAAAATCCCCATCCTCGAGGCGCTTACATTCTACTCACAGGAAATAGACAATAAGCAACATAATAAATAAAATGCATAGTTTCTTAGATGGGGAACAACAAAAGAGAAAAGGGATGCAGTTTTAAAATTTTAGTAAGGAAATGCTTCACTAAGAAGGTGGCATTTGAGGACTTCCCTGGTAGTCCAGTGGTTCAGAATCCGCCTGCTAATGCAGGGGACACGGGTTTGATCCCTGGTCAGGGAACTAAGATCTCATGTGCCCTGGAACAACTGGGCCCGTGCACCACAACTGCTGAGCTGGAGCCCATGCCTGCATGCCTCAACGCAAGAGTCCGTATAACACAACAGAGATCCTGTGTGCCACAGCTAAGATCTGATGTAGCCAAAGAAATTTTAAAAAATTAAGAAAAGAGGGTGGCATTTGAATAAAGCTCTGAAGAAGGAGAAGGAGCAAAGTATATCATTTATAAAGTACAGCTATGTCATATAGAATATGACAGATATACAGTATATTTGTGATATTAAAATATCATGTGGTGTCATTGGAGATCAGCTTGTCAGTCACCTAAAGTTTAGATGAGCAGTATGGATACTGATCATTTCATGGCAAATAGATGGGGAAACAGTGGCAACAGTGTCAGACTTTATTTTTTGGGCTCCAAAATCACTGCAGATGGTGATTGCAGCCATGAAATTAAAAGATGATTGCTCCTTGGAAGAAAAGCTATGACCAACCTAGACAGCATATTAAAAAGCAGAGACATTACTTTGCCAACAAAGGTCCGTCTAGTCAAGGCTATGGTTTTCCAGTAGTCATGTATGGATGTGAGAGTTTGTGTAGAAAGCTGAGCACCAAAGAATTTATGCTTTTAAACGGTGGTATTGGAGAAAACTCTTGAGAGTCCCTTGGACTGCAAGGAGATCCAACCAGTCCATCCTAAAGGAGATCAGTCCTGAATATTCATTGGAAGGTCTGAGGCTGAAGCTGAAACTCCAGTACTTTGGCCACCTGATGTGAGGAACTGACTCATTTGAAAAGACCCTGATGCTGGAAAAGATTGAAGGCGGGAGGAGAAGGGGACTACAGAGGATGAGATGGTTGGATGGCATCACCGACTCAATGGACATGAGTTTGTGTAAACTTCAGGAGTTGCTAATGGACAGGGAGGCCTGGTGTGCTGCAGTCCATGGGGTCGCAAAGAGTCTGACACGACTGAGCAACCGAACTGAACTGATGGATACTGATAAGGAAGTTCATGATACATGTACAATTGCCTTTCGTCATTATTCTTGTTGAAATCAAGATTATTGGTATGCATATGAGGTCCTTGTCCCAGTTGAATTTTAGTTCTTGGAATGGAGAACTAATGAGCAACAGTGCATTCTGTCAGTGTTTTTGAGGGAAACTATGCTTAAGGCAATGGCACCCCACTCCAGTACTCTTGCCTGGAAAATCCCATGGACGGAGGAGCCTGGTGAGCTCAGGCCATGGGGTCGCTAAGAGTCGGACACAACTCAGGGACTTCCCTTTCACTTTTCACTTTCATGCGTTGGAGAAGGAAATGGCAACCCACTCCAGTGTTCTTGCCTGGAGAATCCCAGGGACCGGGGAGCCTGGTGGGCTGCCGTCTATGGGGTCGCACAGAGTCGGACACGACTGAAGCGACTTAGCAGCAGCAGCAGCATGCTTATTGATACTGATTTTAGTTTTTACTTAATTTTTAAGTAGGAGAAATTGAATAAGCTTATTTAGGGAATATAGATTTTTCTCTTGGAAAAGCTTGAAACTCAAATGTTAATAGATTGAAAGATTCACTGTTTTGTTTCCTTTTCTTTTTTCCTTACATTACTATGTAGAGTTTATAAAACAGAAAACTGATGCCATACAAAGCTTAGCACAATATACTGGAGTTTGTTTTCAATATTTTGAGTCTTTTTTAATGCTGTAAAGTGGCAAATAAAAAAAATTTTTGGAAAAAGTTTTAAAATGTAATCCCATGTAGATGCTAGATGATGCTATAATTGAAGAAAATGTGACTTTGGAAAAAAACTAAATTTAAAAAAGAATTTATCAAACTTGCTATGATTCTGTTGTCACACCTTTAAAAGTAGGCTCTTCCCCTCCGTGGGATTTTCTAGGCAAGAGTACTGGAGTGGGGTGCCATTGCCTTCTCCGAAAAGTACATATTAGGAGGAGAAAAACCTTAGGGTAGAGATGGAGAAATATATAATGAAAATTTTTTAAAATTTGGGATTATAGTAATGAATTTAATAGCTTCATTCATAATTTTTTCCTTGAAATTGACTTTAAAAAAGTCTTTTTCTTCTCTGGGATAAATGAGTGTCTCATGAAGGAAGCTAAAGCTTGTGTTTATGGACATAATGCATAATCACAAAATTGCCCAATGGAGATTAGTTGTAACGTAAGTACCATTTCCGTATCAGACTGAGATTTATGATGTCTGACACATGCCTCAACTGCATTAGGAAATTCTTTTTAAAAATTTAGTAACAAATGACACATTTTTTTTTTTTCCTTTAGAATGAAGACCTAGTTTGCTTCAAAGATATCAAGCCAGCAGCACCTCATCATTATCTTGTGGTACCAAAGAAGCATTTTGAAAACTGCAAATATCTAAAGAAAGATCAAATAGAACTCAGTAAGTGGATGGTGGTATTCTTCACGGTCATATCATCTTGAACTGGCATCAGTGATGGCAGTGACAATTGAAATAGTTGAGACAGGTATTGTGATAAAGGAGCATGTGGCTTTTTAAACTGTCACTATGAAAAATTTCCAATATATACAAAAGTAAAGAAAATATTTAGTATAACCTTTATGTCCTTATCATCAAACCTCAACATTTATTAACTCGTGGCCAGGCTCCATAGTTGTGGCACACAGGCCTAGCTCCTCTGTGGCACGTGGAATCTTCCTAGATCATGGATCGAACTTATTTCTCCTGCACTGGCAGGCAGACACTCTACCACTGAGCCATCAGGGAAGCCCTTTAAGTATTTACTTTTTTTTTTTTAAGAGGAAGAAATGTGTTTATGCTTGCTTTTCTTTTTCTAATATTTCTTCATGAAAGCTTTTATAACTGTTGCAAATCAAATGTTCCTAATTTTGAAGCAGCATAGTAGATGTTTTGGATTTCATTATATAATACTGTTTTTACTGATTTTGTGTATATTTGAATCTCTTCATAATAAACCTTTAAAAGTCAATGCAATTAATTTTTTTATGGTCTTTAAAGTTAGGAAAATAATAACCATATAGAAGAGCTTAGTAACAGTGTCAAGCCCTGTGACTATAATTAACATTAATAGAACTTCACCTAACTATAGAATACATATTTTGTTATGAGCACATGTTTACCAAGATATACTCTGGACAATAAAGTAAGTCTCAGTACATTTTCAAATGATCAAAATCTTATATGTTGTCTGATGACAATGGAATTACATTGAAGAAATAATAAAATCTAGAATAGTACTGAATATTTTTAAATTAACCCACTTTTAAGTAACTTCTAAATAGTTCAAAAAAGACAATATTTTGAATTGATTGGTAATAAAAATATATATCAAAGGATTATAGAATGTAGCTAAAGTATATAGAGTAAAATTTATAGCTTTAAGTGCTTATGTTAGACAGGGAGGTATAAAACCAATGATCTGTTTTCAGTTTAGGACACTAGAAAGAGGCAAGCAAAATCAGATAAAAATAAGAATAAAGAAGGAAATAATAGAGTAGATACCAATCAATGAAATAGGAATGAGACAATTGGTTTTGCTTAATGTAGTTTGGAGTTGATTTTAAGTGAATGCATAACATAATTGTCATGTCTTCTCAATGATCTATTTTTATCATTATAAAACATTCCTTAATCTCTGGAAATACTTCTTGTGTCTATTTTGTATGATATTAATTTAGATACCCCAACTTTCTTATTACTTGCTGTTTGCCTTGGGTATCTTTTTCTATCCTTGTGTTGTTGTTGTCATTAAGTTGTATCCAACTCTTTTGAGACCCCGTGGACTGTAGCTTGTCAGGCTTCTCTGTCCGTTGGATTTCCTAGGCAAGAATACTGGAGTGGGTTGCCATTTTCTTTTCCACGGGAGCTTTCCGACCCAGGGATGGAAGCTGTGTCCCCTGCACTGGCAGGAGGATTCTTTACCACTGAGCTGCCAGGGAAGCCCCTTCTATCCTTTACTTATAATAAATTGAATATGTATATTTAAAGACGTGAAGATAGCAATGTAATTGCATCTGGCATTTTAAAAAAACAATATAATGTGGAAATCTCCGTCTTTTAACCGGAGCATGTAGTTCAGAAACATTTAGTATAACTATTGGCATAGTTGGGTTTAGGTCCGCCGTCTTGCCATTTGTTTTCTATTTGTCCCACTTGCTTTTTGTTGTCCTGTTTCTTCTTTCCTGCCTTTCTGTGGTTGATCAAACATACTTTTTTTTTTTCAAACATACTTTTAATATTCCACTTTAATTTATCTCCTGTCATTTTAGCCAATTTTCTTTGTATTTTTTTAAACTAGTTGCTATAGCGAAATTAAAATACACATCCTACAATTATAACAGCCTACTTAGAATTAGCATTGTATCAATTCAAAATATGAGAAACTTTGCAACACTTTGTTACTGTTGTCATTTATATTTCATCTATATACTTTATAATGCCATGTTACTGTTAAAATGATTAAATAGTCATATGTCCTTTAAAGAAATTAAAAGAAAAAACAGTCTTTTTTATTTATTCAAATGTTTGGCATCTTGGGGGTATTTTTTTTTCTCATTTTATACTTTCGAGAATGGTTTTATGTTGAAAGCAAAAGCAAGTTGAATAATCACACAGGTCTCCATATTGAACCAGAAACCAGGCAACATTCATCTGAATATTTTCAGTTTAATTTGTCATCCAGTTAAGATCTCTGGACTAGATTTATGGTGCTGAAAGTCCTTCTCCATCTTGTTACATGGGCAGTAGCATGCTTCTACCATCTCTCTCTTAGTTTAAAATTTTTTCATTGAAGTATAGTTGATTTTCAATATCGTGTTAGTATCAGGTATACAGCATAGTGATTCAGTTATACATGTATGTATATATATTCTTTTTCAAATTCTTTTTCCTTACAGGTTATAACAAAATACTGAGTATAGTTCCCTGTGTTTTACAGTAGGTACCTGTTGGTTATCTGTTTTACATATAGCGGTGTATATATGATAATCCCAGCCTCCTAATTTAACCTTACCCCACCCCCTCAAATCTTGGGAGACTTTTGAAAGAAAGCAAGATACAGTTTGGCTTGAGCTTTTTTTTTTTTGACTGAGTGGTACTGACCTTGTCATGGAAGCCTTCCCACTCAAGCCTGACTTAAGAGAAGCAAACTGATAGCAATGATTTTAAACCTCTTATAAAACTATCCTCTGCAGATTCTCTCACTTCTTCTCTTTTTAAATGCTTGATTACACCATTCAGAAACAGAAGGGATCTGAAGTTTGGCACTGTGCTTGAAGATACCAGGTTGCCAAAAATGTTTTAATGGGGAAGCATATCCCATCTGAAGACCGTGAAACACTGAGACTAAGATGCTAAGGCAGATGAGAGTTTGGAAAACAAAACAAACATTTAGTCACAGCAGGGCTAGTGTATAGGGGGTGTCATATTCCTAATTTAAGTTCAAAGGCAAATTCAAAGTTTTCTTGTCTTCTTAACTCAGACAAGTTTTGTGTAGATACTTGGTTTCCTTATGATTAGAATTAGACCACAGCGGATCAGATGTCCTAAGTAGTATCACTTGATAATATCCCTCAAGAGCTGTTTAGAGTCAGCTCATGTGTGATAGTTTGTGATAGGTTGAACCTTCATTTCAGGTATTGATCAGCAAACGTCTCAGTAACAGAGCTGTTGAAGAAGTCTTTAAATGTGTATCTATTTGATATGACTTTTTACTAGGATCTAAAAGTTTGGGTTAATAACTTGGTAATGAACTTAATGTCTCCTAGAGCATAATGTAGTTCTTTCCTGTTTTACAGTTGAGAACATGGTAACTGTTGGAAAAGCCATTCTAGAAAGGAATAATTTCACTGACTTTGAAAATACAAGGTATGTCTACTTCCAGATAGAAACCAATACATACAGTTGGTTTTTCTCAAATGTTATTTCCTCGGGAAAATGAAAGGAGAGATGCAGAGTTCATGGTTTAAATGAAGTTTTCCTGAAAGTGAACATATTGTTCATTAGTAAATTTAATAAACAAAACTTTTCACATCTCAACATCTTCTAATAAGCACCACTTAGAGTTTAGACAGACAGGAATATTCAAGCAGTGGGCAGGTAAAACTAGTTACTTAGTCTTCTTTGTTCAGTATGTGCATTCCTATAAAATTGTGTATAAACTGAATTTCCTTAGGGAAAAAAATCTAACTTACTTTTAGTATTCAAGAAACTTAAAGTGATGAAAGTTTTTTTAGTGATGCTAAGGAAATGACCACTTTATTTAGGAGAAAGCATGCCATCTACTGGTCATGTCTTAGAAGTAAGGACTCCCTACTTCTACTCCCTGTCCAGTGACTCAGCATTTTTTAGGAAAATTAAAGATAATATGATAAGAACTGAAAGTGAAAGTGAAGTCGCTCAGTCGTGGCTGACTCTTTGCGATCCCATGGACTATAGCCTACCAGGCTCCTCTGTCCGTGGGATTTTCCAGGCAATAGCCCTGGAGTCGATCTTTGCGACCCCATGGACTATATAGCCTACCAGGCTCCTCTGTCCATGGGATTTTCCAGGCAATAGTCCTGGAGTGGATTGCCATTTCCTTCTCCAGGGGATCTTCCCAACCCAGGGATCGATCCCGGGTCTCCCACATTGTAGACAGATGCTTTACCGTCTGAGCCACCAGGGATAAGAACTGAAGTAAGATATAATGCCAGCTCAGAATTAATAAGAGTTATACAGTGCCATAATATTCTGTGAAAGCTTTTCTTGATGAGGACTTTATCTTACTGTGAACCTCAACATGAGAAAGAATGGTGTGAATACTCTGAAGTTCATGCAGAAAACCAGTGGAAGAGTTGTTTGAGTGGTCATCTGTCTACCTTAGGTAACCTGTTCTGGGTATCTTTAATACTTATGTGTTTTAACCTGAAAATATAGTTGTAAACTATTGTAGAACTAATCTGTCAGTTATCTCGTACTTTTCTGTTTCAGAATGGGTTTCCATGTGTCACCATTCTGTTCCATTGCCCACTTGCACCTTCATGTTCTGGCACCAGCTGATCAGCTGAGCTTCATGTCAAGATTGGTTTATAGAGTGAATTCCTATTGGTTTATCACAGTGAGTATTACTGTTATGCTAGCAGCATACAAAAATATTTGCCCTTTTGGTTGTAGTTTTTCTTTTCTTGGCAACAGTAGATACTTACTAGATTTGGTCATCTGTTTTAACATACTATTTGCACATATCCAAAATAATCTTTGTAATTTGGGGGACTTTCCAGGTCATCAGATCTGTAGGAAGAGACACCGTGGTCAAGTCTCTGAATTGTAAGCAGAGGATATGATATAGAAGTTCGTGGCATTAATAGTTCTGAATTCTGGCTCCATTAGTTATTCAAGTGACCATGTGCAAGTTACTTAAACTTTTTAAGGCCCAAGTTTTTTGTCTACTACTGACTTATAGGTAATAGTGCCTGCCTCTAGGGTTCAGAAGAGGATTGATGATTTAATTAACATGGTGCAGTGGTAAGGAGTCTGCCTGCCAATGCAGGAGGTGCAGGAGCCGAAGGTTCGATCCCTGGGTCAGGAAGATCCCATGGAGGAGGAAGTGGCAACCCGCTCCAGTATTCTCGCCTGGAAAATTCGGTTGAAAGAGGAGCTAGGTGGGCTATAGTCCATGGGGTTGCAAAGAGTTGGACACAACTGAGCGACTAAGCACAGACACACACAAACACACACATGTGCACAAAGTGCTTAAAACTGTACCTTGCAGATAGTAAGGGCTCAGTAAATGCAGCCTGTATCATCATTAGCCTCTTCGTAAAAACAGAGAGGCAAGTAGCATCAGCCACTAAACCTGAAGTTGAAGCTGTGAGTCTAAAAAATTGAAGAATTCTGCTTTGCTAGAGCAACAGTAGAATAGAATTCTACTGATTATAAGCTTGTAACCCGACAGTCAAGCTTTTAAATTATTAAATTTATTCAGTTTAAATTTAGTCAAGTTATTAAATGACTCTGTCTTTCCAGGGCCACTTGACTAGTAATTTACCAGTTTCTTATATGTCCGTGATGATAAGGTGACCTGTAGCAGCTATATCTGAAAAACCATCAAATTATAAATTAAGTAATTACCATTAGTTAATATGTATTGTTATTATAGTCATATTACAGAAGAAATGAAAAAACATTTCATTTTTAGAAACTTCATATTTCAGACTTATTATCTCTTTCTTCAACTTGTCCAGATTATTTTATTTAATTAAAAATATATTTAAGATGTACATGTGTGCATGCTTAGTTGCTTCAGTCATGTATGACTCTGTGTGACCCCATGGACTGTAACCTGCCAGGCTCCTCTGTCCATGGAATTTTCCAGGCAGGAATACTGGAGTGGATAGCCATGCCCTTCTCCAGTGGATCTTCCTAACCTAGGAATGAACCCCTGTCTGTTACATTCCTGCATTGGCAGATGAATTCCTTACCACTAGTGCCACCTGGGAAGCCAAGATGTATGTGTACTTCACATTAAAAAATGGGACATTTTGTAGGAAGCTGGTGTGGTCTGTTTAAAAGATTGGTATGATAAAAAAGAGGTATTTTTTTTATCTGTATTTCTCATTTTCTATACTATGTTTTATAATAAAAAATAATTTAAATACATTTTTATAACTTCTAAACTGTATTCCTTAAAAGATTTTTTAGTTGGGAAAAAAATGAATGAACAAAGTTATGATATCTGTTAATGGTTCATCCTGGGAATCTGAACTCTTCTTAAATATAGATATTAAATATGTATTATGAGACTTTGAAAAAATCAAAATAAAGATATTAACATTTATTCTGAAATCTTATATAGTATTCCAGATATATAAGATGATTGAGTAAAAATATCTGAAATAATACAACTAGAAGACCTTAGTTTTTATTCTTTTTAAATAGATTTTTTTTTTTTTTAAAGAATTTTAGGTTCACAGCAAAATTGAATGGAAAGTTCAGAGAGTTCCCATATATCCTGTGTCCCCACGTACTCACAATCTCTCCCACTATCAACATCCTACACCACAGTGATACGTTTGTTATAATCCGTGAAACTACATTGATATATCCTTATCACTCAAAGTCCATAGTTTTTATTAGGGTTCATTCTTTGTGTAGTATATATACTGTGGCTTTGGACAAATGTATCATGACATATATCCAACACTGTAGTACCATGCAGAGTAGTTAAAGTGCCCTAAAAATCCTCTGTGCTCTGATACTCGTTTCTCCCTGCCCCTTAACCTCTGGTAACCACTGATTTTTTTTTTTTTTTTCAAGTCTCCAGTTTTGCCTTTTCCAGAACATCACATAGTTAGAATCATATTGTATGTAGCCTTTTCACTTCTTTCACTTGGTAAAATGCATTTCAAGTTCCTCCATATATAGTTTACTTCTTGATTTTTAAAAAATAATTCTTACTGAGCTTTGGCTGTGCTGGGTCTTGGTTGCTGCACGGGCTTTTCTCTAGTCTTGGCGAGTGGGAGCCACTCTCTGCTCATTGCGGTGGCCTCTCTTTGTGGAGCACAGCCTCTAGGGTGCACGGGCTTCAGCAGTTGTGGCACATGGGCCCGGGAATTGCAGCTCCTGGGTTCTGGAGAGCAGGCTCAGTGGTTGTGGTACACAGGCTCAGTTGCCCCACAGCCTGTGGGATCCTCCCTGGCCAGGGATTGAACCCTTGTCTCCTGCATGTGCAGGCGGGTTCTTTTACTGCTGAGCCACTAGGGAAGCCCCCCTAGTTTACTTTATAAAACTTTAGTGTTATATATTTCTTTTTCTTTTTGAAACTTTCTGACAAATAGGCAATGTGGATAAAAATCTGCCTATTTATATACAAAATATTAAATAAACACCTTTCAGTTCAGTTCAGTTCAGTTCAGTTCCTCGGTCATGTCCGACTCTTTGTGATCCCGTGAATTGCAGCACTCCAGGCCTCCCTGTCCATCACCAACTCCTGGAGTTCACTCAAACTCACGTCCATCAAGTCGGTGATGCCATCCAGCCATCTCATGCTCTGTCATCCCCTTCTCCTCCTGCCCCCAATCCCTCCCAGCATCAGAATCTTTTCCAGTGAGTCAACTCTTCACATGAGGTGGACAAAGTACTGGAGTCTCAGCTTCAGCATCATTCCTTCCAGAGAATACCCAGGACTGATCACCTTTAGAATGGACTGGTTGGATCTCCTTGCAGTCCAAGGGACTCTCAAGAGTCTTCTCCAACACCACAGTTCAAAAACATCAATTCTTCTGCACTCAGCTTTCTTCACAGTCCAACTCTCACATCCATACATGACCACTGGAAAAACCATACCCTTGACTAGACGGACCTTTGTTGGCAAAGTAATGTCTCTGCTTTTGAATATGCTATCTAGGTTGGTCATAACTTTCCTTCCAAGGAGTAAGCATCTTTTAATTTCATGGCTGCAGTCACCATCTGTAGTGATTTTAGACCCTCAAAAAATAAAGTCTGACACTGTTTCCACTGTTTCCCCATCTATTTCCCATGAAGTGATGGGACCAGATGCCATGATCTTAGTTTTCTGAATGTTGAACTTTAAGCCAACTTTTTCGCTCTCCTCTTTCACTTTCATCAAGAGGCTTTTTAGTTCCTCTTCACTTTCTGCCATAAGGGTGGTGTCATCTGCATATCTGAGGTTATTGATATTTCTCCCGGCAGTCTTGATTCCAGCTTGTGCTTCTTCCAGCCCAGAGTTTCTCATGATGTACTCTGCATAGAAGTTAAATAAGCAGGGTGACAATATACAGCCTTGACGTACTCCTTTTCCTATCTGGAACCAGTCTGTTGTTCCATGTCCAGTTCTAACTGTTGCTTCCTGACCTGCAGACAAATTTCTCAAGAGGCAGATCAGGTGGTCTGGTATTCCCATCTCTTTCAGAATTTTCCACAGTTTATTGTGATCCACACAGTCAAAGGCTTTGGCATAGTCAATAAAGCAGAAATAGATGTTTTTCTGGAACTCTCTTGCTTTTTCCATGATCCAGCGGATGTTGGCAATTTGATCTCTGGTTCCTCTGCCTTTTCTAAAACCAGCTTGAACATCTGGAAGTTCACAGTTCACGTATTGCTGAAGCCTGGCTTGGAGAATTTTGAGCATTACTTTACTAGCGTGTGAGATGAGTATAGTTTAAAAACAATTGAGAGTTTTTCGTAAGATTTTTAGGAAAAGAATATGTAGTATCCAGCTCTTCTGTTGTGGCTTATTATAATAGGAGTGCCAGTAAAATTATTTCATATAGGCTATGGTAATTAGAATAAAGATATGTTATTTTTTTAATTGCAGGCTGATTATTTGATTGAAAAACTAAGAACATGAAAATGTCAACAGTGGAAGATTTCCTAATCTTGGCTCAACATAGACTAATATTTTCATCTCTTTGAAGTCTAATTACAATTGTAAGGTTCACTGGGTTTTATGAGAAGCTATTACTGGGTAGCCTTAAATTGTTTCTTCATGTTTGTTTCCTGAAATGTGTGATATAATCATATAAATTCTTTGTCATTGACTTTGTTTTAATGGCTCCTGTCTAAGGTATAAGATACTCTAGATAAAATCCCATTAAAACAAATTCTGTTAATCAAGAAGGGCTCTGTATTTTTTTAAGAAATTAAAATATTTTTATTTCTCTGTAAGTAGTCAGTTATAATAGTGATTTATTTATGAAGAATAAACTGGTATAAAAGTACTTTGTTGGAACGTTTGTTATAGGAAGGAGAGAAAGAAATTACTTATTGATTGTTCTGTAATTTTACACGTAAAATTTCAAAATAAAGAGTACCATACTACACAGTGATCTCTGATCTTGATGGAAAGAATTGTATATGTGTCACTTTTTACTCAGACTTCAGATGCTGGTTTTCACTTCCTGAAACCTAGCATCTTTGTAATAAATTGATACTGAAAGCTATATAGTATATATATAAAATTAACTTTTCTCTAACAGTGAATTTGCTACAACAAATCAATTTGGTTATCCAAGAGAATTCATTGTAATGGAATTTTACCTGTAAGAATATAAATGGGGAAGACACATGAAGTGGTTTTATTAATATATTAAAAACTGGAGGAAGCTGCTGCTTGATAATTTGTTTACTATACCAAATGAAAATTAGAATTAAAAAGTGATTAGACCTGTGTTTTATCATGAACAAGCCCTGACTTGAAAGTAGAGATGGATAGGCGTGGATGAGAAAATGTACTTTCATAATACATTAATATTACTGATAAATCATTTCATGAGACATATTTGTTTAGGAATTTGGTGCTAATCTACACTAATAGTAGCGAATGTGAATGAAAAATAAGCACTGAAAGCTGATCTTACGTTGTGCCAGTGTATAATTGTACCATGCACATGAATATAAATGAACATAAGGATTAAAGTATTGATCGTGGAAATAATCTGAGAAGACTAGTTTTTTTTTTCTTCCTTTTTGGGGGGCATTATATTAAACATAGTTTTAAGTAATGAAATACTTATTACAATTACAATGTTTAGTTACAACCTCTAGAGTCAATATTGTCTAGTTCATTTATTCACTCAACAAACATTTGCTGAGCATTTAAGTTGTACCAGGCACTGCCAGGATCAGGAAATATAGAAGTGAGAAAGGACCATCTGCCTTTAATTGCCAATACAATGATCAGACAAACGCAGTGAGTACAAGTTGGTGTGTTAAGTATCAAAGTGTCCATAGCCGTGTCTATAGAGAGGGAAACACTGGAGACAGGTGGCAGAACTAAGTGCTCATGACTCAGTGTTAGGCAGGTGGATCGTGGACGTTAAGGCCGAGAGACGAACGTGCACTTTCCTTGGGTTTTGCCTCCATTATTATTTACTTTACAATTGAATATCCGGATTCCATTGTATTCACTGGAGGTGGAGAGAGGGGTTGCTACTGCTACTGCTAAGTCGCTTCGGTCGTGTCTGACTCTGTGCGACCCCATAGACGGCAGCCCACCAGGCTCCCCCGTCCCTGGGATTCTCCAGGCAGGAACACTGGAGTGGGTTTTCATTTCCTTCTCCAATGCATGAACGTGAAAAGTGAAAGTGAAGTCGCTCAGTCGTGTCCAACTCTTAGCGACCCCATGGACTGCAGCCCACCAGGCTCCTCCATCCATGGGATTTTCCAGGCAAGAGTACTGGAGTGGGGTGCCGTTGCCTTCTCCGGAGAGAGGGGTTATGGGCTCTCAAAATCATATTTACGAGTTTGTCAGCACTACTGTATTAAGTAGCTTGCTGAGCACCTACGCAGATTCGCAGTCACACGTTCCTATAAATCAGTTCAGCCGTGACCAGCTTCTTCAGGAAAGGAGTTTTCAACATGTGCAACGTGTCGTGCTTTGTGACCTTGTGGTGACATAATGGACAGTATATGATAGTAACATGTAAGCTTTTTAAGGAATTCTCAGAATTCTCAGATGCCCTATGGGCTTCACAAAAAATGTTGATTAGCCATTTGATTTAATCTGTATGGGGTTGTACCCTCTCATAGTAAGCTTTTTTCCTTTGCTGGAAAACCCTTGGAGCCTTAAATTTTTAGTGGCACTTCTCCTGTCAAGGTTAATAATTGAATTATGACAACTGAAATTCACTCAGCTTTTGCAGTAATTTAATTATTAGGTTTATTTAAGTATACAGTTTAATTATTAGTTTATTTATTTAATTATTAATATCTGGTAACGCTTAGCTGCTACAGTTATAACATTAGCTCAGTAAAAATGCTAATTCATAACCTGTCTTAAAAATGTTTAAAGTAGTATCAAGAGCGTTATTAATGCATGTTGTGATACTATTTTTGGTAACTGCAGAATTTTAAAATTCTTAATAATGAACTGTTTCAAATTGTTTACTTAGCTAAATTTCTGCTAAATAAATATGGAAAAATATTGTGTGAAATTTTGTCTCTCTGGACTTTAAAAAATTTTTTTGTTTTTAAAAGATTGTGCTTTTTTAGAGTAGTTTTAGCTTCATGGCGGAATTAGGAGAAAGGTACGTAGATTTCTTATACTTCCTGTCCCTACACATGCAAGGCCTCTCCCATTATCAAGGTTCCCCACCAGAGTGGTGCATTTGTTATTAATACAACTGATTAACTTACATTGACACATCAAAATCACCCCAGAGTTGATAGTTTATCTTCAAGTTTACCCTTGGTGTGGTACATTCTGTGGGTTTGGACAAATAGATAATGAATGACATGTAGGGGTTTCCCAGGTGCCCAGCGGGTAAAGAATCCACCTGCAATACAAGAGATCCGTTTAATCCCTGGGTCAGGAAGATCCCCTGGACGGCACAGCGACCCAGACCAGTATTCTCGCCTGGAGAATCTCATGGACAGAAGAGTCTGGTGGGCTACAGTCCATTAGGGTTGCAGAGTCAGACACAACTGACACGACCGAGCACACGCGGATGCTCCCTAACGACCTGTATCATTATGGTATCATAAGACTGTGTATTGAAGGAAGCTAAAACAAAAATCAGTTCATTCCTGTAAGTGCCCAAAGTCGCTGCCTTTCCAGACACTCATCCTCTCTTGCCTTGAATGTTACTAGAATCTGTCGACTGGGCTTTCTGCTTCCGTTATTGGTTCCGTTCTAACACAGCCTCCATCAGAGTCCATTCTAAATTACTGACCCGATTATGCAATTTTCTTTCTTATGAAAACGTCCATTTACCATCAAGATTATTCAGCAACCTTTTCAGCTTTATCTCCTGTTCTCATAGTCCACATGCCAGATGTTTTTTACTATTTCAACTAAACTGAGCACACCTCTGAAAATCTGTTCACTTTTAAAGGCCAGGTTAAAACGTTGCCTCCTTAGGGAAGTCATGTCTGATACTTCCCATCCCCAACCACAGCATTATTAAATGTACCATCAGCTGTGGTCCATGACATTTTATTTTCCTAGCATAGACCTTACACAGTCTAGCCAGGAAATATGGTGTATTTCTTGCCATTGGATTTAAAACTCTTAGTTGGATGATTTTTTTATCCTTGTATTCCCACTGCCTTAACCCGGTGACTGATGCATAATACCACTCAGGAAATATTGTATTTTAATTTCTGCGTCTCTTAAAACATTACCATAACAAACCAAAATCTGGTCAAGCACCATGATTTAACGATTTCAGGCAGCTTTCAATCCCAAAATCAAGAGTACAACCTAGATGTTAGGACCTTCCTGGCATTACAGCAGTGTCCATGACCAAGATAACTCAGGTTTGAAACCTCAGAGATTCCAAAGAATCCACCCACATGAAGCATTTCCTGCAGCTAACAACCGTACCTTTGCAGGGCAAGAGGAAAGCGTTATCTAGCTCCTGCCATCTTGTTGACTCACTTTTCCTCTACTTCTTCTCTCCTTGCCTTGGGGACACATTTATCTCACTTTCACTCTGGAATTTAAAAACTTGCTCTGAAGCCTCAGTTCTAATCACCATGCCTGGGCCACAAGAACTCACCTACCTTAGGAGGTTATACTGGAAAATCACCATGGACGGGGGAGCCTGGTGGGCTACAGTCTGTAGGGTCACAAAGAGCTGGACACAACTGAAGTGACCTAGCACAGGAGGCTATATTAGGTATTTTCTCAGCTAAGGAGATTTATCTTTGATTCTCATTCTGGCTAGTAAGAGAGGAATATTTTCTTGTTATATTTTCTGAGAAAATATTTGCAGTGTTTTGCAAATTTATCACATAAATTCTCCTCCCAAAGGTGGGTGCGAAGAAGGCAAAACATGCTATTATCTCTGGTACCTGGGACTCAAAGCCCATCCATCATCCATGCCCCTGTCTCCTCGGCAGTGATTCTCAAACCTCATTGTGCATTCAAATCACCTTGTGGGCTCACTGAAAACAGACTACTGGGCCCTACACTGGAGTGTCTGATGTAGGGTGGGACAGGATTTTGCATTTCTGAGTGGTTCCCAGGTGATATGCTGGTGGCTGCACAGTAAATAAAAACTGAGGAGTTTTTAAAAAATAACTGTGTTCAGGCCACATACCAGGCAAATTATAGAGTCTCTGGAGATAGATTCCAGGCTTTGTAGTTTTAAAAAGTCTTCAGGTAATTCCAGTGTGCAGTTAAACTGGAGAACCTGTGTCCTATGGGATTGAATAAACTTCTCTGGGCCCTATTACAGTAGATGTTCAAGAAAATCTTTCTCTGGGACCTGAAGCTAACTATATATGATTATTTTCCTACTCGTGGGAAGCAGCTAGGATCAAGAGATGGTGATTATTGGGAATTGTACCTAAATAAAAATCTGTGTGTGTTTTTTTTCCCCTAGGAAAGCTGCACACCTACTTAATATCTGCAAACAAATGGTGGCCCTAGTGGTAAAGAACCTGCCTTCTACTGCAGGAGATACAAGAGACAAGAGTTTGATCCCTGAGTTGGGAAGATCCTCTGGAGCAGGGCATGGCAACCCACTCCAGTATTCTTGCCTGGAGAATCCCACGGACAAAGGAGCCTGGTGGGCTACATTCCACAGGGTTGCAAAGGGTCAGACACAACTGAAGCAATTCAGCATGTACACTTGTCAAAAGCCTTTATTTAGATATCATATTTTGCTTCTTATATTTTAGGAAGGAAAGAAGGAAGCAAGAGAAGGAAAACGAGGAGGAAGAAAAAGACGAAAGATCTGGCTCAGATAAAACACATGCACTGTGAACTTACGCCTAGTACACAAGTTCTGCCCAAGAGAAGTAGTAAATGGCATTATATGGCAATAAATGGCATAATAAATGTACATAAATGTACAAAGATGTGCAGAGCCACCTGAGCTACAAAGCTGAAGCCTGGAGCAGTGCAGATGATACCCAGGTCTTGCATGGCCTTGTATTTGAAGTGGAGTAAAAGACTGAAACCATTTTTTCATATCTTGCAATCGATCTCATTGCAAACAAAAGAAATTAAGGACAGGCCCTAAGACGAAAGGCATCCCTAATTTTGGCAGCAGCCCCTAGGTCAGGCTCCTTTTGGAAAAATTGTTTTGATTTCATGCAGTTGCTCAGTTGGGGAGAGTTGGCTTCCAGCCTAACTCAATCACATCTGCCTGGAAGTATATGGCCCTTGATTATTTGAAAGTGGCAGGATGACCAAGAGAGAAGGCTGAATCTCCAGCCTGTTTCCCTTCACACTTTTTTCTATGCACAGATTGTGCTTCACAGGAAGCAAATTAGTTGGTCTAGTTTGCAACTGGGACTTCAGGTTTGTTCTGGGGAGTCTTTCGACCAGAAGATGGAATCTACTTTTATCCTCATCTAGAGATCTTGCTTGTTGGAAATTTAGCCTCCAGGAGCTGAGTTTGAACTCAGAGTCCCACTTTGTTCCGTTTTGTTTCCTGAAAGCAGCCAGTTTTTTTTTTCTCTTTTCTTCCTGAATTATCTTCATTAAGACTGACAATGCCGAGTATTCTTTTGAAATCCTGTGAAACAGAACTCCCTCAGGAATGCTTCATATAGTGAAGTTTTCACTTCTTATATGACTTGTTACAACAAATACGTACTTTTTGAACTGCTCAGAATCCCCTTGCTTTTAATTTGTTGCAAAAATCTAGCCTTAATACATACTTTTCTCCCTCTAATTGATTCACAATCCCTGTGGTTCTTTGCGACACCTAAACACTTTTCAAGTGTTAGATGTTCAGTTAGATGTATGGTCCCACTTCTGCTGCTGGGCCTGTTAACTCTCCTTTCCTAGCTTCACTATGTCCTACTAGTCTCAACACTGTAGTGACCTATTATAACCTGAACTCAAAATTCTCCTCTCCTGACTTCCCGGGAATACCTCTGGGTTTTTAATATGAGCAGCCTATCCCAGAAGCTCCAATCTCACAAGAGGAGCCGGGTCTCTAAGAGATCTGTCTGGATAGATGAAACAAAAATGGAGCTTTGGATCAGCTCCCAGAAGACAGAATTTGAACCTCTTAACTCCTTCCAGTACTTTTTTTTTTTTAGTTGGAGATGCAAACTATGATATATAGAATGAATAAACAGCAAGGTCCTACTGAATAACACAGGGAACTACATTCAATATCTGATAATAAACCATGGAAAAGGATATGAAAAAGAATATATATATGTAGAACTGAATCACTTTGCTGTACACAAGAAACTAACACAATACTGTAAATGAACTATACTTCAACAAAATGATTTTTTTTTTAAATTGTAAGTCTCTAGATGCTAGTTTGAACACCAAATTCCCAAATCCATACCTTCCTGCTGCTCCTTAACTACTCTAGAAAGCCCCAAAATGTTGAACAGTTCTAGCTGTGATTCCTCCAAAGGCAGTTTAATTGATCTCAGAGTAGTTTCACACTAACCTTAATGGCCTATGCAGGGTTAATTTCTATCTCCCCGGACCATGTAGCCAACGCTTTGAGATTCATGATGCAGATGCTCTCCTGCTCATTTCTGGAGTGAAGAATTAGTGGTGATTTAGTTATGAACCTTAGCTTAAAGGATCTCAACGTGAAAAATCTGTGAAACTTGAATTCATCTGGGTTCTCCTAGGGCCAGTATTCTCACTTGGTATTTCATCACAGCACCAAATCAACCCAGCCATGAAAACCAGCATTTCTTTAAAACTTAAAAAGCTGTTCCATCAAAATCTCATGTATAGTATTTAATCATTCTGAGAAGCTCGGGGGATAGGGGTTTATCAAGCACTGCACATCCTTGCCCTAACATTTCATTGGGTCTGTGCCTACCTTGGCCTCTTTTCTTAAAGGAGTCAACATCTCCCTTTTCACATCTAGTAGTTTTATTCCTCTCTGAAGCCTTGGCCAAGAGACGTTCAGAAGCTCACTTACTTCAAGTGGGCTTATCAAGACATTTTACCTAAAAAAAAAAGTAGATGGCTTGTTAAGAGGAATTCTCATACAGTTTTTTTTACGAGAAGAAAAATATCCTTTTTTTTTTTTTTTGCCCTACATGTACTAAGTTGCTTCAGTCATGTCCAACTCTTTGCAACTCTATGGACAGTAGCTCGTCAGGCTTCTCTGTCCGTGAGATTCTTCAGGCAAGAATACTGGAGTGGGTTGCTATGCCCTTTCCCCAACCCAGAGATCGAACCCACTTCTCTTACGTCTCCTGTATTGGCAGGTGGGTTCTTTACCACTAGCACCACCTGGAAAGCCCCTTTGCCCCATACAATTTATTAAACTCTTTATGTAAATTATCTCAATCAGAACAATCCCTTAAGCGAGGCAGTATTATTCCATTTCTGATAAAACAGCGTAAAAGAGGCAAAGAAATTTGCTTAAGAGCATATAGATGGTAAACAGTGGAACTGAAGTTTGAACCTAAGACTGACAACAGCCTATGCTCTTAATCAATTCCACTAAGCATCAGCTATGATCTTGGCACTTGATGGTGGGGATATGCAGAATACCAACCCTTCTGTACTTTGCACGATATTATGTACAATGTAAAACAGGTCTCAAAAGCACAAAAGACTCAGTACCCTCAAAAGCAACAACATACACATAGAATATGTAAATTATTAGAACTTATGAACTATCTGCTATCAAATCTGTGCCAGTGTGAATAGTTAGAAGCAACTTACATCATTGTTTTAATATACAATTGGCTGTGGACTTGTCACGTGAGCCTAACACCACAACTCAGGTACAGTTGATCCTTCAACAAAACCGTGTGGGTGGGGTCTTGGGGAAGGATTAGGGGTATTCAGCCCCTGCAAAATTGAAAATCTGTGTAAAAATTTATAGTTGGCCCTTCAACCTCTAATCTTGTAGTACTTTAGTACTCAGTGGAAAAACAACCACCACCACATATAACTGGACCCCAAGCAGTACAAATCCATCTTGTTCAACGATCAGCCGTACTTACTTTGAGGAGGGCTTTCCTGGTGGCTCAGACAGTAAAGCGTCTGCCTACAATGCGAGAGACCCAGGTTCTAATCCCTGGGTCGGGAAGATCTCCTGGAGAAGGAAATGGTAACCTACTCCAGTATTCTTACCTGGAAAATCCCATGGACGAAGAAGCCTGGTAGGCTACAGTCCATGAGGTCCCAAAGACTCAGACAGGAGTGAGCTACTTCACTTTCACTTTGTTTTCTGTGAGGTACAGAATGGATTGTTGAGATGACCTCCGTCCTCAAGAGCTGAGTCTAATTGGCTTACAAGGCAAGTATCTTTGAAAGTTACCGAAAATATAAAAAGGATACTAAATCTTGAGTGGGCCAGCTAAGTCAGTCCCCAAGCCTAAAGTGGTTGGAGAAGTCTGCACTGAAGTAAGTGAAATTTCAGTTCAGTTAGAACTCGGATTTGAAGAGTTGTAGGAGAAGGCAATGGCACCCCACTCCAGTACTTTTGCCTAGAAAATCCCGTGGATGGAGGAGCCTGAGTGGGCTGCAGTCCATGGGGTCGCTAAGAGTCGGACATGACTGAGCGACTTCACTTTCACTTTCCACTTTCATGCACTGGAGAAGGAAATGAAAACCCACTCCAGTGTTCTTGCCTGGAGAATCCCATGGACGGAGAAGCCTGGTAGGCTGCAGTCTATGGGGTCGCACAGAGTCGGACACGACTGAGCGACTTCACTTTCACTTTTTACTTTCATGCATTGGAGAAGGAAATGGCAACACACTCCAGTGTTCTTGCCTGGAGAATCCCAGGGACGGGGGAGCCTGGTGGGCTGCCGTCTATGGGGTCACACAGAGTCGGACACGACTTAAGTGACTTAGCAGTAGCAGCAGGGAAAGTTAAAAGTACATTTCAGGTGGAGGATCACTGGGAACTACACTGTCTCATCGCAACCTGCTCTGGAACACAACGCAGCATCCCACACAAGCTCCTAGTACAAGGTGGCCTCAACCAGCGCGCACCTAGTACCAGAGGAAGCCTCCCCTGGAGCCGCAGGGTTCAAATTCCAACAGCTGGGAAACACGGGACAGTGCCCCGCTCGCCTTACTCCCGCTTCCGGCTCAGACTCCGCCCCCAGCGGAAGTGGTGTGTGGGGGAAGAAAGCGATGAGACACTCTGGACCGCGCAGGCGTGTTGTGGGTTGCTGCGATGGCGCCGCCGGGTATCTTGAACAGGTATCTTCTGCTCATGGCACAGGAGCACCTGGAGTTCCGCCTTCCGGTGAGCCCGCAGTACCGTCCACTGCTTCTGGCTGGAGACGACGGCGCGGTGGGGATTGATGTGCGGGTGGAGGCGACCCGCGCACTCTGAGCCCGCGGGGATTGGGGGTCTGTGCTTGTCGGGGAGATGACTCGTCCCCTCCAATCCTTCGGCCCCTGGGACAGGTCTGAGCTCCGCGGAGGATGTGAGAGAGAAGTCCGAAACAGCTTCACATCCTCGCTAAGCATATTTATTTATTCTTCTGTCCTTGTGCCAGTTAACCGGAGTTAGGTGAAATGGCAACCTACCCCAGTATTCTTGCCTAGAGAATCCCGTGGACAGAGGAGCCTGGTGGGCTGCTGTCCATAGGGTCGCACAGAGTCGGACACGACTGAAGCGACTTAGCATGTATGCATGCACTGGAGAAGGAAATGGCACCCCACTCCAGTACTCTTGCCTGGAAAATCCCATGGACGGAGGAACCTGGTAGGCTGCAGTCCATGAGGTCGCGAAGAGTCGGATACGACTGAATGACTTCACTTTGACTTTTCACTTTCATGCATTGGAGAAGGAAATGGCAACCCACTCCAGTGTTTTTGCCTGGAGAATCCCAGGGACGGGGGAGCCTGGTGGGCTGCCGTCCAAGGGGTCGCACAGAGTCGGACACGACTGAAGCGACTTAGCAGCAGCAGCAGCAGGTAGGTGAATACGACCGGTCCTCTTCCTGCTGGAGCTTTTCGTCTATGGGAAAATAGAGACAGCGGACAGAAATGCTTCGGGTAGTATTCTAAGTATCGAATATGCGGCTCAAATTTCATGGGGGTTGGAGTAGTGGTGGTGAATTTGGGTGCTAGGGTTGAATGATGAAAAGTTGGGGAAATTTTTTATTCATTCAAGAAAGATTTTCAGAATACATGTAATAGAATGTGCTGGACGCTGGGGATATAATGACGACAAGAGTTTCTGTCTTCACGGAGTTTACCGTTTAGGATAAAGGGTGACCAGATGCGTAAACAGAGCATTATGAAATAACTTTGGTAAGTGCAGTGATAGACACGCAGTGAAATACCAGCATATGGAAGGGAAATCTGAGGGGTGGGGGATGTTGGCCATTGAGATGGCTTTCAGGAGGGTATAACACTTGAGCTGTAACTTAAAAGATGAGTAGAAGTTAGCCAGGCCAGGGAGAGACACAAGTAAATTAGAATTACAAGCTATTCATTATTACTGAATTACCAAATATGTAGCAAAGAATGACAAGAGAGTGGGAGAGAAGGATTGTTGTTGTAGTGTCTTAAGTTGTGTCCAAGTGTTTAGCGACCCCATGGACTCTAGCCCACCAGGCTCCTCTGTCCTGGGATTTCCCAGGCTAGAATACTGGAGTGCGTAGCCATTTCCTTCTCCATGGGATCTTCCCAACCCAGGGGTTGAACCCGTGTCTCCTGCATTGGCAGGCGAATTCTTTACCTCTGCCTGGGAGAGAAGGGTCAGTTCAGTTCCCTCAGTAGTGTCCCAACTCTTTGCGATCCCATGGATTACAGCATACCAGGCGTCCCTCTCCATCACAAACTCCTGGAGCTTGCTCAGACTCACGTCCATCGCATCAGTGATGCCATCCAACCATCTCATCCTCTGTCATCCCCTTCTCCTGCCTTCAGTCTTTACCAGCATCAGGGTCTTTTCCAATGAGTCAGTTCTTCACATCAGGTGGCCAATATATTGGAGAGAAGGGTAGGGTTCATAAAATGCAAAGCCTTAAATACTCTGGAACTTGGAGATTTTATTGAAGAATTTTAAGTAAGGAAGTGACAAAATCAGATTTTTTAAAAATCACTTTGGAAGCAGTACGGAGGATGGATTTGAGGGTAATCAGGAGCTAGGAGTTGAGTCTGTTGGAATAGTCTTGTTAATAAATTAAGAAAGCCTTAATTAGGGCAAGGAATAAGATGACTGTATACATTGGGACAACATTTAGGTGATAAAATCATCAGGGCTTGATGATGAGGGTTGACGGTTAGATGATTGGTTGAAGGTGGGGGGAAGAGGGATCAATCAAGGATGAGTCCTGGGATGGATATCAAGGTGTTTCTGTTTAAAATAGCACGGGCAGAAGTAAGATTTAAATTTTGGTTATGCTGAATTTGATATGCTTGTGTAACACCAAACAGACATGACGAGGCAGTGAATATGAGTATGCATGGATCTTAATATAGCTGCATGAGCTGGTAACTAACATTTAGAAGTCTTTTGCATATGAACTCTAGGAGAGAGAACGAAATTATTCAGAGAAAGCATAGCATCAAAAAAAGCAGTAGGCCAAATACAGCACTGGAAGCATTGATGTTAAGGGGAAGTGGGAAAAGAAGGTCATGAGGAAAATAGGCAAGCGTCAGAATAGGAAGAGAGTTGTTCTTCTTGTTGTTCAGTCTCCAAGTTGTGTCCGACTCTTTGCGACCCCATTAACTGCAGCACGCTAGGCTTCTCTGTCCTTCACTCTTTCCTGGAATTTGCTCAGACTCATATCCATTAAGCCAGTGATGCCCTCCAACCATCTCATCCTCTGTCACCTCCTCCTCTTCTTGCCTTCAACTTTTGCAGTCTCAGGGTCTTTTCCAGTGAGTCGACTCTTCATATCAGGTGGCCAAAGTATTGGAGCTTCAGCATCAGTCCTTCTAGTGAATATTTAGGGTTGATTTCCTTTAGGATTGACTGGATTGCTCTTCTTGCAGTCCAGGGCACTCTCAAGAGTCTTCTCCAGCACCGAAGTTCAAAAGCATCAATTCTTCAGCACTTAGCCTTTGTGGTCCAACTCTTACATCCATAAATGACTACTGGAAAAACCATAGCTCTGACTGTATGGACATCTGTCGGCGAATTGATGTCTCTGTTTTTTAATGTGAGACCAAAGAAATCAAGAGGATAAAGCTTTAGGGTTTTTCTAGAGTGGTTGTATAGTTTTAGGAAGAAATAGATTACTTGGTTTAGTGATCACTAGAAAATGAGAAAGCAGAGATAGACTGCTCTTAACACAAGAATGGAAAGTAAGAGATTGGTTAACAGTTTGAGGGAGACCTAGAGTTGAGGGAGAATCCCTTTCCCTGTTGGAGAAATTGCTGTGTTTGACGGCTGGAGGGAAGGGGAAAGTGGGTATAAGGACACAGCTGGAGGTGTTGGCCTTTCCACAGGAGGGAGCTTGGGCAGAGGAGACTTAGAGCAGGTGAGGGTAGTTGCCTGAAGGGCTATTTTCTAGGTAATGAATGAGTCAAGGTACTTTCTTGAAAGATAGAGGACCAAGCAGTTGAATGGAGAAATTGAGAAAACTTTGAAACAATCTTGAGAGCAAAGAGGGAACTGATGAGCTAAACTATTGGGTAGAGAGGGACTCGCGTGTTAGAGTGATGTGGAAAACTCAGCTGGGGTGAAGAGCACATATTTGTAATTGTGCCAGGATTCTGTGATTCTCTTCAGTTGTGTTCAGTCCACTGGCCTTACGAGTTTCCAAGGAAGACTGCTGCATTCATTCAGGACTAATGTGTGGCTGAGCAGGTGCACCGGCGAGATGAGGTGCAAGGGCATAGAGTCTCATGGAGGAAGTAATATTTTAGTTAGATCTTAATTGATGAGGAAGATACTCTGGGGATGAAGAGGACTCAAGAGCCCACTTCACTGAGAAAAGAAAGCAAGTGTAGAGGCCCGGAGGGGTGGTTGTTTATGGTGGTTTGGGTGTGGGTTGTATGGGGAAGGAGGATGAAGTAATGGACAGTGAGGCTAGAGAGGTGGCAAGGATCCAGATTCTGAAGTGTTTTGAAACTGTTGGAAGTAATTTGGATTTTATTTTAGATCATGGAGAACCACTGGCTTTTTTTTTTTAATTTCCTTTTTAAGCCAAGAAGTAACAAACTTTTTTCCTTTTTAAATCATGAAGTGACTAGCAGTCATTTGTGTTTTAAAAAGTAACTCTGGAGTCCCAGAGAAGGGATACCACTTAGAATCCTCTAGGATTCTAATCCACCAGGGTGGAAACTAGAGAGCAGCCAAGGAGGGTGAGTGCCTGTAGTCAGGTAATGCAGGGAGAATGGCGTGGTTAGGCTGCAGTCTTAAAAACAGCATCCCTAGTAGTTGCTGATTGTTTACCTGTTTCTTCTTTCTTAAGTTCTTCTTAGTATCTTTCCTTTGTGCCAGTTCCATCTCCCCAGAACTCAATCTTTTTTCTGTCTCCATTGTCCTAAGGCTGAAACTCTAGTCTGGTGTTTAAAGCCTGCCATTGCATGATTTTCTTCTCTGCGTCCTCCCACGACCTCTGCCACAAACAGCGCAGCCAGATACCCTTCCCTGTCATTCCCACCATCTTGTTTGGGTCTTTCCTGTACCACTCTTCAGTCTATTGATTTTATATAGTCAGTGTTCATTTAGATTTGCCCACATACTTGTTTATTTTAGATTTCATGATTTTTTTTTACTTGATTCTTTTTCAGATATGCAGTTTCTTTTTTTTTAATCCTCTGCCCAAATTCTTAATTTTGTCTTTTATCTTCTTCAATATAGAAAGCACTGCTGTGTTAAAATATGTAATTGATAAAAGGGGTCCTATGGATCAGTTTCTTTCATGTATTGTTTCTCTTGCTGCTTTTTCATATGTGTGCTGGGTGTTTTTAAAATACATGCCAGATATATTTGAAAATTTATTTAAAAAAAGAAATGAATACTGGGATGATGCAAATGCTCTGGAAGATAGGAGCATTAAAACTCCATTAAACACTCCATTAAAGCGATCCATCAAGGATCGCTTGAACTCGTTTTCAGGCCTCGAGTTCTGTCTCTGCTCTGATTTGCACGCACTTGATAATATGCATAGGTTTGGGGGATTCCAGTCTGAACTGAGTGGTTTTATCAAACTTTCTTTCCTTCCCATTGTTGGCCCTGTGCTCTTTTTTGTTCTTCTGGCTCCATTAAGCTGTCCACCTTCACCGCTACTCTTGGATTTGATTTATTTCCCAGGGAAAGAGTGACTGTACCTTGAGATATCTGTCCTGTCCTGGATCTTGATTTGGTAATTCTTGTAATCTCTCATGCCTTCAAGTAGAGGTCATTTTTTTTTTTTTAATTCTTCTCAACGGGAGGCTTAATCTGAGTTACCTGAATTAGATTTGAATTGAATTGCCATCACTCAAAGTTCTCTTTCTGTATAGATTCTCCCTGTGTTTCAGGGCTTAAAGTGAGTTTCCATTGAAAGTTTTCTTCTAAAACTGAAGCAATCTTTTCTTCCTTTGTACTCTAGTATATTATTATTGTGTTTTGTCTTTTTTTTTTTTTGCTTCTTTAAGGGCCTTTACTGTTGTACACCTCACATTTCAGTTACTATTAAATATTAGTTCTACTAGACCCTAGCTCCCTCAGGGTCTTTACACAGCTCAGTGAATCTTTACACAGCTCAATGCCTTGCATATATTAGTCATTTAATAAATATTGAATTGAGTGAAATAGGATCTCTTTGGGGAAGGCAATCAAGCACGCTTTTGGACCCATCTCCTATGTTAGAGGGCTTCCCAGATGGCATCGTGGTAAAGAACCTGCCCGCAATGCAGGAGGCACAAGAGATGTGAGTTTGATCCCTGGATGGCAAAGATCCCCTGGAGAAGGCAGTGGCTACCCACTCAAGTATTCTTGTCTGAAGAATTCTATGGACAGAGGAGCCTGGCGGGCTACAGTCCATGGGGTGGCAAAGAGTTGGGTTTGACTGAGTGTGCATGCGTGCGTGCACACACACACATTATTAGAACTGCTAGACAGGAAAGCTGTAATGAGTAGCAGCCTATGTGATTTAAAGTGAAAGATTAAGAGTGCAAATATGGTTCTGGTTTTACCTCTGTGCAGTTAATCAGGGCTAGTTTTAGTTGGCAGCTGCCTTATTGTACTAAAAGTAAAGTTTAGGCACCTGGATTTTACTGCTGGTTCTGAAGCAAACTAAATGGATGAAAAAGTGAGTGGCTACAAGAACTGCAAAGCTCGTGTGAATTAATGCATCAGGTATGCCCCAGATCATGCCATATTTTTGTTCCTGATGTAAAAAGATTAACTGAAAAGTAAATTTGCCATGTGATGAATAAAAATTTTGTTTTGCTTTTTCCAAGTAGATTGATGTGGTAGTTTTAATACGTGTTTTGCTTTTCAGTTCGAAACATGGATTATCACGTTTACTCTGACTTTTAAATCATTTCTTAGATTTTGGGTAATGGTGCTAATCCTATGCCATAAAATTTTGAATGATCCTCACTTTTTTTTTATGCTTAGAACCTTTGTGCTTTAACCTGTTGTTCATTTCTAACTGTATTCCAAGAGCAGCAAACTTTCATGTTTTGAAAGTATGTTATGAATGTGTGAATTCATATTCATAATATGCTTCAATAAGGAGTGAACAATTATCATTCTTGCCAAGAAACAGTCTATAACTTCATTTTTCTTTTAAGTAGTATAATTGTCAGTCTTGCTTGCTTTCTTGACCCACTGAACTTCAAGGACAGTGTTGTGGTGATCACTATCTTGATTCATTCAGTTACAGCCTAGGTTCTTTGCTCTTTTCATTACAGATCTCCTTAACCTTTTGAGGTAGCTGATTCCTGTTTCATTGATGAGGGAACTGGGAGTCGAGGGAGTTAAGATTCTTGTATAAAATCACATAGCTGCCATTTGGAAGAACTGGAAACCAAATTGTGGCTGGCCTCCAAGGTCGAATGATGCCTCCTGTTTACATTTGTGTCACCTATGTTGCAAAATAACTGTTGGACTACCTTGAGTGATTTCCTGATAGTCTGTGCTAGTTCTTGGTCTGTCCATATGATTCCGGTGAATGCAGCACCTTCTAGTACCTGGGATTAAAAAAAAAGATTCGTTGCACAGACAAAAGGAAAAACAGATAAGGCGCTAGCTGTGCAAACCTCCCATTCTTCTTGGTCTGGAGGTGGAGGGCTTTCACAATCTGGGTGTACTTTCTCCCAGGGTGACCAGGGCTCGTGGACTCGGTGTTAATTCTTCCTTCCCGTGCCTGAGAGGAAAGGGGATTGTAGGCACCCTCTCATTGGGTTTCATCCTGTGTAAGACCTCCCCAGCGGAGTGGGAGTCTGCCTGCTTTATGTTATTTGAGGAAGGTAAAATTTGTTAGCAGCACGAATTAGAAAGTTTGTATTCTCATCTTGTGTTTACCAGTACAAAGTATTTGCTTCATAGGCCATATGAACTATCTGAACAGATTTCAACTTTGCATACTTGATGTTTTTAAAGTACCTGTTGTATTCTCTTTCTAGTTCTGTAATTTTATCCAGAAAGGATAAAAAGTACCATAACTTGTACTTATTCAATTAATCTATAGTTATGCTCCCTAATAATCACTTTTCTTTTTTTTTTAATTCAACATATATTTATTCATCTAATTAACTGGACAAGACAGTGAACTTAGTCTGTAAAGTATTCTCTTCTGACATTTGGTAAAATTCTATTATTGGTCTTCATTAATCATAAATTAATACATAACTAATGATTTTATTTTCTAGAGAAAGAATGGTTCCAAATACAGCTTGTAAACATACATTAAAAATAATTTTCTATCCAAGTAGTCAAAAAATTAAAACTTTAACAAAAGTGCTATTTTTCATATATTTAATGAATTAAAAGCAGTACAGCATCCAGTTGAACAGTAGTGAAGGCAAATTGATACTCTCACTTTATAACTTAGAACAATTCTTTAAGAAAGTATTATGACCATACGTACTTTAAGAAGCCATACAACTTTCCACATCTCTGGGTGTAATATCGTTGTTTATTGCATCTCTATCTTAAAGAAACAATCTAAAATTTGGAAAAAGCCAGATATTTATGAAAATGAGTATTTAGCCTTTTAAACTGATAAAATTTAGAAAACACCTAAGTGTTCAACATATAGTATATTGTTTCCTACTGAAAAACTTGTAATCCTAATGCCAAGGAGAAAAATGTTTATGAAATTAATATTTAAAGGGAAGAAGAGTCCTAAACCTCATTACAAACATGTTATTTCCTTTCTGAACATCCTCAAATCATCTAATGGTTTTATTTTTATTGATCCATTGTCAGATACCATTTTTTGCAATCTGCTTTTTCCTTTTCAGAAATCAGGGCATTTTCTCAGAATCTTTTGACAACTTTTTTTTTTCCTGAAATTTCTCAGAAATTGCTTCCCATGGTTGTGACTGTAAAATATTTTCAGAACCCAGAGTTATAATTTGTCTGGTATTGACATTTTAGCCCTTTAGGTAGATAATCAACCCCCTCTCTCTTTTTTCTTAATTGTGTTAATAAATGTGTTTTATTATACTTCTAAGTTCCATGTGTTCAAATGTATTCTCTAATATTTTCAATATAGGAGATAAAGTCTTTGCTTTCACTTTTTGGAGGTCAATTCATCAGTAGTCAGGAAACTTATGGAAAGGTAAGTTGAATTTATATTTTTTATTAGACCTATATATATAGTATCCTTAGAAATCTTAAATTTATATAGTTACTTGTGTCTGTTTTTAAGGGCAGTTGAATAAAAAGGATATTTTGGGGAAATTTTTGTTTTGGAAAGTTAGATTTATCTCCAATTTTCACTTTATTAGTTTTTAAATTTTACTTTGGTAGTCTACCATAATTTTTATCTGTCCCTTTATTGAAAAGAGGTCTGTCCTCTGTTGATGAGGTATAATTAGAATTTAGCTGCTTTCAGACTTATTTTTGGTACTCATTTTATAATTTTAAATTAATTATGCATATGTGAAATTGTGAGTTTATGAGCCATATGTTTGGGTTTGACAGTTTATCAGTGTATTGGGGAAGTTTAAAAAACAAAAAAAATCATTTACAGTTCTTCTTTGACGTGACTTATAATTTGGCGAGACTGCCTTCTAGTCTTTTGATATATGTTTTCCCCCTTCGTTGTAATACTAGCAATGAACTTCTGGATCTCTTTTTCATTTGATAGCATTAATATAGTCACATATAATATAATCACATATATAATATAGTCACATATAATATAGTCACTCTGCTTAGCATTGATTACTAACAGGACTGTGTATTTTTCCATCAGTTAACTCAACCATAATTTATCTAATGATTTCACTTAATTCAGCTTGCTTTAAAATTTTTCCTAATAAAAATAATACTAAGGTTACTGTCTTTTCCCTGTTTGAGTTATTTTGAATTTTTTTGTAGGATAGTATAAAAATTGGAATCAAGACTGGGTCTGGCAGGGAGGTCTTCTCATAAAAAGTGAGAGAACTTAAATTGAAAGTTCTCTGGTATTGGACTTTTACACCTGAAGTGAAGTAAAGTCGCTCAGTCGTGTCCGACTCTTTGCAACCCCATGGACTGTAGCCTACCAGGGTCCTCCCATGGGATTTTCCAGGCAAGAGTACTGGAGTGGGTTGCCATTTCCTTCTCCAGAGGATCTTCCCCACCCAGGGATCGAACCCGGGTCTCCTGCATTGTAGGCAGACGCTTTACCGTCCGAGCCACCAGGGAAGTGAACTTCAATTATTGATGGAGGAGGAAAGGAGAGAGCGTGTGGATATAATTGGGTGAGGGGGATGAACTGAGGTTGGGGTCCTGCTACATATTGCTGCATTCTGGCAAGTGGTTATCTGGGGGGAGCACAAAGATGCCTATAATCTTGGGTATTAAAACCCCTGATGCACTTGGAACTTTTTTCCTTGGATAAAATAATAAATGATAATTGAATAATATACTCTATATAATTTTTCATCATAGTTATTGCAGAGACCCCACCCTCTTAGGTGGCCAAAGCTAGCTAGAAAAAAAAAAAAAGATGATTCAGACATATATTACTTAGTAATTCAAAACAAAATAGCTGTATTATAAGAAAATTTTAGCAACAATAAAAAATATTCTGAGATTATACTTAAGGGTAAAATGTGCATTAATTCTTGGTCATAATACATATGAGCAAACATGAAATTAACCTTAAGTTTAAATAACCTTAAATTTCCGGTAAAAAATGTTTTCATTTATATGATCATTTTAAAAAGAATTCTGATTTTGTACTGTATTATCCTAACAGGTTACCTATTAATTAATTTTTTTTCCACTATTGGAGCAGTTTTTATTTTGGTTAGTGTCAGATTAGATATTGTCACATAAAAGTAGCAAATAGGAATTTCTTCTTACTGACTTCTTAAATAAGGTCATAAAACCACTTAGAAGTAAGTTGTATATTATTATTTCTTTCAGTCTCCTTTTTGGATTCTTAGCATTCCCTCTGAGGATATTGCCAGAAACTTAATGAAACGGACAGTGTGTGCCAAGTAAGAAAAACTTATTATGTTCTCCTGCATGAGTGTAAGCTGGACTTCTCGTAACTACTCTGTTCTTTCACTATATTGGCAGAAAGTAGAAGGGGTTGATTGTTGTGAGCCCAGTTTAGCTTGTAGTTATGTGTATTTGCCACTGGATGGTGGTAAGAGAACAGAGGAGAGTTACCTACTGAAACTGTGGATGAGAGAATCTCAGATGATGAAATGCAGAAACACGTGCTTTAGAATAATTTTTTTAAACTTCTATATTAAGCAAGCATATGGTTTAAGATGTAAATGCTATGTTATTACATAGGAAAAATGCCACATTTAATTATAACCAAAGTATTGAAAGCCTAAAAATCTTTTTCTTATATATGCTTTTTAATTAGATGAACAGATCGGTGAAGTGTAAGATGACAAAAAATGAAGCCTACCATAAAATATGTTTTACTGTTTTATTTGTTAGTGTAGTTCTGATTATAATATCTTGATGTGAATTAATATAATGATGTCATTCTTGTTTATCCTGCCTGAGTGTTTTCTGGCTTTCATCATTAGTATCTATTCTTCCTTCCTTCTTGTTTCGTTGTTGGAAAAATCTGTCTTTGGGTTTGGAAATTAAACTGCATTTTCAATTAGCATTTTAAAATTGAAAAACTTATGCTATCCTTGCTTTTTTTTTTTTAACACTCCTCTTCAACTCCCTGAAGATTTTGACAGATTTCTGAGAAATTCCTTCTTTTTGCTTGGAAATTATACTTAATAATGCAGTGCAAATAAGAATTTACATATATCTAGTTTTGTTAATATGGTTGGCAATGCTTTATTATTGAGTAGATTACAACCCCCATATAATTGAGGGCAGGAGGAGAAGGGGGCAACAGAGGATGAGGTGGTTGGATGGCATCACCAAGTCAATGGACACGAGTTTGAGCAAACTCCAGGAGATGGACAGGAAAGCCTGGCATGCTGCAGTCCATGGGGTCCCAAAGAGTAGGACATGACTTGGTGACTTAACAACAATTGAAAACTAGCTGCATTGCTCAGTCTAATCTCATAAATTGAAGCTTGTTAATGAGTTTTACTTAGTCAATAAAAATGACCAGAAAATGGAAACAGAACTAAAAAACATGTCATTTGAGTAATTATCACTGTATGTTAGCATATTAAAATTTATGGCTCTGAGAGATGTTTGAATTCCAAAGATAAATCTTATAGGCTTAAAATAGCTTACTGAGAACCAGATTTATATGCTTCCTTCATAGCTCATATCTTTGATGAATGCATTTGAGTAATGGTACAGTAAATAGTTGTGTAATACTTGTGTAACTTTATGAAATAATATCCCTGGCCGCTTTTTCAGTTCAGTTCAGTTGCTCAGTCGTGTCTGACTGTGACCCCATGGACTATAGCACGCTGGGCTTCCCTGTCCATCACCAACTCTCGGAGGTTGCTCAGACTCATGTGCATTGAGTCAGTGATGCCGTCCAACCATCTCATCCTCTGTCATCTCCTTCTCCTCCTGCCTTCAGTCTTTCCCAGCATCAGGGTCTTTTTTAGAGAGTCGGTTCTTCGCATCAGGTGGCCGAAATATCAGAGCTTCAGCTTCAGCATCAGTCCTTCCAATAAATATTCAGGACTGATATAGGATGGACTGGTTGAATTTCCTTGCAGTCCAAGGGACTCTCAAGTCTTCTCCACCACAGTTCAAAAGCATCAGTTCTTTGGTGCTTAGCTTTCTTTATGGTCCAACTCTCACATCCATACTTGATTACTGGAAAAACCATAGCTTTAACTATATGGACCTTTGTTGGCAAAGTAATGTCTTTGCTTTTCAGTATGCTGTCTAGGCTGGTCATAGCTTTTCTTCCATGGAGTAAGCGTCTTTTAATTTCATGGCTGCAGTCACCATCTACAGTGATAATGAAGCCCAAGAAAAGAAAGTCTCTCACTGTTTCCATTGTTTCACCATCTATTTGCCATGAAGTGATGGGACTGGATACCATGATCTTAGTTTTTTGAGTTTTAAGCCAGCTTTTTCACTTTCCTCTTTCACTTCATTAAGAGGCTTTTTAGTTCCTCTTCACTTTTCTGCCATAAGGGTGGTATCATCAGCATATCTGAGGTTATTGATATTTCTCCCAGCAATCTTGATTCCAGCTTCAGCTTCATCCAACCTGGCATTTCTCATGATGTACTCTGCATATAAGTTAAATAAGCAGGGTGACAGTATACAGCCTTGACATACTCCTTTCCCAATTTTGAACCAGTATTGTTGCATGTCTGGTTCTAACTGTTCCTTCTTCACCTGCAAACAGATTTCTCAGGAGGCAGGTAAGGTGGTCCCGTATTCCTGTCTCTTGAAGAATTTTCCACAGTTGTTATCCACACGGTCAAAGGCTTTAGCATAGTCAGTGAAGCAGAAGTAGATGTTTTTCTGGTATTCTCTTGCTTTTTTGTTGCTCCAACAGATGTTGACAGTTTGATCTTTGGTTCCTCTGACTTTTCTAAATCCAGCTTAAACATCTGGAAGTTCTCAGTTCACATAGTGTTGAAGCCTAGCTTGGAGAATTTTGAGCATTACTTTGCTAGCGTGTGAGATGAGTGCAATTGTGCAGTACTTTGAACATTCTTTGGCATTGCCTTTCTTTGGGATTAGAATGAAAACTGACCTTTTTCAGTCCTTTGGTCAGTGTTGAGTTTTCCAAATTTTCTGGCATATTGGGTGCAGCACTTTCACAGCATCATCTTTTAGGATTTGAAATAGCTCAGCTGGAATTCTATCATCCCCACTAGCTTTGTTCATCATAGTGATACTTCGTAAGGCCCACTTGACTTCCCTTTTTAGTCTTTGTATATTTTTCATGGTTGAGGTTATACCTTAAGTGATAACTAAGTAAAAGTAGTATCACTGTGGAGGCCTTCTCCCTATAATTAATAGGTAAAGGGGAAGTCATTTTCAGAGGATAAAATTGACAATCCTAATTGTAGCATTAATTATTCTTGAATAACAGACATTAGAAGTGTGTATTCAAAACTCACTTAGATTCAGATTTTTTTGTGGTAGAATAGGGATTGAAAGTTGATTTTATTTGACTTATTTTTAACATGCACTGTTTTTTTTTTTAGCATATTACAGAGTGAAAAATATAACAAATGCCTAGGTACCTATCTTGTTAAATCTCAACATTTTGGGGTAATTTGCCACAATTTTTTAAAAAAATAAACCATTACAGAAATGATTGGTGCTCCCTGTGTACACTTCCCAGTTCTAACCCTCCTTCCTTCAAAGGATAGTTTCTTAAAGCATTATTTGTGAGAAAGGTTTCATTATTATTGCTATAATCAGTGAAATATTTTTGATCATACGGATATTAATAAGTTGACGCCATGCTTATTTATATAGCAGCCATGGGAAATGTAGCAATCCATTTAAGTTTTCTAATGTCTAAAATAGGAATCATAATAGTGCAGTCATATATATGGAAACAGTTTACTATGAAAATCTAAATCATAAAAGGTGTTACTCCAGTGTGCCAGTTATAATGGAAGCTTATGATGTTATATATTGAATATTTTTATTTTTCCATTTACATATAAATTTATTATATGTATATAAATTATATGTTATATAAATTCTTTCTGAAAGAGGATATGGAGTATTATTTTTACTGAATCTGGGTTGTCACTCCAAGCATTAGTTCCTTTATTATTACTGTATAATAGTTCATTAGGGATAATTATGAATTGTGGCATTGTCTGTGCCTTTCCTGAATGGCCTGGAGTTCTTGTCTTTTTGCATAGAGAAGTGATGTATGGATTCTGGAGTCAGATGGATTGGGGTTTGAATCCTACCTTACAAATTGCTATATGACTTGAGAGAGTCATTTAATCTTTTTGTACCTCAGTTTCCTCACTGGTTAAATGGATGATGATACTGAGGAATCCTGAGCTACCTCAGGATTCCTATTAGGAATACCTGAATTAATATTAAATGGCCTTAAAACAGTCCCTGGTACTTTGCGTTATATTAAGTGTTAGCTCTTACTTAGCTGAGTAAGAATAGTATAATTGTAGAGGCCCTGTTTCTATAAATTCAGTACAAGGGAAAGGAGGAATTCATTTTCAAAGGATAATATTTGCAGTCCTGAGAGCAGCATTTTTTCTAATCATAAAGTAGTTGATTTTAGATGCACAAAACTGTAATATATAGATCAAGTTTCATTACAACTGATTCTAAAAGTGGTTTCGTTGATTGCAATAAAATTTTGCTTAATTTTTTTTATTCCCTAAAATAGATATAAACTTGAGATTTTTTTCATAATAAGAATTTTTTATTTAAAAGTAACAATTACTAAGTGTTATCAAATATGGCTAGATATTAATGGTAACATTTTTATCCATTTTTCCTTTTATGTAGAAGACATTGGGAAAGATTGAATTTTCTGCACTTTATAACTGTTTCATTAAAAGAAGTGATTTTTATGGCATCATTTGTGTTCTAGTTTTAAAAAAAATGAAATGATAATGGTGAAGACTTCGAAAAAGATCTTGACTTACAAATTCTTCTTCTGTGTAAAGTTCAACTTGTGTTTGTAATTTAGACTTAAGCTATATTTGTTTTCAGGATACGTATTTCTCATTTAATAGCTTAGAAACATAGGCAGTGATTGTTTTGGTGGAGCTAGCATAAAGAACCAATGAAATAACTGTTACATATTACTGTATGAACTAACTTTTTTTACTGAGGTTAGTGCCAATCATTTATTTCCTAGGTCTATATTTGAACTGTGGGGTCATGGGAAGTGTCCAGAGGAGCTGTACAGTTCTCTTAAAAACTACCCTGCAGAGAAGATGGTACGTAGCAAATGTGGCTTTATATAAGTAGATCTGTAGATACTGTACTATCTACATGTGTACTATGTACAAAACTTAAAGGATTTATCTGCTCTTATTTTAGGTTCCATTTCTGCATTCAGATTCTACATATAAAATAAAGATTCACACATTTAATAAAACACTGACACAAGAAGAAAAAGTCAAACGGATAGATGTAAGTGAATTTAGCAAAAACCAAAACCTATGGTCGCAAAGAGTTGGACACAACTGAGCATGCAGGCAAAAGCAAAGCTAAAAGGACCTATGAGATTAATGTAAAATAGCCACCGTTGATGGATAAGAATCCCCAGTGTCTACTGAGTGCTTTTGTACCACATTGCTAAGCACTTTTCATGTTTTGTCTTATTTAATAGCTGATAACCAGACTTACAATATAGGAATTATTATATAAGCACTATTTTTCCTTTTAGATATTTATATTATTTAGAGTTACTTTTATTTTTTAGGCACTTGAATTTCTGCCATTTGAAGGGAAAGTAAATTTAAAGAAGCCACAACATGTATTCTCTATTTTGGAGGATTATGGTTTGGACCCAAACCACATCCCTGAAAATCCACATAATATTTATTTTGGTAGATGGGTAAGCAAGTGTTCTTTTTACCTATTTTAGTTTTCTTTAAAACCTAAATGTTAGTCCTTTGAATTGGACTCTATATGTAAAACTTGAAAGGAGCCGAAGAGTCAGAACTACTGTGTGAAGTAAAATCAGTGGAAAATATGTGGTTGTGTGTTTTTTTTTTCCCCCCCGAGATTCTGATGAAATGCAAGAGGATTATTATAAGGTGTTATAAGGTGTGGGGCCTAGGTAGGAGGTTGCGTACCTGGAAACCTTAACCCAAAACTTGCTGGAAAGCGTGAACTGCTTTTTAAATAAAAGTAGAGAAAAGGCAGAGTGCTGTGACAGCAGGAACCTCATTTGTGAAGCTCTGTGATTGAGGTTTCCATTCTTAAAGGAAATTACTGCAAAGCAGTTCTGCCCACTTCCCTGAGGCACTGAGAGGGCAAGTGGAATCTGTGGCTTATGCTACAAGATATTGCTATTTAGGAGAATAAAAGAGGTGGTTAGAGCTCCCTACCAGCTCCTGGAATAGTTGCATTCAAATTCAATTCATATTTGCTTTGAAAAGCAGAAGTAAATGGGAACACACTAAGAAATAACAAGTGTATGTCTGTAACTGCCTCAGTCACATTTTTATATGAAGCAGTGATTAAGTGGAAAGAAGTTATTGTCATCAAGATACTGTGGATTTAATGTGAATAATTATATTAAATCTGTTTTGTAGATTTATACTTATTGAAAAATATCTCTGATCTAGATTGCAGATGGGCAGAGAGAGCTTATTGAGTCATACAGTGTCAAAAAGAGACACTTTATTGGAAATACAAGCATGGATGCTGGCTTATCATTCATCATGGCCAACCATGGAAAAGTGAAAAAAAATGATATTGTATTTGATCCATTTGTTGGAACAGGTATTTTTATTTAATTGTTTTAAACTAATGTAGAAATGTTACTTGTTTATATTAATCAAGGTCATAGTATTATTTTTGCTAAAAGATTAAGTAGAATAATTTTTTATTTATCACTAAATAAGAGACAACCACATATTTGTATAATAGTATTTGACATTTTTGCTACTTCCAGAGATAACGCTGAAAGAAATTTTGTGGGCTCTGTTTTTATTTTTATTATGTTTTTAAGAATTTTGTGGGTTTTTTCCCCATAAGTAACGACTCAGGGGATCATACCATTCATTATAGAAATGTTGTAAAGCTTTACAGTTTCTTTATATAGGAAATTTCTTACTGTACTTGAATTAAAAAAACGGGAAAACACTTGAGGAAGAAAGACTTGAGTGACACAATTTTAAAAAGTATTCATCTTTTAAAATTGGCAGTTATATACTTACGTAAAAAATGATTAATGTGCCTTATCTTTGGGTTGTGGAGGTTCATGTGTGAAGTTTGAAAATAAGAAAAGTGACTAAGGATCAGTGGCCTAGAGCATGACTGCTGAGGCCGTTACCTGGGTTTTGTACGCCCTTGATTGGATGTCCTCGTAGTTAACTTTGTGTGAAAGCCCAAGGTTATTTCACCTGAGTGAAGACATTTTCCTGCTTCAACCCATTTTTCTTCCATCTTGCCTATGCATATGGAGTATTCACAATTAGATTCGCCTAAATTCACTATGTTCAGACTGTAAGAATAAATTATGTGCAGTTGGAATTTCTCACTGTAGTGGTCTTTCCCTGTCAGAAACTCCTCTGAAACTCCGTAAGCAGTGATGATGCGGGAGCTCCCATTTGTTGAATAGAAAACATGTCACGTACTAGCTGTGCATTCCAAGGTTACTGTCTGATTTAACTCTCTACAGCTACTGAGATTGAGATACTTTACAAAATCTTCCTGAGATTATGGCACAGAGATTAAGGGACTTGTGCAAACTTATGCATGGTAGACGTCTCATGGGTTTCACACTCAACCAGACTAACTCCAGGGCTCAGTGCCTGTTACTGTCATAGCACTGCCTCTCTCAGCATTAGGATTTGCCAGCCAGCTGCTGTTGCTAAGTCGCTTCAGTCGTGTCCAACTCTGTGGGATCCCATAGACGGCAGCCCACCAGGCTCCCCTGTCCCTGGGATTCTCCAAGCAAGAACACTGGAGTGGGCTGCCATTTCCTTCTCCAATGCATGAGAGTGAAAAGTGAAAGGGAAGTCGCTCAGTCGTGTCCGACTCTTAGAGACCCCATGGACTGCAGCCCACCAGGCTCCTCCATCCATGGGATTTTCCAGGCAAGAGTGCTGGAGTAGGTTGCCACAGCCAGCTACTGTACCATAAACTAACGTGAGGAAAACAGCACATTAGGAGCAAATAGAATCAAGGTCAAGAGATTTCTAAATGGTGGAATAATTTCCTGAGTTGTTAAATCAATCTTGGTGCGTCTCTCTGCTCCATTCCTCCATTGTCTCTGTATATCCTACCCCTGACATATTACCCATTCCTTTTTTTCCTATCCTAATCATCCTAAGTGCCTCCCCAACTTTTTGAACTTGACAGGAAATAAAACTTATGGAAATGTTACAATTATAAAAATAAGAGAAAGAAATCCTACATATCCCTGACCCAGAGTGGACTGTTGTTAAAATTTGGCATTATTTGCTTTATCACTTTCTCATTATGTTTTATATACACAGTATTTTTCTTTCTGTACCATTTGAAAGTAAGTTGCATCCATTATATCCCTTTACCTCTCAAACACTTTAATATGTATTTCTTGATGATAAGTATATTCTCTTACATCACCACAGTATAGTTTTCACTGTTAGTAAACATACTATTCAGATAGTACTTTAGAGTTGGTATTCCATTGTTGTTGGTTGACTCACGAATGTTTTTTATACCATCTTTTTTCTTCTTCATTCTAGCATCAGGTGTTGTATTTTGTTGTCAGCATTTCTTTGATCCCTTGATATGGAATATATCCAAAGTCTGTCTTTTTCTTTTAGGAAACTTGGAATATTATCCCTCCTCTCTTTATTTTTTATCCAGAATATTCCTTATTTTGGCTAATTTGATGTTTCCTTATGGTTAGATTAAGGGGTCTTACTTTCCTGGCTGGACCACTGCATCAATGATTTTGTGTCCTTCTTAGGGCGTCCACATAGTACCCATCTCTCCCCATTGGTAATGTTAATTTTGATCAACTGATTAAGATGGTGTTTGATTTTCCCCCCCCCCACTGTGTGATTACTATTTTTTTTCCATGCATTTAATAGGCAGTCTGTATGGTGACACACCAAGATCCTACATCTGAATCACCCCCACCCTGTGGTTGTCAGGTTTAGCACTGATTGTCGGTTCTTGCCTACACCTGTCTTGACTTTGGCTACAAAGGGATGATTTTCTGTCTTCAGCACTCCCTCCAGTGGACACCTTTCTTATTATAAGCAAAAGCTGTTTCTTTTCCTTTGTATTCATTTATCTATTGTTTATAAGAATTAGTGGATTTCCCCTCCTTTCCCCAAGTGGTCTTAATTCATTTTTTTCTTAATTATTTTATTGCTCAAATTGTCCCAGATTTGTCTTGTGCAGGCCCTTTCATACTGGATCTGTCTTGTGATATGTTCCTGTAGTCTTTTTTTTTTTAACACCTCCCTCTTCTTTCTGGCTCATTCAGACCCTGGAATCAGTCATGTCTCTTAGAAATTCTTATTTCTTTTAGTGGGGAATGGTATTAATATTAGAAACCAAGATCTAGGTGCTAGGTATTTTTGCTTCTACACCCTTTCAGCAGACAACTTGGAAATGCATGTGTGTGTGTGTGTGTGTGTGTGTGTATGTATATATAATCTGTATATAAATGTATATGCAAATATACATATTCATGCATACGTACTGTATGTACACATAACTAAACATATATGCATAGTTTAGAACTTGTGAGTTCTCACATATACTACAAATTCCACTCTAACCTTTTTTCACTTAACAATATTTCCTAGAAATCACTTTCTTTAGTTCATAGAGATTGTTTTCATCTATTTTACAGCATACTCCATGGGTTTGAAATGAAATGAAAGAGTCAGTTGTACCTGACTCTTTGTGACCCCATGGACTATATAGTCCATAGAATTCTCCAGGCCAGAATACTGGGTAGCCGTTCCCTTCTCCAGGGGATCTTCCCAACCTAGGGGTCAAACCCATCTCCTGCATTGCAAGCAGATTCTTATGTACTGTAATGTATTCAGATAGTCTCCTAAGCTTGGGTATAGGTAGTTTCCCATATTCACAGTTATAAATAGTGCTTGCAGTGAATAATCTTTATATATATACTTTTATAGTGTTGGAAATACAGCTCTAGGGTAAATTCCTAGAATTAGGAAATTAGGTTGAAGAGTTTGCGTAATTTTGTTAAATGTGGCGAAGTTACTCTCCATTATGCCATTTTGCTTTCTTGCCAGCAATATATAGGAGTCCCTGTTCCCCCACAGCCTCACCAGCAGAGTGTATTATCAGGCTGTTGAAATTTGCCAGTCCATTGGGTGAAAATGTTATCTCAGTGTAATCTTAATTTGTATTTTTCTTATGAGTGAAGTCTAATAACTTTCTATTTTAAGGACTAGCAGTGTAACTTTTTTGGAATTTTCTTAAAGTCATTTCCCTATTTTTCTGTAGATATTTTGGTTTCCCCCCTTATTTTTAAAAATACTTTGTATTTTAGTCCCCCTCTTTTTTTCCTGTTTTAATGTATATAAATATATAAAATATTTTCTCTCAGTTTGCTGTTTTTCTTTTGATTTTGCGTGTAACTTTTTTTTTTTTTTAACCAGGCAATAGCTTTCCCTACATCCAAGTTATAGAGGAATTCAGCTATGGTTTCTTCAGTAGTTTTGATTTTTTCCTTTTAGATCTCTCATGCATTTGGAGTTTATTTTTTATGTGCTGTGAGGAATAAATCTAATTTGTCTTTTTCCAAATGCTAACCCTCTATTGCCGGGGTCCTGCCCCGGCTGATCCAGGGTATTCGAAGGAGAGACGGCGTAGGCGAAGATCAGGAAACAATTGCTTAATTAAATGTTAATTAAGGATATAAAGAGTAATAGAATGAGGATAGCTCAGTAGGAAAATTCAGTGGAGAAAAGAGGCTGAGTAGCTTGGTTTACGCGGGAGACCAATAAAACTTCAAGACAAGAAGTTTGCACCACTTACGTAGGCCGCAGGCGTCCTTCCGTTCTCCCGAAGGAGAGGAGACACTGAGGCCTCCCCGGTCGGATCTTAGAAGCCCAGGCGTAATTAGTAAGCATGGTGGGTTCTGCGCTCCAGATGGAGACTCAGCCAGAGTGAAAGAGAGAGCGACATGGGGAGACCAGTATTTCGAGAAACTGATCCCAATTCTTTATTTTCCAGAGTCTGTTTTTATACACTGAGATGTTATACAAAAGTCACGTGGGGACAGCAGTCCTGACTTTTATTAAAGTCAGGTGCTTCACACAAATGTATACAGAGGTCTTAGGGGTGTTACATCATCTTCTGGCCAGGGGGGCCTGCTGACAATTTACGACCCTCTCCTTGTGACAGCGGTCAGTCAGTCAGGACACTTATTTCTCCAGGGCTGATTATTCTCAAAACAGACGCCACCCAAATAAAGTTACATTCCTACAGGGTGAGGGTGTAGTGGGTTTTAGTTAAGGAAAGAATTTACTTAGCCTAAGGTCTAATGTGATTAATATCAAAGGTTAATACTTATTTCTTCTATATATTCATTAATGTGTGTAAGGGCAGGGGATGTGGAGACATAGCAACAAACATTGGCTCAACAAATGAAAAACCCTTCACCAACACAATTTCTAATCAGCCCACTATACTTATAGTTTTCTAACTTCTCTAAAGAACCTGTTTTTAGAGGGTTTAAAGCATCTCGTGCCTCTCACGGTTGGGAGGCTGTGAGCAATCGCATGTGGCCGGACGAGCCTGTCAGGCAGGCTAGAGAACCTTCAGAGGAGTTTGTAGGTTAAAACATTCTTATCACGCCCAGGAATTATTATTAACTGGAGCTCTAGGTTAACTCCTTCTCCAAAAGAGGTGGTGGGGGACAGCCCCCTGTAAAGTCAGAGGTGTAGGTGAGAGCACAAAGTAGTAAAGTAGGCAGGCTCTGGTTATGGGGGTAGATGCTCGAGGAGTTCCAGGGGGACTCCTGAGGCTCGATCCCGCCTTTGCGTATGTCGAGCCTCCTTCCTCATGACCTTTGTCACGGGCGGAGTACCTCACTCTGGCCCCCAACACTCTATTAATTATCTTGTTCTTGGATTTCTAAAACTTTTTTCTGGGGAGTGATTTTTTATGAGATACATACATGTACGTGTTTAATATGCACACACACACACACACACACACACACACACACATAGGCAAGATCATAAAGATTAAAAATAGTTACTGGTATGGGTAAAATTTTCTTCCCTTGACATGGATGAGGCTGGGCATGTTATGAAATGCTAACTTCCATAGCAGTCAAGATGTTGACTACCTTTAGTGTGGGAAGAGGTGAGAGATCTGCCCCTAATGTGCTTTAGGGCAGCTCTTTAGAGTGAGGGGCATATCTTGGTCATTTAAGTGTTTGTATAGGACAGTTACAGAGGATAAGATGATGGGATGGCATCACCGATTCAATGGACATGAACTTGGGCAAACTCCAGGAAATGGTGAGGGACAGGGAACAGGGAAGCCTGGTGTGTTGCAGTCTATGGGTTTTCGAAGAGTCAAATACGATTTGGCGACTGATTGATAACAACATAAGGACAATTAATGGAGAAATTAATTGCACTATGCAGGACAGTTAATGAAAAATTGCAGGAGGAAGATCTTTGCAAAGACGTTGCTAAAATACATTTCATAATTTGTGCTTGTTGTTTAAGCATAGCTTTAAGACTTTAGCTGTTAGTGCTTTTGTTTTAAAACTGGTGCTCAGTTGGTCCTACTCTTCGCAACCCCATGGACTGTAGCCCACCAGGCTCCTCTGTCCATGGAATTTTCCAGGCAAGAATACTGGAGTGGGTTGCAATTTCCTTCTCCAGGGAATCTTCCCCACCCAGGGGTCAAACTCACATCTCCTGCATTGGCAGGTGGATTTTTCACCACTGGCTCCACCTTTAGAACTGATAATGGCCAGTAATTGTGAACAGGCAACAGTTTTTAAGCAGTTTGTCCTCTTGCTTGGGCCTTTTCTCTCTGATGGGTAGTACCTTCTGAAGGATTGGAGAAATAAGCAGCCCTGTGCTTTCCTCCATGGTCATAGTTTTTCACACACTATTAGTTATTTTTGTCCTTTTTCCTTTTTAGTTTTTGTTTGTTTATAAATGTAAGTGTCTGCAATCCCTTTTCTGTTTTAAAAGTATAAAATTGATATTTATTAGTTTCCTAAGTGCTTTACCCACAGACTACTTATGACTTTTGATATTCTCAAGGTTATAGAGTAGGTTAGAGAACTTCTGGGAAGTTGAAAGGAGAGATATAATCTTTTGCTACCTAAATACCTTTTTCTTTTGGACAGTCTGCTGTCTTGTCTAGAATGACATTATAAGCTGCAGAAGCACACTTTTCATTTCTGTTTTAGCAAATACATTGATTCTCATTGTAGTAAGTTTTTTTTTTTTTTTTTAAGTTTTGCATCTCCATTTTTCTAAGGGAGAAGATACATATCCTGGATCAGCTCTCAGTAATTAGAAAATACTGCTATTCTAATATGAACATCACTAAAGGAGTGATGAGGATGCATCAGTTGAATACCTATAATGTCACAGGCAGACCTGTGATGTGATATAAGACTTGTGAATGGTACACAACTCTTAACTGAGTGTATAGTCTTACTTAATCTGTTTAATAACAAATTTTTACTTTTGTGTATTTAAGTAGTAGCCTAATAAATATTTACTTCAGTTGCTGCTGATCTAGAGGAGGTTGTCTGATTATAGACCACTGTAACAGCAAAGAGAGTGAGTTTTAAATCCTTACTCTTACCAGTTACTATGTGACTTTGAGCAAAATTGTTAACTTGTTTGGGCCTCCATTTCATCATTTGTAAAACTGTAATAAGTAATATATTGTGAGGGTAAATGAGGTAATATATGTATATGAATTCATTAGGAAATTGTGTGATGCATGGTAGACAGTGAACTGTACTGTTTATCATTTTTAAATTATTTTGTTAAGCACTGAGATCCTTTTTGGTGAAAGATGTTAGATATAGCCAATATTGAATTGTTAGCATGAACAATTTGGCCATGAATTCATTTTCTAGTTCCTTCTTTGGCTGATTTCCAAGATATTCATAATTTGCAGTTATTTGCAAATTATGGCAGTGGGAAAAGTAATTGAGGGTTAAAATTATAAACTTCTGTTTCTTTGTTTATAATGAAAATAATTGGCATGAATTGTCTGCCAGTGTCTGCAGATGCAGTGACATAGCTCTGCAGCCATAGCTCAGATTCCTTTTCCCTTTCTCCTTTCTCAAATGAATCAACTCCTTTAGTGGAGAATATACCCAGGAGACTGGTTGTGTATTCCTTGGCTTCTTCTACCTTCAAATGGCCCATAGGTGTAAGGAAAAGAGTGAAATTTTATCTTTGCAAAATGATAGAGCAAGGTGTTGAGATACCCACTGTCCTAGCTCTGAAAAGAGACTATGAAGAGGAGGAGAGGAAGTTAGGAGAGAGATAATGGATCTCTATAGGTCTTTCTAATAATTTCTGCTTCCGTTTTATTCACCACTCTGTAGTCCCATTTTCCTGAGTCTCATAGTTTGGTAGACTTTCTGTTTTCTGGCAGTATCCTGCATATGCTGCCAGTTTATTAGAGTTCTGTGTATTTTGTTTTCTTCTTTTAGGGTAACATAGGTAAAGTAGTATCACAATTTTTCCTCCTTTTCTTTCAGCAAAACTAAAGCCCAGTTCTGACTTTCACATTTTGTATAGCTTTCTGCTTAAATCTCTATAGATGGAAATCATAAATTAGTTTCTCCATTATAAAGTTCAGTTATTGTGTCCGTTTGCCTACCAAGTTATTGCCCAAACCTTAAACTGGTTACTGTTTAAGTAATAAGAAATTAAAACACTGGTTTACTAGTGTGGATCACACTGTGGTACTTTTACACTTGATAGCATAATGAGAAATTGGGTGAATTGCATTATCTGCCCCCTCAACACTTCACCCCTCCTTTTTTATTACCCCTTCTTCCACCAAAAAGCTTCCAAGAAAACTCCATCTGAGATATATAACTAAATGCAAAACTGCTTCAATTTAGAAATAAAATGAGATGATTAACAATGATAACCCAGTGACCAGAGAAGCTAATTTATAGTGATTTTATTTAAAACTTGAAAACCTTTAAAGAGTACAAAGTTAACTAACAGATGTAGTCTAACAGATTATTCATCTCCTTTCAGCAGTGTACTCTAAATTGGGTCTTCTCAAAGCTCACTCTAACCAAATGGATAAGGTTCTGTTTAAGGAAGCACAGGAAAGCTTTTCTGTTCCCCTTGACAACTAGTTCTTCTAGGTGAGTATCTGCCTTAATTGGCAGAATTGCAGTAATGCTTCATAATTTGGATGAAGTGATTTTTTTTATGATTATTTCAAGTCATTACATACAGTATCTTTCCTAAATTTTGACTGTTCCATTTATAGGCTAAGAATTAGGAGGTCTTACTTTACCTCCTCAAACAAATGCTTTTTGTAGTTTGTATGGGGGAACCTAGTTTTTGATTTCTGCTATGCTATTAGTCTTCCATCTCTCTTACTCGTGGCTCCACTAGGAAGTAGTCAGTTGTTTTTCATTGAGCAAAGTATTTTTAAGTACATGTTACCAAACTATGTTTTAAATGACTATGGAAGGAACACGATTTATAGATTTATAGATCTATATCTATATAGATATATAGATCTATATCTATCTATAAATCTCAAAACAAGATTTATGGATCTTGACCCTCTGGAGGCACTACCCATCTTAATTTTAGAGATTACATTTCAAAAGGATAGAATGGAAAGAGCCCTAGTTATTTCCCCGTATCCAAGTTTGTGCATCGTCTAAGTATATGTTTCTGTATATTTCTGATTTCATATTGACTGGCAGATCTTTCTGCAGTAAAGCTATTAGGATTTACCCAGTCACTAAGAACATTTTTAGTTTGGGTATTTTATAAAGTGAAGTTCACTGAAAAGAACAGCTATTAACTTTGTGAATTTTTGTTCTTAAACAATTTTAAAATATTTCATTTTTCATTAAGGGTTTCATTTTTAATTTCTATTAGGATTCTTTTTCATATTAAACTGGTCATACCTACCAAGTTACTTAGTCCCCTCAGATTGTATTAGGACATTTGTGTTTTCTTTGTTTATAACACTAGGTAAAAAGATTTGTTGTATTAACTGTTTTTGTTTATGTCTGATAACAGTTATTCAGAAATTTGTATTTACAGTTTTTTTTTAATAGCTTTATTCAGACATAATTGCCCTACCATAGATATTTACAGTTTAAAATGAGATAACTACCTCACTGATTATAGGAGTAACTGTTACTTGTCCTCATATTTTAATTTTTGTAAGAATTAATCTCTTATATATTAATTATGCCCTCTTTAAGTTATCTGAAACTCTGACTTCAGTGAGAATTAAGTTCAATTGTTAGAACTTACTTATTGCCAGCTCTTTGTGTAACAGCCTTATATGTTTATTTGTAAGAAGGGAGCAAGATGCTTTTATATAGACTTCTCAAAAATAAAAGGAAAATGTCTAAACACCTTATTTTCACCCCAAAATGGATAATTTTCCCAAAGTAGTGCTGGGAATTTTTAAGTAGTAATGCCAGGACATATATTAATTCCTTGCTTTTGAACCAGGGTGATGAGCACAGGTTAGGAGTTTGTTTTTTCATCCTGAAGCCTGTTAAATATGGCCAGAACCAAGGTCATTCCAGGGTACATTCCAGGTCATTCCAGGTACCTGTCTGCCTACAGGTAGTCTGTAAGAATCTGGATCAGATTAAATAGAGGAAGAAATAACAGTCTGGAACTTTCTGGTTAACAAATCACAACTGTGTGATTTTTTTCAGGTGGCCTTCTGATAGCTTCTGCTCATTTTGGTGCATACGTATATGGGACAGATATAGACTACAATACTGTTCATGGCTTGGGTGAGTAGTGGTTCTAGACAGTGTTACAGTCTTTCCTCTATAACAAGTGAGCAAATGAGTCTTTGCTCTTGTACCAAATGTACCTTTAAAATACTTAAATAGTTATGTATGGCATTATGCAGCTGCTTTTAATGTTAAAATATAGCACTGTGATATAGTTTTAGTTATTTTTACAACAATAAGACTTTTCATTGGGTATCTGCTTTTCATGAAGTTATCCAGTGAGCAAAATGATCTCCCAGGGGAACCAAAGATGAATAACAAAAAGCCCTTCTCTCAGAGCTATTTTTGGTCTTAGATTTTTAAAAAGTAGGCAGTCAATAAAGTTGTAAAACTTTATGGCTGGGAAAGAAGTAGGAGAGGGATGAACTAAGCCTTTTGTAGTTAGTGTATTCACCTAGTAAAACATAGTTTCTATAATTTAAAATAATTTAAAAATTACCACCATTCTTTTGTTTAGCAGTCATTTGTTATGTGTATACTTGATTAATTACTCTAGTCCTTGAGTACCATATATGTTTTTGATTTCATAATTAACCAAAACATCTTCAAAGCAGTTAAGGTGACAGTAACTCTAAAGATTCTGCATTAGACTGAGAGTAACTTGAAATAAGCATTGGCTTGGTTTTGAGGCAGTTCTGGAAAACACTTTTAAAATCTAGAAGCTACGCTAATGAAATGTGATTGCATGAAATTGAATCAATCTAAAAATATTTATTTATAGCTGAATAGTGTTAAAAATGTAAAGTTTCTTTGATTTTGAAATTGTATTTATGTTATTGTTTCATCGTTGTAGTTAGAATCAGCCTGTAAAACATGCTTTTTATTTTTCTCACCCAGTGTAAATGACTATATAGGTGAGAATTTATTAGACTTTTTTTCTTGAAGTAATTTGATATATTGTATTTGATGAACTGCTTTTTTTTCTACCTTGACTTTAAGGAATTTAGTACTATAAGGAGAATGAATAACATTTTATAAAGTTCACCTAAATGGGCTAACTAGAAAAAGATAGTCTTTGTTTGCAGTATTTTAGCATAGACAGAGTGCTAAGAAGAATTATTCCTGTTTGCTTTTAGTAGAAACAGTCTGTTTGCTTTAAGGGTATTGTCCTGTGTGCTTCATTTTAATTTTTATTTATTAGAGTTACATGTAAAAGTTATATGCTAACCTCTCAGTCTGCTTGAGTAGAATTCTGATTGAGGTAGAATTTCCTCAGAGCTTATCCAAGGTGCTGTTAGATTTGCCCTCTGTTTCCTATGCTTCCCATCTCTTACTATACTCTCAAATACTTCCAAATTTCTTCTATTTTAAAAATGCAAAACTTTTTCTATCAACCCTATAGAGGCCCTCCTCCTAGCTACTACTTTGTTTTCCTCTTCTGTTTGCCAAAGTGCTACTTAAAAAGACTAGTATTTACTTGCTATTTCCTCTTTTTCATCTCTTAACTGTCTTCTGCCTGTTCTTTTCCAGCTTCCATGCTTACTGAAAACTCAGGCCACAGGTCTACAGTACTTGGCAGTGTTGACCTTCATAACGCCTCCCTTGGTTTCCTAGACAGTGACTTCATCTGGTGGTACTTTGATTTCTTTGTCTCTTTCTCAGTTTCCTGAAGGCCCTGTGGTTTTCTTCAGGGTCTGTTTACATGTTGCTTTTCTCCAGGCATCTTTGTTAGCCCCTTCTATCACATTACATACTCTGCAGAGTCATGTCATTCATCTTTTAATTTTTAGGTTTCGTTTTTATTGTGAAGTAGATCATAATACAGAGGAGTTTATAAAAATAGAGAAATTATAGAGCAAACATACAATTGCCACTTACGTTAATAAAAAATATCATTCATTCTTATACATTTAGCTTAAGTTTATTTACTGATATCTCCCAGTGTGTATATATATTCTGGCCTCTAACTCCCTGCTGAATATCTCTTTCTGAATCCTCTATAGATACCTCAAGGTATATCGAGATTGATGTATTGCAAATGAATTTCATCTTTTTTCCTAGGCTTGTTTTTCTTCTTGGTTTCTCAGATCTTAATTGACGATGTCATCATCTACTCATGTCTCCTAAACTAAAACTTTTGAACTTCCCTTGAGCCCCCACTTTAACTTTTCATATCTCGTGTCTCCCTTTTACTTTCTCTGTCTATGGTCACTGCTTCTGCATTTCCAAAGTTAGCTCTCTTCATTTCTGCTCCGTTTATCTCATTCATCAGTATTTCTTCATTGCTAGAAGAAAAGGACCATGTTCTGTTCAGCCCTATATCTATTTTTGTCATTTATTTATTTTAAATTGAAGGATAGTTGCTTTACAGTATTGTGTTGGTTTCTGCCAAACCAGCCCTGTATCTTTATTAGTGTGCTTTGAATGCATTAATTATTGAATGAGTGTTTTAAGACCATTTTACATGAAAGGATAATTAGACAGCACTACAATTTACTGTTCAGAATATGTTTTTATAATAAGTTAAAATAAAAATAATTGTTCATTTGTATAAATGAAATTAAACTTTTATAAACAAAAGCAGGTTCTATTTGAGTTAGGTTTGGATGAGCTAAATATTGCTTTTAGCTAAATGACAAGAGTTAAGAATGTTGTTTGTTAGTTCTGTCTTCATTTTTCTTTCCCTTTAGGAAAGGCTAGTAGGAAAAACCAGAAATGGAGAGGACCGGATGAAAACATTAGGGCAAATCTTCGTCAGTATGGTTTAGAGAAGTATTACCTTGATGTCCTGGTCTCAGACGCATCTAAACCTTCCTGGAGGAAGGGCACGTATTTTGATGCAATCATCACTGATCGTAAGTATGTTTTTATACAAAAGTAGGAATAGGATTGGAGAAGGCAATGGCACCCCACTCCAGTACTCTTGCCTGGAAAATCCCATGGACGGAGGAGCCTGGTGGGCTGCAGTCCATGGGGTCGCGAAGAGTCGGGCACAACTGAGCGACTTCACTTTCACTTTTCACTTTCAAGCATTGGAGAAGGAAATGGCAACCCACTCCAGTGTTCTTGCCTGGAGAATCCCAGGGAAGGGGAGCCTGGTGGGCTGCCGTCTATGGGGTCGCACAGAGTCAGACATGACTGAAGTGACTTAGAAGCAGCAGCAGGAGTAGGATTGAGTTCCTAAGGTCATTTATATTTCATGTACAAAATATATCAGTACAACAAAAAAGAACCAACTTGTACTAACGTTACCCCCACTCCTGACTTCTTTACATAGTGAGAAGGAAGAAGTTATGAATGTAGGGCAGGACATCAATTTAACTTCATGGTTTTGTTTTTCTAAACTATGTATATTAACTTGTCACCCCTTTTTTCTCTTCAGCTTATTTTCAAGACATAAATTTGTTTGTATATTTGTTTTATGTTTACCTGTAGTTGGTTATTAGCATACCAACTAGAGCCAAAATGTCATTTGCAATTATGGGATCAGATTTTGAAAAAGAGAGTTTCAGGTATCTCAGATTCTCTGTGTCTAACTTTTTGTGTTTGTTGTTGTTTTTATGCCCATTATAACTGGCATCTTCTTCCTAGAGTTATAAAAAATTTGGAGTTCTGTGAACCACTGGGATTGTGAACCCACTGAGCTTCAGGAATGTGCACAGGAACTTGTTTTCACTTGCCTCCTTAGCTCTTGGGCTTTTCAGGCATCCTGTCTAAGAATAGATCTGCCTTTTCTGTAGTCTTTGACTGTACATAATGGAAAGCTGTATCTCAGCCCTTCCATCTCAGACCTCTTCAGTTCTTTGGTAACTTAGGTGGTTTCATATATAACAAAAGGAAAATTATTAAGGCATTACAATGATAGTTCAGTTGGTTAAGAATCACCTGCAATGCAGGAGACCCCGGTTTGATTTCTGGGTTGGGAAGATCCACTGGAGAAGGAACAGTCTACTCGGTCCAGTATTCTTGGGCTTCCCTTATGGCTCAGCTGGTAAAGAATCCACCCACAATGCAGGAGACCTGGGTTTGATCCCTGGGTTGGGAAGATCCCCTGGACAAGGGAAAAGCTACCCCCTCCAGTATTCTGGCCTGGAGAACTCCATGGACTACAGTCCATGAGGTCTCAAAGAGTTGGATACGTTGTAAAGTTTCACTTTACAATGTCACTATGAATGTACTTATGGAAATTGGGTGGCTTTTTATTTATAACCTACTGTATTACTTGCTCTCACTCTATATGTATTTATAAAAATATGTAATTTTGTTCCTGATCAGTTGAGAGTAAGTTGTGTCCATCTTGGCCCTTTACCTTCCTACACTCCAGTGTGTATTTCCTAAGAATAGGGATAGGCTCTCAGATAGCCAGAGAGCATGCATGCTCAGTCCTGTCCAACCCTTTGCAATGCCATGAGCTGCAGCCCGCCGTGCTTCTCTGTCCATGGGATTATCCTAGTGAGAATAACTGGCTCAGTTTGCCATTTCCTCCTCTAGAGGACCTTCTCAACCCACAGATCAAACCTGTGCTCCTGCATTGGCAGGCAGATTCTTTACCACTGAGCCTGGGAAGCCCTAGATAGCCAGAGTACAGTTATCAATTTCAGTGAGTCCGTGCAGTACTTTAATCTGTAGTTTCTCATCCAGTTTTGTCGGTTGACCCAGTAATACTTCTTTATAGCATATTTTTCCCTGAAGTACAGTATCCAGTCTAATGTCAGGCATTGCTTTTAGTAATCATATCTTTAAGGCCTCCTTTAATTTGTAGCATTTCCACAACCTTCCTCTGTCTTTCATGACATTGACATTTTGAAGAACACAGTCACCTGCCTGCCTGCCCTCCCAGTGTTAACAAGATGTCCCTCTCGTTTGCATTCTCAGCTGGAATATTGCACAGGTGCTGTGTCCTCAGGATGTCACATCTGGAGGCACGTGGTGTCCATCTGCTTGGCAGTGGTGATGGGGTGACTTTTGACTGTCCTTATTCCCTGTGCTTTCTCTCTAGCTCCATATGGTATTAGAGAATCTACAAGAAGAACAGGTTCACAGAAGGAAATACCAAAGGGAATAGAAAAATGGTAAGTGAATATTAAATATGATATATTACTACCTTGGGAAGAAGCATATTGCTTCTTTTTAATTAACTGAGTTTAATAGTGTTAGTTTTCAGTGGTTTTTAAGTTTTTCACTGATTCTGAAATTTTGTTTTGTCTAGTCCAGAAAGCCACGTTCCTGTTTCCTTGAGTTATCATCTGAGTGATATGTTTTTTGACCTGTTAAACTTCTCAGCAGAGACCCTTGTATTAGGTGGAAGGCTCGTCTATTGGTTACCAGTATACACACCAGAGTACGTAATAATAATAATTTTACTTTTAATTTCATTTTTATTATGGTGTTTGTGTATCTAACATGCTTTTTTTCTGTCTCTAATCATATTCAGAGTGAGTATCTTCGTGTTTAATGTGTACATGTGAACAATAGCCTTTATTTACCAACATGTTGTATAAAACAGACCCCTTTCTCTTATTGATTGAATTGCTTTGAACTTTTTATTTTATATCAGGGGTTGGCAAATTACAGCCTATGAGCCTGATATGGTCTTTAGCCTTTTTTTTTTTTGTAAAGCAGTTAAGGCTGGTTTTTACCTTTTTAAAGGGCTGTTAGAAAGGAAAAAGGCAACGAAAAAGAATATGTGTCAGAAGCACACGTGGTCCATAAGGCTAAAATATTTACTGTCTGACCTGTAAGTGCAAAAGCTTGCCCTAGTGTTTATCACTCTTAGCTCAGGGTCTGTGTGTCAGCTGTTCATTAGCTCTTTTGCCAGGCCACAAACCTAGGTAATTTTTAACAACTTAGCTCAGTGATTCATCTATTTACTGCCTGTTAGCTTTAATATATGTTGGCTCTTGTGATTGTCTTAAAAAACTAAGAACAAAATAAGAGCTATGCATATAGTTAAAGCCCTGATTATGTTCAACATTAGTGGTTTGGGTTTTATTATTCAGTAATTATTAATTTTAAACAGAGCTATGTACATCAACAGTGAAAGACATGATATGTAATCTTTAGAGTTGAAAAGCAGTATTAAGCTCAAGATTTGGCTATTCAATCTGCTATAGAAATCTTTCTTAAAAATTATTTTAATTTCTATATTTACTGTATATAGTTATACAAAGAGCATTTTAGAACAGTCTTATCTCGTTTGTGTTTTTGTAGTGGTGGATGGTCTTTCAGCAGTTGGAAGCTATGCTTTTTTGTTTTTTTATAAATGTCACATTGGGAGCTACCATGCGCTAACTTTAGTCTTGCATTTTGTTTCTTGGCTAATAAAACTGTGTACATTTGTATCTGAACCCCTTAACACTGGGCTTCTGTTCTGTTAAGAAATTAATCGTTTCTTAATTTTAGAAATGTGAGAAGTTAATTCTAAGGAATGAAATGACTTGTCTAAAGTTTAAAGCTGACTAGTTCATTGGTTTCATTATTCCTTGTGCTGTGTTCACTTAATTCAGCATCCTGCAAAGATCTCAGGTACCTGGTATATGAAGTGATAGATGAGGTTTTATTAATATTTTCAGAAAAGAACATATTTGCTTATTTCTATGAAAAAGTGGTTTCTGCCTTAGACAAGCTAAATTCCAGCAGCAAGCTTCCTTGTGTTTTTGTTTTAATTCAAGTTTCAGGACTGAATTTTTTAAAAACTTATTTTGAAATAAATTTAAAAATTACAGAAAAGTTTCAAATACAGTACAAAAAGCTCTAATTTCTCCCCTCATCCAAATTTTCCAACTGTTCACATACACCTCCTCTGCCGTTGTTTGCTCACACATTACATTTATGCCCACTGTCATTAGTCTTTTTCGGAACTGTTTAAGAAGTTGCAGATATGATGTCCTATCACCCCTACGTATTTCATTGCATTTCTCAGTAGCAAGAGCATTCTTGTCAAATCCCCATCAAGCCCCAGAGTCTGGAAACAGCACTGACAATGCTTCTGCCCGATCCTGGACCTCTTCAGATTTTACTGATTATAGTCTCTCCAGGAAAACTGCCTTGATCCATCATGTCATTCTCCTCCAGTCTGGAACACTTCCTCAGTCTTTTCCTTATCTTTTGTGTCCTTAAGAGTTGTACGGTACATGGCTTATATTCTGAAGGTTGACCCTTAACCAGGTCCATCTGATGTTTCTTCCGTGATCAGACTCTGGTAATGCTCTTGGTAGGAATACCACAAAAATGATACTATGTTCTTAGTGCATTGCATTATGGGGCACACAGAAGCAGCCCCTCCTGGAGATCTTAATCATCTGGTCATGTTCTGTCAAGTGGAAAAACTTTATCATTTGTGATAAAGAAATATCAGAACTCTGATAAAGAAAGTGATTTATCATTTTCTTTTCAATATGTATGTTCCAGGGGACAGAAACCCAGGATACACCAATATCTCGTTTCATTGTTGACAACCACCATAATGATGAGTTTGCTATTCCATCATTCCTTCTGCATTTGTAAGTTGGCATTCTGCAAGGATTAGTTTCCCCTTCCCTCCCATTAATTTGTTGATTTATATTGGTATGGAGTCTTCCAATATTATTCATTGGGTTATAATTTAATTCTATCATGACTTTGTTACTCACATTGTCCTAGATTTGAACTATGAGAGTCCCTTTGAGGTAGCTGCTCTGTCATTTTGAAGTATCCTCGTTAGTTTTCGTGTTTCTTATTTTCTGGCATTTTTTTACTTTCCACTATTTTGTAGTTTATTATTTAATTATAATTGAAATTAAATGTGGCTATGAGTATGTTTTATAATTCTTTTATTGTTGTTAAGAAAAGTCAAATTGGAGGCACTTTCAACTATTTTACTATTTCTGAAGATCTTAAAAAATGGCTAGGATGTTTCTTCAGTGACGTCTCTTTTGATAGTTTTTGACAACGGGAAATTTCCAAGTCCATATAACCAAAGGGATTTTTTACAAGTAAAAAAGGAGGCAGGTTTTTAATCTTTTTTTTTTTTTTCGCTTTAGATGTTTTATCAAAGGGCAGATTTCATCCAGGCTAGGACACAAATAGGAAGACTTCTGTGGCATTTACTTCCCTGACTTACTTGTCTGAGAGTTATTTTCAGATTTTCTGATGTTCATTACTAGACTTCCATTGTGTCTTCTAACCCGAAGTGCTCTTATTAATGAACTTAATTTGTCATGAGTTTATATTAGGGAATGAACTGTTTTCACCTTTGCAGCAAACATAACCCCAAATCTTTACTGTTTCTATTAGATAAACTTAAAACTAAAGTCATCTGCGAAAGTTTGAAATATTGTTCTTGCTTTTGAATTAAACAATGTAGAATTAGTTTGGTTATGTTGTATTGTGGATATAGCTTCTTATTAGACTGGGAATAAAGAGTTCATTTTAAAACTGTGCCTTGGCACAGCTTAATTGGAAAGCTTTTGTATTTTTGGTATAGTGATGTTGGCTTTTAGTCCTGCTGTTGAATTCATTTACTCAACCAAATCCTGTTAATATGATTGAAGTTTAAAAGTAAGAATTGCACATTATAATCAAGTTAAGGTATTATTCATTAAACCCAGGACATTTTGAAAGTTGTAAGGCATCATAAAAACATCACAGCTTAGTTATTTGTGAAGAATTATCAAAACTGATGATTGAAAAAGGATTTTTTTCACTGTTTAACAATTTAAATTGTGGTGAAGAAACTACTGCTCAACAAATTCTGCTTCCTCTAGATCAGATTCTTCCTGCTCTAGTATATTGGGTTTGAGGCCTGCATCAAGACACTCTGTACTCTTTATATCCTTTTACCTTTTTATTTTGTCCCCTTTGCTTGATATACTCTTTCTTCTTTCTTCAGCTTTAAAATTCTGGTAATCTAAGGCCAGGCTTAATTGTCACGACCTCTGAGCCTCCCGGCCCTTCTCAGCAGAATACATCAGTCTAGCATCTGTGCTCTTCTAGTAGTTTACTCTTATTACTCATAGAAACTTAACCACATAAAGTTACTGTTGACTCTTGGTATATGTGAGTTTATTCACAATTTCAACTATTTGCAAATGAAACTGAAGATCTGTGTAACATTCATTTGGTCAGGCCATACATTCAACTTGTGTGTTTGATGTTACAGGAGTTGCTAAGCTGTTGAGTGACTGTAGCTTCTTGCCCAGGTTCCACATATCCATATGAAACGATTAGGAACTGTGTTTCTTTGTGAAAGATGTCCTTTCATAGAAATCCAACTGCTAAGCTTGTGAAAAAATAATGACAAAGTGAAGAAGTCTGATAAAGAACTCCAGAGTAGGATTTGGGGGTAAATTTTAATTGTGATAAAATGAATTTTGTGGTGGCTCAGAGCAGTGAACAGAACATATTTTTCATTTTTCATTTGGGAAACAGAAAAAAATGATTCTTTAAATTGTTTTTAGTAAGTGCTCTAATCAGCGCAAAATCTGTGTCTTGAATGGGAAGTACACCTCAAATGACATTTGGAAATGGTTAGTCTGAGGCGTGAAGATTCACAGGAAGATAAATGACTGTCAGAACTGATTGATGGAAAAGCTATGTATAAATATAGGGTTTTTTCCCCATTTTTTAAAAAAAGTTGAAATTTAATTTGTATACCATGAAAATCACAATTTTATCTTTAAATAAGATTGAATTTGTTATAATATTGTTTCTGTTTCATATTTTGGTTTTTTTGGCCACGAGGCATGTGGAATCAGAGTTCCCCTAACCAGAGATCGAACCCACACCCCCCTAACATTGGGAAGCAAAGTCTTAACCACTGGACTGCCAAGGAAGTCCAGAAAAATCACAGTTTTTAAGTGTGCAACCCCACAGTTTTTAGCCTTGCCACAAGGTTATTTAACCATGCTGCTAAGTCACTTCAGTCATGTCCGACTCTGCACGACCCCATAGACGGCAGCCCACCAGGCTCCTCCGTCCATGGGATTTTCCAGGCAAGAGTCCTGGAGTGGGGTGCCATTTCCTTCTCCAATGCATGAAAGTGAAAAGTGAAAGTGAAGTCGCTCAGTTCGTGTCCGACTTTTCGCAACCCCATGGACTGCAGCCTACCAGGCTCCTCCGTCCATGACATTCTGCAGGTCTAACTCCACAATGTTTTTATCATCCCCTAAATAAACCCCGTTCACGCAAACAATGTCTCTTGCTGTTTTCCCTGCCAACCACTTATCTATCTCTGTGGATTTACCTATTCTAGCTGACCATTAACTATTTAGATTTTTAAATAGTTGCTTGTATCATAGGGGGATGGTAATAAAAACAGAATTAAGATACCATTCCATCATCATAATCTGGGCATAGTACAGATTTATAGCTCCTACTTAACAGATGGCAAACAATCCATTGGTATGAAATATATTAATAAATATATAGTAGATGATTTTAAATGCTGTTTTTTAATTTTTTTTAGTATATTTTGGAAGTACATGATTAAATTGATTGGCTCATTCAAGAGTAGTAAGTTAAAAACAAGTTTGTTAATGATGATAACCTAAATGATGTCCTTTCATGCTCAAACTCAAAGATCAAGTCAAAAAATAATCTAGAACATGTAAATATGTTTTTCTGCTGTTAAGCCAAATGCCATGACTTAGTTTTACCAGTTTAATATTATTCATGTCATAAATAATTGTATTGGTTTTGTCCTTTGATTTCTAGATTTCTCTTGGGTTTTATAATTATACAGATTATATAAGCACGAGGAATTTATATTTGTATACATTTAAGAAGCATTTTAACAATAATACCTTATTACTTTGCTGGAAAATAAGATGCTTTTCTTTAAAAAAGGGTACATTACTAAATTTGACAGTTTCAGACATCTAGAAACCCTGCTGCTTGCGAGCCTAAGGTCAGAACTGTATTTTCTTTCTGTTATCATTATTTTAGTCTGTCAACTATGATATAGAATGTATTCTTTCATATCCTAAATGCTTTATATGAAGTCTCCAAATTTGACGTCAGCTGATGTTATAAGAGCACATTTTTGATTGTGTAGTTAGCATTAGAGAATTGTGGGGTGAAATGAAATCCAAAATGGTCATTACTTGTTGGAAAGCCCTGAGGAAGGAGTCAGAGAATGACTTCAAGAGAATTCCTTCCACTGATAATGAAGTGAGGTGCATTATGAATGTCGTTTGGTAAGTGGGTGGTGAAGGTTCTGAGCAAGTGGTCAAGGTAGTGAGGGAGAGCTTGTTGAAGGTCACAGGGACCTAGATAAATCAGTTAGAGGGGTGGGGGAGACAGTGTTGATGTATTACAATGGGCTAACCAAGATGGTGGGTGGTCCTTTACAGGAAGTGCTGATCAGCTCCTTTCCCACCTTGGATCAGAGCTTTAAAATTTCCCATATAAGAAATGTTTGCAGAAACTATGTATCTAGAAAGGTATGAAGATTTGCAAAGAAAAAAGAAAACAAAAACTGGCAATCCCTGTGTTCTTAAAGGTGCCCATACCTAGGTAGCCCTCTCTTCTACTGTTCTTCTGAATTCTGCTCCATAACTATTTCCCCCACATTTGTTACTTGCTTCTTCTACCAAGATCAATGCCAGAAGCCTATTGGATGTCAGGTTCTGAACTCCTGCAGCTGGACTGCTGTGCTTTCTTGGTGTCCTCATCTTCATTCACCGAGTACGCTACATGAGCTGCACAGCAGCGGGTACCACCGCTCTTCATCCTGACTCTGGTTTTATTTCATGGCAGAGGATTGATGTCCTCTGTAGTGTTCTAGCGGTAGTTTGTCTCAATTATCTTTACATAACAAAGTTATTAGAGTTCTCAAGATGTCATTAAAATTTTTCAGGGACATTTCATTTTAAAGGGGAAAACATATAGTGTAGTGGACTTTATACTTGGGGAATTTATAAAAATCCCTAGCTGAATCAGTCCGTCAAGAATGTCAGAGAGTTATTGTGGTCTGTATTTGTCTTTTTGTGCTCTTTCGGTATCCTTTAGGGTCGAATTGTCATTTTGTATTTTTGTGGTTTAAATGCTTGGCATTCTTCAATAAAACGTATCTGTATTCTCTCACATTATATAGGTAAAAAAATTAAACTGCTGCTTGATAAAAAGCAGATGGTTTATGGATTATGTGGACAGTTAGCATATGTGAAATAAAATGGTGCAGCCTATATGGGGACGAGGTCCCATTCCACACTGGATCAGCCCCCTTGATGATCCTGTGCAGGATGCACCTGTGAGTGTTCATAACCGTCAGTTCTTCTTTCTTCAGATACACCGAGGAGATGGTACCCTGGCACCCCTGCTTGAAACTCATCAGCAACTGCGAGCAGAAGCTTTCCAGTCACACATCAAGGCGCTTGATAACAATGGAAAAGGTGAAGGAATTTGAGGTAAATTATCCAAGTTTTTTTTTTCTTCAGATAAATTCTGGAAGAATTAAACGTAGATTTTTCTAATTTCCTCTAATGAAGTTTGGTTAATGTTAGTCCTTGATTTTTTTAAGTTTTTAATGCATTCAGGAGGAGGCAAAAGTTGAACAGGTTTGTGGCATTTGGTGGGGTAAGAATAGAATATAGAAACTGAAGAATAGAAAGAATGGTTGACCTTTATTTTTCAGGCTATGTTTGTTATCCTTAGGCTAACTTAGTTATAGAACAGAGCACTGTTAATTAAACAACCAAGGTGTAACTAGCAATGTACTAGTTACCCGTTTCTTCAAAAGCAGAACCTGCTTGACTGCAGACTTTACTGAAGAGAAAATGTCACTTTATATAAAGGAGAAGGACCCATCTGTTAGGGTCCAACATGTGTTACCTCTCTTTCGTTCTTTCTCTACCACACACAATTCATTTCAGGTTGAAAAGAAAGAACAAAACATCTGTTATTTCATACCAAGATCAGATTTGATATGAATAATGCCTCCTCATGGAGCTTAATTAAATCTGCAGAATTCATCTTGGTCTGTACAGATCTTGATTAACAACCAAAGCACTTCTACATTCACTAGAACTTGGGTAAGCCCCATGAGTGCTTTGGATCTGGAGGGCAAGCAGAAAAGAATAGTGTTACTGCCTGAGGATTTTGTCTTACTCATCCTTAACTCTGCATTTCATTTTTTTCATGTGCTTCACAGCTTATGGATTCTTTCACAATAATAAAGACTAATATTTATACAGTGTGTTTGCATATGTTGTTCTACAAATTTCTTGTTTTTTTTTTTTCCTTTTAATTTCTATTTCCTGTCTGTCGCTAATATAGGCCCTTGTTACCATATACCTGGTTTATGCTGATAAGCTCCTAAATTACCTCTCCTTCTACTTTTCACACCTCTAGCTCTTATATGTTAAATGTGCGTGTGTTCTAAGACTCTTTGGTTGTGTCCAACTCTGTCCGACCCCATGGACTGTAGCCTGCTAGGCCTTTTCTGTCCATGAGATTCTCCAGGCAAGAATACTAGAGTGGGTTGCCATGCCCTCCTCCAGGGGGATCTTCCCAACCCAGGGATGGAATCTGCATCTCTTAAATCTCCTGCATTGACAGGCAGCTTTGGTATCACCAGCGCCACCTGTGAAGCTCTATATGTTAAATAAATCTTCCTAAAACACTGCATTTGTTAGGTGACTTCTTTCTGCAGGAATTTTAGTGACCGATTTTTATTACAGAGTAAGGTTCAGAATCTTCAGTATGACATTTTTCTCAATAATTGGGCTTTAGTATCAGGGCATTTCTGAAAGCTAAGCTGTGTGTATATGCACACATATATATGTGTGTATCAGTTCAGTTCAGTCACTCAGTTGAATCCAACTCCTTGCGACCCCATGGACTGCAGCACGCCAGGCCTCCCTGTCCATCACCAACTCCTGGAGTTTACTCAAACTCATGTCCATTATTGAGTCAGTGATGCCATCCAACCATCTCTTCCTCTGTCGTCCCCTTCTCCTCCTGCCTTCAATCTTTTCCAGCATCAGCGTCTTTTCAAATGAGTCAGCTCTTCGCATCAGGTGGCCAAAGTATTGGAGTTTCAGCTTCAGCATCAGGACTGATCTCCTTTAGGATGGACTGGTTTGATGTCCCTGAAGTCCAAGGGACTCTCAAGAGTCTTCTCCAACACCACAGTTCAAAAGCATCAATTCTTTGGCGCTCAGCTTTCTTCACAGTCCAACTCTTCACATCCATACATGACTACTGGAAAAACCATAGCTTTGACTAGACATAACTTTGCTGGCAAAGTAATATCTCAGCTTTTGAATATGCTATCTAGGTTGGTCATAACTTTTCTTCCAAGGAACAAGTGTCTTTTTATTTCATAGCTGCAATCACCATCTGCAGTGATTCTGGAGCCCCCCAAAATAAAGTCTGTCACTGTTTCCACTGTTTCCCCATCTATTTGCCATGAAGTGATGGGACCAGATGCCATGATTTTAGTTTTCTGAATGTTGAGCTTTAAGCCAACTTTTTCACTCTCCCCTTTCACTTTTATCGAGAGGCTCTTTAGTTCTTCTTTGCTTTTTTTGCCGTAAGGGTGGTGTCATCTGCATTTCTGAGGTTATTGGTATTTCTCCCAGCAATCTTGATTCCAATTTGTGCTTCATCCAGCCCAGTGTTTCTCATGATGTACTCTGCATATAAGTTAAATAAGGGTGACAATATACAGCCTTGACATACTCCTGTCCTGATTTGGAACTGGTCTGTTCCATGTCCAGTTCTAACAGTTGCTTCTTGACCTGCATACAGATTTCTCAAGAGTCAGGTCAAGTGGTCTGGTGTTCCCATCTCTTTCAGAATTTTCCAGAGCTTGTTGTGGTCCACACAGTCAAAGGCTTTGGCGTAGTCAATAAAGCAGAAATAGATGTTTTTCTGGAACTCTCTTGCTTTTTCCATGATCCAGCGGATGTTGGCAATTTGATCTCTGGTTCCTCTACCTTTTCTAAATCCAGCTTGAACATCTGGAAGTTCACAGTTCATGTACTGCTGAAGCCTGGCTTGTAGAATTTTGAGCATTACTTTACTAGCGTGTGAGATGAGTGCAATTGTGTGGTAGTTTGAGCATTCTTTGACATTGCCTTTCTTTGGGATTGGAATGAAAACTGACCTTTTCCAGTCCTGTGGCCACTGCTGAGTTTTCCAAATTTGCTGGCATATTGATTGCAGTACTTTCCCAGCATCATCTTTTAGGATTTGAAATATCTCCACTGGAATTCCATCACCTCCACTAGCTTTGTTCATAGTGATACTTCCTAAGGCCCACTTGACTTCACACTCCAGGATGTCTGGCGCTAGGTTGAGTGATCACACCAACGTGATTATCTGTGTCATGAAAATCTTTTTTGTACAGTTCTGTGTATTCTTGCCACCTCTTCTTAATATCTTCTGTTTCTGTTAGGTTTGTACCATTTCCGTCCTTTATTGTGTGCATCTTTGCATATATGTATTACATCTTTATCCATTCATCCATCAGTGATAGATTACTTCTATATGTTGGCTATTGTAAATAATACTGCCTTGAATGTGGGGTTGTATATATCTTTTCTGATTAGTGTTTTCATTTTCTTAAGATAAATTCCTAGAAGTGGAATTGCTGGTTCCTGTGGTAGTTCTGTTTTTAATTTGCAGGATCTTCATACTGTTTTCCATTGGAGAAGGAAATGGCAACCTACTCCAGAACTCTTGCCTAGAGAATCCCGTGGACAGAGGAACCTGGTGGGCTGCTGTCCGTAGGGTTGCATAGAGTCAGACATGACTGAAGTGACTTAGCATGCATGCATGCATTGGAGAAGGCAATGGCAGCCCACTCCAGTGTTCTTGCCTGGAGAATCCCAGGGACAGGGGAGCTTCATGGTCTGCTGTCCGTGGGGTTGCACAGAATTGGACACAACTGAAGTGACTTAGCATGCATGCATGCATTGGAGAAGGCAGTGGCAGCCCACTCCAGTGTTCTTGCCTGGAGAATCCCAGGGACAGGGGAGCTTCATGGTCTGCTGTCCGTGGGGTTGCACAGAATTGGACACAACTGAAGTGACTTAGCATGCATGCATGCATTGGAGAAGGCAGTGGCAGCCCACTCCAGTGTTCTTGCCTGGAGAATCCCAGGGACAGAGGAGCCTCATGGGCTGCTGTCCGTGGGGTCGCACAGAGTCAGACATGACTGAAGTGACTTAGCACACATGCATGCATTGGAGAAGGCAGTGGCAGCCCACTCCAGTGTTCTTGCCTGGAGAATCCCAGGGACAGGGGAGCTTCATGGTCTGCTGTCCGTGGGGTTGCACAGAATTGGACACAACTGAAGTGACTTAGCATGCATGCATGCATTGGAGAAGGCAGTGGCAGCCCACTCCAGTGTTCTTGCCTGGAGAATCCCAGGGACAGGGGAGCTTCATGGTCTGCTGTCCGTGGGTTGCACAGAATGGACACAACTGAAGTGACTTAGCATGCATGCATGCATTGGAGAAGGCAGTGGCAGCCCACTCCAGTGTTCTTGCCTGGAGAATCCCAGGGACAGGGGAGCTTCATGGTCTGCTGTCCGTGGGGTTGCACAGAATTGGACACAACTGAAGTGACTTAGCATGCATGCATGCATTGGAGAAGGCAATGGCAGCCCACTCCAGTGTTCTTGCCTGGAGAATCCCAGGGATGGGGGAGCCTGGTGGGCTGCCGCCTGTGGGGTCACACAGAGTCGGACACGACTGAAGTGATTTAGCAGCAGGAGCAGACTGTTTTCCATAGTGGCTGCACAAGTTTACCTTCCTTCCAACAAAGCACACAGGTTCCCTTCTGTTTGTATCCTCACCAACACTTGTTATTTCCTTTGAAAAATGGCTATTCTAACAGGTGTGAGATGTTACCTGGTTGTGGTTTTGATTTGCATTTCCCTGATTAGTCATGTTGAGCATCTTTTCAGGTATCCATTGTCTATGTGTTGTCTTTCAGCTCTTTGGGTTTTTGGTTTTTTTTGGCAATTCCATACAAATTTTAGAATTGTTCCATTTCTTTGAAAAATACCGTTGGAATTTTGATAGGGATTGCACTGAACCTGTAGCATGGACGTTATAACAATATTAAAATTTCCAGTCCATGAGTATGGAATACCTTTCTATTTGTGTTCTCTTTAGTTTCTTTCATCAGTGTCATAGTTTTCAGATCTTTTACCTCCTTGGTTAAATTTATTCCTAGGTATTTTCTTCTTCTTGATGTAATTGTAAATGGGATTGTTCTCTTAATTTCTGTTTCTGATAGTTTGTTAGTATATAGAAATACAACTTATTTTTGTATATTGATTTGTGTATTCTGCAGCTTTACTGTATCTGAAACATCACAGTTTATTATCTCTAACAGTTTTTAGTGGAGCCTTTAGGGTTTTCTATATATATTATCACATCATCTACAAATAGTGACAGTTTTACTTTTTCCTTTCCATTTTGGATGCCTTTTATTTCTTGTTCTTGCCTAATTGCTTTGGTTAGCACTTTCAATACTGAATTGAATAAAATTGTCAAGAGTGGGCATCCTTGTCTTGATCTTAGAAGACAAGCTTTAAGCTTTTCTCTCTTGAGTGTAGGCTTATCATACCTGGCTTTTATTATGTTGAGGTACATTCCCTATATACCTGCTTTGTTGACAGGTTTTTTTTTTTTTATCATAAATGGATGTTGAATTTTGTCAGGTGCCTTTTCTGTATCTATTGAGATGATCATATGATTTTTATTCTTCCTTTTGTTAATGTGGTGTATCATGTTGATTGATCTGTATTAAACTGTTGCATCCCTGAAACTGTTGCATCAATCCCACGTGTTCATGGTATATGATTCTTTTAATGTATTGTTGAGTTTGGTTCAGTAATATTTTGTTAAGGAGTTGTGTATCTGTGTTCATGAAGGATATAGCCTGTAATTTCTTTTGCTGTGGTATCCTTGTCTGGTTACAGCTGGGCTTGTAGAATGAGTTTGGAATTGTTCCCTCATCTTCTATATTTTGAATAGTTTGAAAAAGTTGGTATTAATTCTTGTTTGAATGCTTGGTAGAAATCACCGAATGAAGCTCTCTGGTCCTCTGCTTTTGTATGTTGAGAAGCTTTTGATTACTAATGCAATCTCTATTGATTTCCCTGCTGGCTCAGATGGTAAAGAATCCTCTTGTAGTACAGAAGACCGGGGTTTGATCCCTGAGTAAGGAAGATCCCCTGGAGAAGGGGATGGCTGTGCTGTGCTATGCTTAGTTGCTCAGTTGTATCTGACTCTTTGCGACCCCATGGACTGTAGCCCGCCAGGCTTCTCTGTCCATGGGGATTCTCCAGGCAAGAATATTGGAGTGGTTTGCCATGCCTTCCTCCAGGGGAACTTCCCAACCCAGTGATCGAACCCAGGTCTCCCACATTGGAGGTGGATTCTTTACTGTCTGAGTCACCAGGGAAGCCCAGGGAATGGCTCCCCAGTCCAATATTCTTGCCAGGAGAATTCCATAGACAGAGGAGCCTGGTGGGCTGCAGTTTATGGGGTTGCAGAGTCAGACACGACTGAGCGACTAACACTTTGACTGTCACTTTTTCAGTCTCTATTAGTAATTGGTCTGTTCAGATTTTGTTTGTCCTCATGACTCAGTCTTAGAAGGAATTTCTAGGAATTTGTTAGAATTCTTTAGAAGTCTTTCTAAGAATTTATCCTATTTCTTCTAGATTGTATAATTTGTTGGCATGTAAATGTTAACAGTGGTCTCTTGTCCTTTCTTTTTCCCCTGTGGTGTCAGTTTCAAGTCTCTTCTTTCAATTCTGATTTTACTTATTTGAGCCTTTTTTATTTTTAATGAGTCTGGCTAAAGGCTTACCAGTTTTTATCTTTTCAAGGAACCGGCTCTTAATGTCATTTATCTTTTCTATTATCCTTTTAGTCTCTATTTCATTTATTTCTGCTCTGACCTGTATTTCCTTCTACTCTGGGCTTTGGTTCTCTTTTTCTAGTTTGTTGAGGTATAAAGTTAGGTTGTTTATTTAATGCTTATTTTAATATGTTTGAAAAATTAACATTACCAATAGATTTTTCAGTTTTAAGTCTTGATATTAGAAAGTACAGTGAATGACATCAGCAATTGTTACTTCGTGGCCTCTGTAAAAAGTACACCGTATGACAGTTATGAAGACTTGAAGCAGTGATTCTAAAGAACTGGAAGAACAGTCTAGAGAAAAGGCTTAAGAATTAATGGAGCTACATGATAAGCCAGTCATTTCTGTTTTAATGACAGAATTAAGACCCATTGTGGACCATTGCACGTTTGCTTTCCTCCGAGTTTAATTTGTTTAAGAAAGTCTGGTATTTTTTGGATAGATTTATATTTCCCCAAGCAAATTTGATACACAGAAGAGGAAATAGAGGATGATCTAAAGATGCTTCTGAGAATATTTCTGCTATCTAAAAATAAAGGCAGTCTCCTGAGATATTTTTAATATTTAATATTTTACTTTTGTCCTTTTAAATTAATTTATAAAGTAAGGAAATCCTGTTGCTCGAGTAATTTTTTGAAATGGCCTTCCCTTTATAAGATCAAATTTAATCAGTGAGTTTTAATTTGCATGGAGTTTATTATAACTGAAATTATTTTGTCATGTTGAATTAGTCATGTTTGGCTTTTAATTAATTGCTTCATTTCTACCTTCTGTTTGTATGGAGAGGAGTGTATATAATTGCAGCAAGATCCCAGTCCTTTATAATGAAAGTGATGACATAAAATTGTCAAACAGTTCTCATGTACATCTAACGAATTATTCTTGACCTTGTTCAGTGTTGTTGACTTTGGCAGTGGAAGACTATTAATTTTAGATTTTTACACTTTTGTATACTGTGTCTCTTCATTTTTGATTTGTCACTTGTTAGGATTAACTTCAGTATAACTCTTGGCCCAGCTGATATGTTGTTATAAAGTGTTCTCCCTCTCCCCCCATTTAAAATGTAAACATAAGTTATAAATGTAAAAAATATCTAAAGAGTATAGATAAGTCATAAAATTTTGTATCTTTATTGTATGGTTTTTTAGACTTACTGAACATTGGTAGTAAGGAAGAAAATTCTTGCTGACTGTTAAAATATGAAAATGCATGCTAAGAAAAGCCAGTTTTTGTCATTATTCCCTGTTGCTATAATCTGAAAGCTAAATGAATGACAAATAGCCCTTTTATAAGGCTTTATTTTTTGCAGCAGTTTCACATCAATTTGACCTTCTTATTGTTGCATATGGTTAGAGATGAGGAAGTGCCCAAGGCCCTAGCCCAGTCCGCTTAAGTAGGAAGTAGCCAGTTTGAGACCAAAACTCCTCCTTTGCACCTGAAATTCTATATCCTTTTTTCAGCATCATGTTGCCTCTTTACCAAAACACAATCCTGCCTTTAGAATATGCCAAGATTAAAAGGCAGACATTCTTGAGTGGCATGTTACAAGTTTCTTTTCTCATGCCTCATGTGGCTGTGGTAGAATGTGATTTGTTGTACTACATCTTATTTTTCCTGCTGATACAACGTGTAGTCAATGCTGCCATATGTAGTTGTGGTCACAGTGGTTACTTGTATAAAACATTTTTCTCATATAAAATTCATAGGAGAAAAATGCTGATCTCTAGAGTTATCCTGGAGAAGGCCAGGGCAACCCACTCCAGTACTCTTGCCTGGAAAATCCCATGGATGGAGGAGCCTGGTAGGCTGCAGTCCATGGGGTCGCGAAGAGTGGGACATGACTGAGCGACTTCACTTTCACTTTTCACTTTCATTCATTGAAGAAGGAAATGGCAACCCACTCCAGTGTTCTTGCCTGGAGAATCCCAGGGGTGGTGGAGCCTGGTGGGCTGCCGTCTATGGGGTCGCACAGAGTCGGACACGACTGAAGCGACTTAGCAGCAGCAGCAGCTAGAGTTATCCAGAAGACTATGAGTGCGGTAGTTTCTCTTTAGTGAAAATTACCCAAAATAATACTCTGTGTTCTATACCAGTGTACTTGGACAGACGAATGTGTACCCAAGGCAGCCATTTTCAAGATCTTGAAATTTTTTTTTAAACATTCATACAACTTTTACATGCTATAGAAGTACTTAATTAAATATAAGAAAATTATCTTAAATTGCCATTACACTAAATAGGCCTCATATGCCCTATTTTGGAGCAGGAAATGGCAACCTACTCCAGTATTCCTGCCTGGAAAATTCCATGGATGGAGGAGCCTGGTAGGCTATGGTCCATGGGGTCGCAAAGAGTCAGACACAACTGAGCGACTTCATTTTCTTTCTTTCTATAGTTCCTTTTCGAGAAGGAAATGGCAACCCACTCCAGTGTTCTTGCCTGGAGAATCCCATGGACAGAGGGGCCTGGTGGGCTACAGTCTATGGGGTTGTAAAGAGTTGGACACGACTAAGCAACTAACACACATGCCCTAGTTATTTGTGGCTTATTTACTTGACATCCTGCCTTACCCTGCTGGTGATTTGAAAAGCACTGAAATATGGGTAAATTAATCTTAGATATCACGGACATTAATTTAGACTAAAGTTATAGTGTGAGTCAGTTGTCATTTTTTTTTTTTTTTTTTTAGCTAGGCAGTATAGTTCACATGACTTAAAATAGAGAATATTGGGAGGTCATAGTGGCAGGTGATGAAAGTTAATGTAATTTTTTATTTTGGACCAAATGAAAGAGTCCCGTAACATGAAGCCTATGAATGCTTCATTAATCATAATGGAAGGTGGCCAAAACCGAAAGACTTGACTCAAGGACTGAAAGATGTTAAAGCTGTGGAGGGAGAAAAGAGCCATTAACATACCACTAACAACAACAGTGTTTTAAATGAGGAGGAGAGAGAGGAGAAACTGAGGTCACTTGTTTGAGAAGGTGACTTACGGATGGCTTGAAGTGGAAGAAGTTTGACTGTATAAGTAGTTGGCATATTAGAATGACAGTAGTGTCGCTAATCATAAACTCTGGCGTTCTGCTGACTTCATGCCTGCACCTGTTTCCACGATGCATTACCCTCTCCCAGGATCAGTGTTGTTAGCTGTTTTTCCTTAGGCAGCCATTTGAATTAAAGGTTGTCTCTTCCTGTTTCTGAAATACTTTGTTTTTTGCCTATCCCTTGCCAGGGTGATTGGGTATTTTCCTTTCGATCAGAGAGGAAAGATTAAAAATTAGGTATGAAGTATTTCGATCTTAAGCCTAGTGGGAAATAGATGCTACTTCGTTTATCAGTGACAAAAATAAGACAAAATGACGCTAAGAACGTGATGGTGGAATATGAACTCAGTCTGAGTCTTAGTACAATACAGTATTCATTAGCATCAAAATGTGTGTGTGTGTGTGAGAGAGAGAGAGAGAGAGAGGTCAAGGAACAGAGGTGGAGAGAGAATCTTCCAAATTATTTTGCATTAGAAATCAAAAGGAAGCTATTTGTATTAGTTTTAAATTATAGTTCAACTTGAGGTGTTTACAAAAGGCTTATAACCACACATAGAAGCCTGATGATGCTATATATCATATTGTATTAATTCAGCTTTAAGGATCATGACATCTACTTACAAAGTGAATTACTTTTGCTATTAATGGTAGTTTCCCTTGAATTTAAATTTTAGAGAGTCATCATTTGACTTTTTCTTTTATATTTCTGCAAACAAATGACTTTGCCAGACTGGATTTTCTGTTAAATTAATCCTATCACAATATTTTGAAATTACTGTTTCTGGTAAACCAGGTAAAAACAAAACTCTGTCCCCTACTACCTCCAAGAAGGAATCATTTAAGATATCTGGGTCTTTCTACTTAACGATGCTACTTGGATATAATTCTCTTATTTGCAGGAAAAAGCAGTTCTCTGATGGCAGAGGGAGCATTCGTCTTAATGTTCCAGCTCTAATGTTCATATTTTCAAACCATGACAGTAAAACAGTCTTTAATGTATTGCTCTTACAGAATCTTAGGCAGAGGTCATTTGCAAAATATAAAGTGTGATCTGGGAGTCCAAGGCATGAATGGTTTAGGGAAATGAGAAGTGTATGTTCAGAGTCAGCATAATCCTCTGGAGCTTTTTTTTTTATAATTCTCAAATGACACATTTTCTATTTTTTGTATTTTTATTTATCATATGGTTATTTAATTTATTATAATTCTCAAATGACACATTTTCTGTTTTTTGTATTTTTGTTTATCGTATGGTTATTTAATTTAGAATTGTCTTTTTAGTATTTTTCAAATTCAGACACAAACTTGTCTTCTCACCGTATGACCCACCAAGAACCTAACCCTGAAATTTAATATGTATTTTTTTGCCCAAATCCTAAGGGTACAGTTTAATGAATAATTATAAAGTAAACATTTCTGTAGCGACCACCAAGGTCAAAATTATGGAGTATTGGAGCACCCCACTTTTGTGGCTCTTTTTGGTCATAAACACCTCCTCCCACAGGTATAAGCACTAATCTGACTCTAACGGTAATCATTTCCTTGCTTTCTTTTGTAATATTATCGCTATCCAGTTCATTGCTAAGCAAAATAATTCTTTGTTTTTGATCTTTATATATATAAATGCACATGTATTTTTATTAATTTTCCTTTTAATGGGTTGTGATGGTTTTAAAAAGTCACCTAGGAGATGAGTGTCTCCACATTAAAACAGTTTGTATGTGCATGTCTGTGCATGCTTTGGTCTATGACTCATCCTTTGCTGCTTAAAATAAGTAAGATTCTTCTTAACTGTAATTAACTATTAGATAGAGTAACTAATAAGTTGTCATTAGATTTTTATCCTGTGCTTTGGCCTGTATTTTAATGTTTGGGGTTAAGTTTTGAATTTTATGAAGTTACAGGTTTTAGTGGTGAGCATATAGAATATACTCATAGTTCTGTATCATCATGATAGCACAGATATCCATGATGGGTTTTTTGGTGTTTTTTTACAGTTAGAAGTTATGTGTTGAGTGCCAGATGTCAAAGTTCAGTCATTGAATGTCACTCATTTTCAGAACTCTAGCTATAAAGAGTTTTTTAATATATTAAAATATTTTACCAGATTTTAGGTAACTTAATGCCGTACAGAGTAATTTTTTTTTTACAAGTATCGATTATATGTGAACACCTAATTTAGGGAGGAAGATTTCCAACCCTTACCTTGTTCCCATTAAGAGTAATGCTAGAAGTTTCCCTTAATAGTATTGGATGCCAGACTTTTGACCTGCTTGTCCTTGGTTTGGAAATGGCCTAGTGCTGTTTATAGTTGTATAACTTTAGCACAAGTGGTTTCTATAGCTACTGTCCAGTACCAGATGTAGAACAGTGGGAAGCTTTGATAAGGGGAGCAAGGATTTTTAAACAAAAGCCGGACATGGGTAATTACCCTGAAGCTGAACTGAGAGGTCCATTATATTCAGCACTATCATTTACTTTTCATTTCACTCTCTGCTCATTATAAGAAGGAAAATCTATTGACTCTTTTCTCTTCCATCTCTTTGCCTTCTTCCTCTCACCTTATTAAAGAATGTATATTATACCTTTAATCTGTTGCCTGAATCCAGAAGTTGGTCTTGACAAAATTAGGTGAGCATCACCAGTTTGGCTTTTATTATGATGACAGCATCATTGGTTTCCACTTATCAAAGAATAAGTTTCATAAGCCATTTGTATCAAGTGTTTGCAGTGAGACTGCTGTGTTATATAAACTGCTGCCACTTTGAGAATATAAATGACTTAAGGTTAATACTAGTGAGGTAGAAAAAATCATTATCTCATTATCAGGAATTGTCAGTTAAGTAAAAGGACAACTTAAACCTGACCTATAATTAAAATAGAAGGCATTTGGTTTTCTTCTAAATGGTTTTCAACTTCATCCCCAAAGTGATACCTTTCTAGGGGAAAGCTCTTGTTTTTAAACAGTAAATTAATTATAAATTGATGATTATCCTTAGGTGTATTATTGGGGGATTCTTTAAAAGTCACTCTTTGGCAGAAAAGGGATGCTGTGAGAGAATTTTGGCTTCAGTTAGAATGTGAGTAGGGAGTGGTGTGAGAGATGAGACTGTAGAATTAAGCAAGGGGATCCAGTTTGTAGTAGAGGGTGGGCTGCAGGCAAGGAGGTTGAGGAAATTCATACCTCCTGACTCCTCTTTTTTCTCTATAAAGGATATAAGTTTTTGTTGAGAGCGAATGGAAAAAGTACTATGCAAAATGAGAAAGAAAGCTGTCTTTTACTGATTTTTACATTCAGATAGTTTTGTTGTGTTTTCTTTTTCTGACTTGATTGTGTGCTCCCTGAGGGGAAAGCCATGGCTTTCATCACTCAGCATGTGTTTATAGAACCACTTCTGTCATCTGCTGAGATAGAACAAGACTAATGAAACATCGTCCTTACCCTTAGAGAACTTGGTGTGAGAGAAAGTTTGGTTCTGTAGTGATCTGTGCAAGTTGCTCTGTGAACACCAGTGGGCACCTCCCTGAGGAGATGGTGCTAGAGTCAAGAGGCCAGCATTCTCAGCAAAGCTACAGAGATACGAGAGGGGTGCATTCAGGGAATTAGACATTGAAGCGTGACTGAAAGTATTTGGGGAGAGGTGGTTGGAGATAAAGTGGAAAACCAGAGGCCTGCCTAGTGTTGAAGGTCTTTACCAATAAAGAGTTTCAAGTTTATCCTATTGGCGATGGCAAATCCTGAGGGATGTGAGTTAGGAGAGTAACAGAGGTTCTTGTTTAGGAAGGTCACCCAGACTTTAATATGCAGGCAAGTTTTTGTGGTAGAAAGATGTCTGTGACACCAGCCTGGAGGCTTCTGGCATGATCTTGTGAAGACAATGAGGCTGTCAACTAAGAAAGATAGAATATAGAGATTGTGATATATTTCCAGTTTTTTAAGGAATCTCCACACTGTTCTCCATAGTGGCTGTACTAGTTTGCATTTCCACCAACAGTGTAAGAGGGTTCCCTTTTCTCCACACCCTCTCCAGCATTTATTATTTGTAGACTTTTGGATCACAGCCATTCTGACTGGTGTGAAATGGTACCTCATAGTGGTTTTGATTTGCATTTCTCTGATAATGAGTGATGTTGAGCATCTTTTCATGTGTTTGTTAGCCATCTGTATGTCTTCTTTGGAGAAATGTCTATTTAGTTCTTTGGCCCTGATCCAGCAATCCCACTGCTGGGCATACACACTGAGGAAACCAGAAGGGAAAGAGACACGTGTACCCCAATGTTCATCGCAGCACTGTTTATAATAGCCAGGACATGGAAGCAACCTAGATGTCCATCAGCAGATGAATGGATAAGAAAGCTATGGTACATATACACAATGGAGTATTACTCAGCCATTAAAAAGAAATCATTTGAATCAGTTCTAATGAGGTGGATGAAACTGGAGCCTATTATACAGAGTGAAGTAAGCCAGAAGGAAAAACATCAATACAGTATACTAACGCATATATATGGAATTTAGAAAGATGGTAACAATAACCCAGTGTACGAGACAGCAAAAGAGACACTGATGTATAGAACAGTCTTATGGACTCTGTGGGAGAGGGAGAGGGTGGGAAGATTTAGGAGAATGACATTGAAACATGTAAAATATGTAAGAAATGAGTTGCCAGTCCAGGTTCAATGCACGATACTGGATGCTTGGGGCTAGTGCACTGGGATGACCCAGAGGGATGGTATGGGGAGGGAGGAGGGAGGAGGGTTCAGGATGGGGAACACATGTATACCTGTGGTGGATTCATTTTGATATTTGGCAAAACTAATACAATTATGTAAAGTTTAAAAATAAAATTAAAAAAAAAGAATGCTTAAAAAAAAAAAAGAATATAGAGATTGTGATATATATAGGGAGAGACAGTGATATTGAGAGTTTCCGGGTAGGTATATGCAGCAGGACCTGAAGACTGATTGAATGATTGGGGAAGGGAGACAGGTTGAAGGCTGACTTGGAAATCTGGGCTGAGTAGGTTGCAGGTGTTGTTACCCTTGCCCCTCCATCCCAAAGGACAGGGCGCAGCGCTGCTCCCCTGGGCTACTGCAGGAGGCTTCCCCCTGGTTTCCCTGCTTCTGCAGCTTCTCCTCCCATCACATAGAGTGGAAGTAGATAATCAAACTCCCCTGTTTAAAATTCATCAATAACTTGCTATGAAATTTAGACCAAAATTCAGAATCCATCACATAACCTTCAGGGCCAGCCTGAACTACTTCTAGCCGGTCTCTCCAATTTGATTTTGAGCCACCTTTCCGTTCATTCTTCAAGCCTGAGCCACACTGGCCCGCTTTCACTCCCCAGAATGTATTTAGCTGTTTCTAATCTGAATCTTTTCACATTGTGTTTCCTCACTCATTGTGTTCCTAGAATGCTTTCTTCCTGTCTCTTTTTACAAGTAAATTTGATTCATCCTTTATGTCTCAGGTAAATGTCACTTCCTTTGGGAAGCCTTTCTTATTCATTTTCTTCTCTCCCATCTAACTAGGTGTCTCCTTATATTTTTATGGTACCCTTTTCTTCCTAGTATTTCATCACAGTTTGTAAGTATATGTTAGGGTGTATATTGTTTAATGTCTGTAACTCTGAATTAATGGAGTTTGACTGTTTTGCTCACTACTCAGTAAATACTTATGAAATAAATAGTAACTGTTCGGTGATTGTTTGGGGCCCTTCTAGAATAAAAGCAGTTAAATGTATTTAAATCATCCATTTGAAGGAAGAGTAATACACTGAATTTTGTCATTACCCTGATGTCACTCCTGAAAAGTCAGTGATTTAGAAATAGTTTAATCCTATGATATCTAGGCCTTATTTGTTATGAGAAGCAAACAAAAAAACAGGTGGATCAGTATACTGTGGAAATCAGAACACCTTCCTTCTAATTAAGGCAGAAATAACAAAGAATGGTAGATCTCTGGGAGAAGACAGTAGTTAGAAGGATAGTTTTATGTAAGTGCAGTTCTCAGCTTTATTTTCTTAAAAGTGAGCGGTTTTATGACATTCAGTTTGAGGACACTCTTGCAAATATGTATTCTCCCAGATTAATCCAGTGTGTCATTAGTTCCATTTAAAGTTGCAGCTTCAGATGTTACTATAAAACATAGTTTGTTTTTTTTCTTGAGGATTTGTTCCCCTTTAAGTTAACATTTATTAAATTATAAGCAGCCAAAGTACTTCCCTTTTAAAGTCTCTTTTTTTCTTTTTGACGCTGTACTTTTTTCCCAGATGGTTCAGTGGTAAAGAATCTGCCTGCCAATGCAGAAGATGCAGGTTCGATCTCTGGGTAGGGAAGATCCCCTGGAGGAGGAAATGGCAACCCACTCCAGTATTCTTGCCTGGGAGATCTCATGGACAGAGGAGCCCGGCAGGCTGAAGTCCATGGGGTTGCCAAGGAGTCGGACACAACTGAGCAACTAAACAACTTTTGATGTAGAATTAGTTGTAAAAATAAAGGTTAACTTGAATAAGGCGTGGTTTATGTACTTTTTCTTTATTTTTGTAGAGAATAATTTGCAGTTCTAGATTGGACATAAATGACAATGATAAAACACTTTAGAATCACTAAGGTAAATACGTATTGGTATATTTCCACCTCATTCTTCTAAGGATGAAATGATGTGAATACATGCCAGTGCTCTCTGAAGGAAAACGGCTGTCCTGTTGATGTTCTGTGGCTCTAGATGTTTACAGCAACAAGGATTCAGACAGAGAGGGAAGTGGAGTGCTCCTGACTGTCCGATGCATCGTGGTCAGCTGGGCTTCAAATGCGCTTTACCCACATCAGGAAATACTGTAAGAATTTATCTGCGCCAGCCAGCAGGGGGCACTGTACACATTAAAAAGTACATGGCCAATTGTAAAGCTTCCTTTGATTTTTTTTTTTTCCCTTGGCAATTGTGTTAAAATTCCTCCAGAAGTTTATGTTTAGAATTAGTAGTGATAGGACCGGAAATTGGCTGGGTGGGACAGTGGTTAAAGGGGTTCTGTCTAAAAGTTTAGAGACGAAATATGTACTACCATAATGTTGCTGTTCAGTGAAAAACAGCCTCAAAATGTCACACTCCATTTTGAACAACCCACTAATCTACCATGCAGGAAGTTAACTCTTTAACCACTGTTTTGATGTAATGTCTGTTAAAAAAAATGTGTGACAGAAAAAAGTATGCGCTTTAAAGCCTGATCTAGTCTACAATTCTGGCATTACTTGATAGCTATGTGACTTGTGTCAGATTATTTAAACTTTTGAAGTCTCCGTTTGTGGAAAATTTAGATAATAATCTGCTGTGAAAAGATGCAGAAAATTAAATAATTCACTTCTGTCAAACACATAGCTATAAATGTATATCAATTGCTTTCTTAAATCAGAATTTATATGTTTCTTGTCATAATTGCTATTTGTCTTACAAAGTTAAGCGATAGATCTGAAAACTGTGTATTCCCATTATGTAACCAGAATTTTCCTACAGAAATTCTTGATTTCTAGTTATAAAAATGATAAACAGTAGACAGTATAATCAACAATCTTAATATTTTATTCCTGTTTCCTCAAGTACTGACATGTGCCAAAATTTAACCAGTAGTCATATTTAGGTAAGGTGGTCTGTAATCTTTCATTGCCATAGTTTTTTTTATTGGCATTTCCTAATTGTTTGTGTATGTTTATTTTCCATGCAGTATATCTTGCTTACTAAAAACTGGCAGAACTCAGGTTTTATGATACACAGATGATATCATGACTGATAGTGATAGACAGATTGGGAAGTGTCAGAGAAACCAGAAATCAAACACCGGGGCAAGCTGGAGTTAGTGAGGGACTTCAAGGGTCGTGTTGCTTGAGGATCCTCTTCTCCCTTTTAAGTAAACCCTTGGCCTTTGAGATACTGAGTTGAAAAAAAAAAAAAACCTGCAGATATTCTTGGTTGAGATGGGCAGGGAATGTGAATAGAGAAGAGTTATCAAAAGGTGATGAAAAATATGTGGAGTTGAATATCATCATCTCAAGTGTGATCCCTGGTAAACTGAACTAAAGATAGGTTGAAAGAGAGAAATAAGAAAAAAAACATTGACTTTGCTATTTTATTCAGCGTCAAGGTAACAGAAGTTCTGAATGCTGCAAATGGTATTTTTCATAACGGACCAGAGTGTACTGTTCATAGGTGTGATATTTACATATATCTATGTGGACCATAAACGTACTGAACTTATTATGTGAAACATTTTGTGAACCATGTCTTTTCCACTTAGATGAAAATGGTAGTCAAAGTCCTGGAGTGTCTGGCTTGCCCTGAAGCAGACTTATGCTGTTAGTAATAGAACAGCGCTTGCCAGATCCCTGGCTGAACAAGGGATTTGGAGCTTTGGGGTTCTCCAGGAGTTTTTGTTATGAATGTCTGATTTTGCAATCAGGGGGCAATCAATCATTGCATAAGGAGGTGTTCCAGTATAGGACTCACATTAATTCTTCTCTACTCCCTGGGAGATGAATAGGATCCCCTCTCCACCCAAGGCTTCCCTGGTGGCTCAGCTGGTAAAGAATCCGCCTGCAATGTGGGAGACCTGGGTTCAATCCCTGGGTTGAGAAGATCCCCTGGAGAAGGGAACGGCTACCCACTCCAGTATTCTGGCCTGGACAATTCCATGAACTATTATTACATGGGGTCGCAGAGTTGGACATGACTGAGTGACTTTCACTTCACCACCACCATACCCCCCCCACCCCCGAAGAGGTTGCATTTCTAATAATAGTCTTTCCCCACTTTTCCAGTAGCATGTATTTCTCTGTCACTGCGTCTCTGTAGCACTGAGCATATGATCTGTTAAGAGGCTTAGTTTGCTTTTACTGTATTTTGAGTAAATCTTGAGGTCTAAACTAGTCAGATAAAGAATGCCATAGCTAGTACATGTTTTCTTGGTAATCATTCATTGGTATAGGTTATAATCATCACTTTGAGTTTTCCAGGCTTCTGCTGTTCATTCCTAGTCTCTGCCTCTGGTCTTTATAGTCTTGTCTTTATTTATCATCAGTTTGTCCTGTGTATATCCTTGAAATCAAAGGCAAGCTATCTTGTTAAGCTCTCAGTTTGTCTTCTGAGGACACCTGTCTTCCATTGTGCTCTGACTCTCTCCTGCTTCCCCTCATGAGCTGCATAGTTGGCAGTTGAGGTAGGTTACGTGCAGGACCAACTGAGCCCCAGTCAGTTCCTGGCCCTTCCTGGTCTTCAGCTGTCTTACCACACCTCTACCTTTTAAGCTAGCACACTCGCATCACACATTTCTGTCCTGTCATACCCCTGTAGCCCTGGAACATTCGCTAAACTAGTCTGCAGTGCATTTTGGTATAGAGGTGATTTGCGTGGCTTAGAGGAGTCACAGGGAGAAGAAAGGACAGAAAGCAGAACCGAAGGATCTCACTGCCTGATAGTGTTCTGATCCCTCTTGTTCAGAAGGGGAAAGTGAGAGGACGTTCAGCAAACTGATGTGAAATTGTATGTCACTCCCAAATGTTAAGAGAAAAGCCTCAGCACTGGGGAGAGTTTGGACTTGTTTGGATTCAACCAGAATGCTGGTGTAGTAGATTTGCACTTTAGTAAGTTGTATTTGATCCCACTGTAGAAAATAGACTAGAGAGGGAGCCGCAAAGGCAGAGCAACTGGCTGTTCAGGAAAAAAGCAAGGAGAGATGAGGAAGGCTTTAACTATAGTACTGGAGTTATAAATGAAGAGGAGGGGTGGATGTGAAATATTTAGGATGTAGAACCTAAGATTACACACACACTACACTAAGTCACTTCAGTCGTGTCCGACTCTGTGCGACCCCATAGACGGCAGCCCACTAGGCTCCCCCGTCCCTGGGATTCTCCAGGCAAGAACACTGGAGTGGGTTGCCAGTTCCTTCTCCAGTGCATGAAAGTGAAAAGTGAAAGTGAAGTCGTTCAGTCGTGTCCCACTCCTAGCGACCCCATGAACTGCAGCCTACCAGGCTCCTCCGCCCATGGGATTTTCCAGGCAAGAGTACTGGAGTGGGGTGCCATTGCCTTCTCCGACCTAATATTACAGGACTGATTTAAAGTGAGAAAGAAAGAGAGAGCACTTTGACCCAAAATCACTTTCTGATTTTGATGACTGGGTGGAGAATGACACAAAGAGCTGTGAGACGTAATAGCAGGAGAGATGTCACTTCTGGATATAGCTCTATTTATAACTAAGTAAAGGTATTTCTGGAGAAGACAATGGCACCCCACTCTAGTACTCTTGCCTGGAAAATCCCATGGATGGGGGAGCCTGGTGGGCTGCAGTCCATGGGGTCGTGAAGAGTCGGACACGACTGAGCGACTTCACTTCACTTTTCACTTTCATGCATTGGAGAAGGAAATGGCAACCCACTCCAGTGTTCTTGCCTGGAGAATCCCAGGGACAGGGGAGCCTGGTGGGCTGCCCTCTATGGGGTCACACAGAGTCGGACACGACTGAAGCCACTTAGCAGCAGTAGCAGCAAAGGTATTTCTGCCAGGATTAAACTCATGCAGTTCAGCAAGTAGACAAGTTTCCTAATGATCTTATTTGATATATTGACAGAATGCAGAATACCTGGAGGAATAGATGAAGGCGTGTCCCGTCCTTTCTTATGACTCCTCGGTCAGACGTTTGATTAGAGTTGGCATGTGCAGAGGCTGAATGCTGGACCATTGTTCTGTACTGCTGCTGCTCTCCCATGTCTGGTTCTGAGATGTGGACCTTGAGTCCTCCCTTCAAGTCAACTGTCCTCCTAGGGTTAGGGCATCTGTGGCTCCTTACATCTCCTAGTAGGAAGATTTTGTGTCATTGAAGTAATTCTTTTAGTTACTAGAACTAAGTTAATAGCATTTCTGATCCAGTTCTCTTCCTTTCTGGGAGGCCTTTGTTCATCACATGCTTTGTTCCCAGATATACTTCTGCTTCTCGAGTTGAGGAAAGAGTTAGCTCTTTGGGGGACCAAAAAAAAAAAAAAAAGCCTCATCATGTTACATTTAAAGAGTGTAATCCCTGGGTCTGATAGACCTGTGTTCAAATCCTAGCTGTGTCACTTACTAGCTGTATTATCTTGGGCCTGTACTCTTAAATAATTCATCTCTAGATGTGATAGTAGTGTGCTTATCTCTTAGAGCTGATGAGTTTATATTAGATAGTGCTTATGAAGCATTTGAGCTTCCCTGGTGGCTCAAATGGTAAAGAATCTGCCTGCAATGCAAGGCACCCAGGTTCCATCTCTGGGTTGGGAAGATACCCTGGAGGAGGGCATGGTAACCCACTCCAGTATTCTTGCCTGGAGAATCCAGTGGACAGAGGAGCTTGGGGGGGCTATAGTCCATGTGGTCGCAAAGAGTTGGACGCGACTAAGCAACTAACAATTCCACTTCTACGAAGCACTGAGGATGGTGTGTGTGTGTATATGTGTCTGACTCTTTGCTGCTCCTTGGTCTGTAGCCCACCAGGCTCCTCTGTCCATGGGATTTCCCAGGCAAGAATACTGGAGTGGGTTGTCTTTTTGGCCCATAATAAATACCACATAAACACTATCTTTCATTTGGTATTCTTTAATTTTTTTACCTGTAGATAGATAAAATTTATTTTTAATCTTTTGACGTTTATATAGCCTGAAGTTAGTAATCACCATCATGTTTTCATGTGCTTGCAAGAATTTGGAAGTATAGTATTCTTAGTGCCATAGAATTTAAGTAGCCACTTTTTTTTTTTTAATAAAATGAATCAGGAAATCTTGGCATGTTTAATAATTTGTTTCTTTTGTGTGTGATTTTTAAAAAAGCATTCTGGGGCAAAATAGTTTCGAATAAATGAATCAGCCAAAATAACTTTATTTTGGCTAAACCTGGGCTATTATTAATATTAGATATGAGGGAAAGAATGAAGATATTCATCTCATACAGGAATGAGGAAAAGTACAAGAATATTTTGAGGATTGTGATATTCCAGATATATTTGTAGATATTGTTTTATACTGAAACCAGAGTAATAAATTAGGCTTCATATTTTCTAATTGTATCTCCATGCCTGTTCTCCAAATCACATTAATCCTTGTGCAGTAGAATATGAACTTGCAGAAGGGGATGGGATATGAGGTTTTATTTCTGATTCGATTTTTTTCACATTTTGAGGCGACTAGTGAAATTGACCAAGAAGCTGATGTTTCAGTGTTTTCTGTCAGTCTTCTTATCCCTCAGTTTTCGAATCTGAAACATGACAGTCTATCCCAGTTTGGTATTTCTAGTTTCCTAAAGATCTGTCTGACCATTAGTCCTCACCTGTCTTTGAAGTCTCAGAGTGTGAAGACCACTTGTTTAGCCTGTATCTCATCTACTGAGGTTAAAGTTGCCAGGAGTGGTTGACGTCATTAACCAAACGTGGACGTATCCCCAGACAGTTTTACTGACCTGTAAGGTATCATGCAGATATAGTAATTTGTTGGAATAGAAGCTTCTTCGCTCAATAATTCTTATAGTCAAAGAAGGCTTCTCTTTGTGCTGAGTGAGGAATCGGAAGATGCTGATGGCTGTCCAGACTAAAGCTGGGGGAGATGGTTCTCCCTGCTTTCCCTCTCACCCAGTAAGAGTATGTGTCCTCTTTGTGCAGAGGACCGTTGGGTGGACCGGGTGAGGTGAAGTAGGTGAAAGTACTTTGGATACACAGGCATGACCCAGATATAAGATGGTGGTATATTTCCAATTCACATGTGATAAAGGAAAAACAACTGTGTACCAGAGAGTGAGATTTTGCTTAAAGTAACTGCTTTGCTTGCAGGCTAACAAAAGAAGTAACTCAAACATTTTTATTTTTTGTATTTTCCAACCAACCAGAACCGGGACCAGTATTCACATCTGCTGAGCGATCACTTTCTGCTGTACCAAGGTCATAATTCCTTCCGTGAGAAATATTTCAGTGGGGTAACAAAAAGAATTGCCAAGGAAGAAAAGTCTAGCCAGGAATGAAAATTTAAGATTTTTGACAAAGGGGAAAGAATAAGGATTTGATAGAAAAGACATCTGGATGTGAATTTTCATGTATAATACAGAAAATGTACTGTTTTAAATAGCTTTATATAATAAAATAAATTCTACAAAGTACAATTCTTTTAACGCTAGCTTTGTTTTACAGACTATTTTGTATGTGTCTTTTGAACTTTAATTTATATTTGTACTTTCAAGTATTATGGAAATTAAACAGTTATATTTTTGGTAATTAATTTATAAAGGGAACTAATCGTATTGAGTTTTTAAACATAATCTGCTGGATATGTTATAGGCAATTGATAGTGGTTGAGAACTTATCATTAGGTAGACTTATTTTGTTTTTGATTGTAATTGTTATACATTGTCATTGTCACTAATAAAGCTTACTGAGGATTTCTAAAATCATGTAGTATACAGAGGGGGTGTGATGATGGAAATGAACTTCTATTTATAAATCGCAGACAAATAAGTAGTAACAATGATCATGGTGATAATGAGAAAGGCTAGGACCTGACAACCTAAAAAGATTCCAAACTCCTTGAGGCCTGTTCACATTTGAAGTTCGTCTGTACCTTGGATTTGCTTCTGCATTCCTAAACCTTGACTGTCGGTCAAGTTAACTACCCACAATTTTTGGTTTAGAAAGTAACTGATAGTTAAAGCAGTAACAACAACACAAATCCTTGATGGTTCCCTAATGGTATTAAGTCTAATCAGAGCTCTTTGAAATAGAAGCTATATTTTTCTTGAAGTAGAAACTTTGCTGAGTCCACATTGTGTCCATCATGAAAATATCTTGTTTGGAAACCACTATACCCATTAATTCAGGATGCTAATAGCTTTCCTGTTTTCAGTGGCCAAAGTACCTCAGCAGGGCGGCAGTAAATGAATCCTCTCTCTCTAACCAGAGCCTATTTTTATTTATGCTGTTATTATTATTTTAGTGTTACTGCTGGCTTTTATGGACTCACAATTTGAATGTGCATAGCTTAAGACCTCCAGAAGACCGGTGCTGCCCAAGCAGAAAGGGAGCAGGCCGTCTGCTACATTCTCCCTCTTTTTCTTGTTCTGCAGCTCTGAATTTCAGCAGATCTCAAACAGTTCAGTGATTATTTTGTTTGGGTTTTTGGATGTGATTTGTGGTACACTGGGGAACATCTAAAAGTATTCAAGAATGATTTATTTTCAGTATTTCTGTTGTAAACCGTCTTATTTAAAATTTTTTGAGGTTGTATGGGGAGTGAGTTTGAAAGTTTGTAGCTGACTAAATTTGGAATATGAAATTTTAGCCTTGCCTCGTTTTTTGGTTTTCACAAAAATTAGTCCAAATTAGATCTGGAAAAGTTGCAATGTTAATTTTAATCACTTGTTCTAGAAAAATGACCCTACATTAAAAAAAAAAATTCAAATGATTTCGTATTACCTCTAGTGGAGGCCTTCTCCTCTTTAATTCTTCATCGTTGTGAGATTGTTTTCACTTGTTTTAAGGTCGGTACCCAAAAGTGAAAAAGAAACTAATCACTCTCAACCAATTTCGATTTTAGAGGTCACACATCCTCTTATTCTAGAAAGAACAACTTTATTTTCTGGCATCAGGATCTTACTACTTCCTGCATAAGTTGGAGAAGATCATTTCCAGGATTGCTTGAGTTTTATGTATATTCCTCATGCACTTTACTAGCAAGAATATCACCTAGCATAATGCCTGTATGTTAGGCAGTCCTGAGGTATGTATTTACAGTATAATCTGTGAGTGAACCTTAGGTGGTCTGTGGGCTGGCCTAGTTAATGTTCATAATATGACAGACTCTATAATTTCGCTTCTGGCATATATTAAAACATCTATAAAAGCCAGATGGTTTACCTTGGTGGTGTTTCATCATAAGTAACCTCCTTCCCATCCATTCTGGTGGATTTTTTTTTTTTTTTTTTCTTTTCTTCTGTGATAGCTGGGAGGGAATAGTGGAGTAGGTGGTCTTTGGGGTATTTAGACAAAGTGACCAGCAGATTAAAAATAAAAGTTTCAAATCTCCTATAAATTTCTAGCCGCTTCCTGCCCAGGGTAGCCCGGGTTTAGGCCTGTTCACCGCTAACGTCCTTATGACTAATTCTTTAAATACAGAGATTGAGCAATAAAGTATTTTCAAACTGTTTAAACTCTGGAAGGTAAGTCAGTGTTACAACTATTTCCTTATGGTGAAATTTCACTTAAAATTTGATATTGCCTATACATTTAAGGAGAATGATGATTACAACTAAAGAAATTTCAAGTTTGGTAGGGAAAGGAAGGTAGAGTATGAGTTAATGGACGAATTACAGTGAAGGTGTTTACATTATCGAGTGAAAGATGTGCTTTAAAAGTTTGGGACAGAAACAACTGTTTAGGTAATATGTTTTATTATACTCTTACAATCAGGGATGACTTTTTTTTAACATCAGGAAATTAGATGTTAAGGTGGTTATATAAGCAAATCTGACTCTTGAATCAAAGGCCTTAGTCATTTTGGATAAAAAGAAATAACCCATGCTGGAAGTATTATCAGGTATTGCTAATCTCAGGAGATATGTAATAAGGCATAATGTTTATGTTTTAAAGAGTGAAGGTGACATGTTTGGGGGAAAATGATCTTTCTACCGCATTCTAATCTCCCTTGTAAAAGCACTGTGGAACTAAGCTGATGTTAATAGTTCTAATAGGGGGGAAAAATCCATTGTAGATAAAGCAGGGCATAAATTAATTAATTAATATGGAGCATAGGGATAGAAATGGGAGGTAATTGTGGCTAAGAACATTGATTATCTTATTGTTGATATTTCTGTTTGACCAAAGGGAGTAAATTATACGAGAATAAGAACTTTGACAACTTACAAGAGCATGGTTTTTCTCCATTATAAAGTTATTTAGAAAACTAAACACTTGTAAGGATCTTTTTTTCTTAGAAGAATTGTACTCATAGAATAAGCAAAATCTACTTTTATTTCCAACTCACTCACTCCCATTTTTCTCAGATATTTATCAAGTAATGTGGTTTGTAGTCCAAACCAAAAAAAAAGTGCTTTAATCCAGAACATACACATGGACACAATAATACTAGACTGATGATGTTTGTACTTTACTAAAACCTTGAGAGCGTCTGTAAAAGAGTGGTTTGAGAGCATAAGGTCTAGAGTGTAAAGAATTGTAATGGAATGATAAACATATCTGTGACTCTGTCTAGCCATAGAATCATAGAGACAGCACATTCCTAGCAAAGCTCACTAGGGAACCTGACCCTTTTCCCTCAATAGAGGTCTGCCTCAGGATGTTCATATGTTTCACTAGGTGGGATAAGCAAGTTGACATTTAGGCATAACCAAGGCCAACCTGGAATTTGGCTCTTATCCCTTCCTTCATAAGCCATTGTAGACAGGCTTTTAGGGAGATGGAGGCTAAATTCTCATGGCAGTCTCCTAAGAAGCCTGGGTCACAGAACAAAATAGGCTTAAGAGATGAATGTTAAGATAAGCCCACTTCACTTTATGTAACTGCTAGCCCTATTTCTTGGGATATTAGGATGTTCTTAGTATATTTTTGTTATAGCATTTGAATGTTCTTACTAAGATAATTGTATCACAGTGATGCCAAATTGAATCACCCAAAAAGGAATCTGCTTTGACCTCTATGACTTTAAAATCTCTCCTTTAATCAAGCCTTCCCATCTCTCTCCTGAGGGCTTATCAGAAGAACTCTATTTTGTCTAACATCCAGCAGTGGAGATTAGCTGGGCTTATGTGTGAAGTTAGTCAAATTTTAAAAATGGCTGAGGAGAAAATTAAAATTGGAAGTGAAATGGTACTTGGGTTGGGCTTCGATGGTCTGCCTAAGTATTGTATCTAATATGTTGTACATTTGTGAAGTGAATCAGGATGGTCAGCGCTGGTATTGGTGAACCTTTAAAAATCTGTAAAACCTCTTTAAACACTTGTAAGAATCTTTTTTTCTTAGAAGGATTATATCCATAGAGTAAGTGAAGTCTACTTTGATATTGGTTTGTTTATAAATCATGGACTGGAGTATCTCACAAGTCTGAGTGCTTCCAGCACAAACAGCAAACTAATTTTTTTTTTTTTTTGCATTTTTCTACAGTTTTTACCTTGTTGGGAGACAATTCTTCATAGATGTCTTGCATTTCTATATATCTTACTAAGGAAGCAATGACTGCCTACATTCTAGACTCTTTTGGTAGATGTGTGAGCACCCTTGAAAGATAGAGATATAGTGTCTCCCCCCCTGCCTGCTCCCCCTTCTAAAAAACAGCAAACGACTCGGCTCTTGTCAAAACTGAACACCTGAGCCAACCAACCTGCTACTGCCAATGTGGAGTGAATCAAACAGACTCACCGCGATGAGAAGGGCCCAGCAAACCTCATTTGTCAGATGGAGTTGCTGTACTCAAGAATGCAGCCGGCATAGCCCTGCTTACATCTTGGATTTAGATGAAAAGGTGGCAGCTATCCGTTTGAGGAAAATTTTGTCCCCTATTCCACATTGCCTGAAACAAAGGGAGTGGCTCAATGGTCTCCTTGATTCTTAAAGGTTACATTTACGGTGGGTTAAAAATGCTTTTATGTTACAGTTAGGAGATTCCTCTAAGTGCCTTTTGCCTCTTTCACTGAAGGATTGGCCAGACTGAAACCCAGTAGTGCTCAATGGGCTGCTGTGGCCACTCCATTTTGGCACCAGGCACTCAGACCCGAAAATGGGTGTGGTTGGCCTGGTCCATGGGCAAATCTCAAAGCTGTTCTCATAGCTCCAGCCAGTACCCTCTTTGCTGAGACTTGTTATATTTTTACTGACTTTTAGGCTATTGCTGATGACCTATGGTTTGGCCCATCACTTGGGAAACTACAGATTGGTTGACTAAAGATACCCTTCCTTGGGGGCTACCAACAGCGGAAACAGACTTGCTGCTGACAGAGCTGTCTGGGTCATTCTCTGATGAAGCCAGCTAGAAGAAAGCTGTTGGCTGGGCCGACACCACCCAGATTGCCATCGTTGTGGCCTGGATCCATCGTTGTCCCACATGTGACCGCACACCCGCCAGTATGTAGACAGGACACAAAGTAAAGGGCTGTGTTTCTGACGCAAAGCTACTGTTCGGTGCCAGACTTATGACTCCTGCCGAAAAGTAGACCTGATTGCCTTGCGGTGAAGGAGGCCACGTTGCATGGAGTGTTGTCCAGCCTGCTCCTGGCAGATTGATTATTTCGGATCTTTGCCCCCACTCTCAGAGCTGTTGGTTGCGTGTCATTGCTGTTGGCACTTTCTTTGGTTACAGTGTTGCTGTTCCAGTCTGATCAGTTGACTCCAGCCACATCACTTTGGCCCTTGAAACTAAGTGGTGTCATATGTTTGGCTTACTGAACCATTGGTATGACAATGGTATTATACCTTTTATTGCAAAAGCCGCTCAACCATGGGCTGATAGTCAAGGTATTTGATAGACTTTCCATGCTCCCTACCATCCACAGGCATCTGGAATTTTTGAGCTTTGGAAATTTTCTCTGCATTGTTCTATGTTTTCTCTGGCAGTCGTTTACCAAGCCTTCTCAGAAAGGCTTAGTAATACATTGCTCTAGAGTTAGCTCTGAACAGTACAGTGTTTCGTCCTTTGTCAGACACCTAAGTGTTTTAATTGTTGGGTTTCAGCTCAGAGACAATTGTTGATTAACAGCTTGAGCCTCAGACTGGGAAGGTTTCCAGAACTAGACCCAGAGAGGGAGCTGTGACAATCTGGTCCAAAAGGAGCCCTCTACCTGGTATGCTTTATTGATGTTGAAGCTGGAAAATCAATATTTCAGCTGATTTATTATCTTTAATTTTTTTCTCTTTATATTTTCCTCTAGAGCCCAAAATATGTAAAAACATTCTTTTCTGTTTTATTTTAATGATAACTGTTTTGCCATGTACCAGTTACATGTGCTACTCTACTTTTCCTTTTTTTATTTTAAGGACTAATTTTATTTGTTGGCTGTGGTGGATCGTAGTTGCTGCATACAGGCTTTCTCTAGTTGCAGAGAGTGGGGCTACTCTTCCTTGTGGTACACGGGCTTCTCTTTGTGGTGGCTTCTCATGTTGCAGAGAACAGGCTTAGTTGCTCCACAGAATGTGGGATCTTTCTGGACCAGGGATCAAACTGGTATCCCTTGCATTGCAAGGTGGATTCTTAACCATTAAACCACCAGAGAAGCTCCCTGCTTTTCCTGTTATACGTGTTCTAAGGCTTGCTTGCTGCTGATTGGTTGATTAAAGGCATAAAAAGATGAAGGTGTGTAGGGGAACTGCATGTGGTTTGGAATCACTGAAGGGAGCAACAGAATGAGGCTAGAAATTATGGCAGGAGGGCTTTCTACCTTGCCTCCTGGGGGTGGAAGGCAAGCTACCTTGGGATTTTTGTGGGTGATATTTTCAGGCTTGGACTATCACCATCACTGCAGCAGTGGTTTGGAATGAAGGGAGATAGATTAGAAGCTGGAATGCTAGTCAGAGGGTTGCTTAGAGATGTGGGGATCTCAACCAGAGAGCAGTGACAGTAAAGATTGAATGGAGAATATTTAGAAGATGAAATGAGCAGGTCCTGCTGATTGACTGACTACACACAGAGATGAGTAATGGATGATGTCCAGAGTTCCAGTTGGGCGACTGGGTGGATGGCACAATGGAATAGAAAATAGAAAAGACTGTGTGTTTAGGTTTGGACAGATAGACATCCTGAATGTGAGAAGCCTATGGAACAGGCACAGAAAACTGCACAACAGACTGTTGAGTATTCAAGAGCAAATCTGGATAGTGGTTGCAAATTTGAGGAGCAGAAGATCCTTGCCTGAGACAAAGAGCCACTGAGTGAAGATACCCCCTACCGGTTCATTCTGTTGCATTGCCCCCTTGCATGATATGTATATTTAGTAAAGAGAATTGGCATGACCCAAGGCAATGGCACCCCACTCCAGTACTCTTGCCTGGAAAATCCCATGGATGCAGGAGCCTGGTAGGCTGAAGTCCATGGGATCGCTAAGAGTCGGACATGACTGAGTGACTTCACTTTTTTTCACTTTCATGCATTGGAGAAGGAAATGGCAACCCACTCCAGTACTCTTGCCTGGAAAATCCCATGGATGGAGTAGCCTGGTGGGCTGCAGTCCGTGGGGTTGCTGAGAGTCGGACACGGCTGAGTGACTTCACTTTCACTTTTCACTTTCATACACTGAAGAAGGAAATGGCAACCCACTCCAGTATTCTTGCCTGGAGAATCCCAGGGATGGGGGAGCCTGGTGGGCTGCCATCTATGGGGTCACACAGAGTCGGACACGACTGAAGCGACTTAGTAGCAGCAGCAGCAGCAACACCTGTCAGACTGAATGAGGTAGTTCCAAAATTATTATGAGAAATTTAATTTTAATTACAAATATAGTGAGATATAGTAAGGTGAAATTCATCCAGTGAGATGAAATTGCTGCATTGCACTGTTAGAAGCTGCAGAGAGCAATACCCCTGGCTTTGGGGTGATGAGCCCCTGTCCAAACTGAATGAATACATGCACCCCATTTATTGTATATGTTCATGAGCCTCATTATAGAACTTTAAAAACTGACAAGCTGTTAGTTGGCTCAAAGACAAACCTGCTAAAGAAACAGGCCACCATGGTTTGGACTCTGGATGTAGAAAAAGGAAAGGAAACCTCGAGTTTTTTCCTCTTCTCCTTTAAAAATATTTCCCCTTTCTCTTTTTTAAGTAACTCTTAATAGCTTTTGGGTAGCAACATAAAAATCACACAGGGTAGGTCAGAATGTGGGGAAATTTTTAATTAAGTTGAGGGTTTTGTTTGCCCCATTAATAAAAAATATTGGGCCAAAATCCCAATTTCCCTCCATCTCTTTTTTATATATACTTATGCTTTTGGCAGAGTCCATGACAAAACCTCTTCCCAGTTAAGGATGGGCCAAAAGCCTTTTCTGAAGCCCCTACTAATTTGGATTAAACTGATTGATTTGAAAGCTTCACACAGAAATTCTGCCAAGAAATGTCATAAGATTCCTTGACATTTAGTTCTACAAAGTCTTATCTTTTGAAGCAAAATAGATGAGTAAAATTTTATTTTTTGATTTTTGCCTTTGTTAGCTTGTTTTCTCAGTTTTGGAAAAACAGATCAAGAATCTGGAAACAACAGAACTTTGTTTTTGCCTTCAGTTTGGCTTTCTGAACCCAAAGAGAGGTCTTGCATGGTGCTAACTGGGTTCCTAAGGAAAAAAGGGCAACATAGTGCTGTGGAAGACACGGCATGTTTCCATGAGCTGCTGAGTGGTCCATGAGACCCGATCCTGCAGCGGGTGATCAACCCTCCATGAGACTCGATCCTGCAGTGGTCACCTAGTACACCCAAACAAGGGTTAGACCTCGAAGCCAATCAAGTGGATCTCTGTATACTTTGTTATCATTCTTGGCATTGAAAAAGATACAGCCGCCGTCCTCAATGAGCTTCAAGTCCAGGGGGCCAAAAGTGGTAGCAAATAAAGAGCTAAGTAGTCAGGTTTCCAGAGGGTAAGTCCATGGGAGCTTAAGAGGAGCAGTTAACCACTTTGAACAGTGTATAGTCTTTAATCATGTGTTTCTGATCCTTTGACATGACATGCAACGTCTTGCTCACCTTGGAGAGTCTGCTCCTTCCAGGGCCAGACAATTCTGAGAGGTAGTAAAGGATTCGCCTCTCATATATACACACACCTCAGAGCCTATAAACCCCTGCCTCTTTCAGGCTCTCATACTCTGGGCCCCTGTTCCCACGCCATAATCACTCAAAGGCCAGGCACAGACAATAGGGACAGACCCTACACCCCAGAGCCCACGGAAACGTCAGACTTGCCAATCCCAAGCCTCCTCACCCTGCTTCTCCGTTTGTTCCTACGGGAACTCCCATAAAGGAAACCTTTATTTATTTATAAATAAATAAATAAAAACCTTTATTTATAAAGGCTCTTACCCACCTTTTCCCCCTACCTCCCCTCTTGCCTCCTGACAAATCTGTGTGCACCGGCTTGGCAAGACTTGCCCTCTTTGGGGATCTTTGATGAACACTCTCTTTTCATTTGCAATGGTATTCTGACCTGTTGGTCTCAGCAAACCTGAATAATCAGGAAATCTACATTTTCAAACACAAACAGTGGGAGAGGATTGGGTCCAGGAAGACTTTTGAGAGAGGGTGACATCTAAGTTGTTTGTCAACAAAGTTGACATCTTTGTTGTTTGACAACAAAGGTCCGTCTAGTCAAGGCTATGGTTTTTCCAGTAGTCATATATGGATGTGAGAGTTGGATAGTGAAGAAAGCTGAGTGCAGAAGAATTGATGCTTTTGAACTGTGGTGTTGGAGAAGACTCTTGAGAGTCTCTTGGACTGCAAGGAGATCCAACCAGTCCATTCAAAAGGAGATCAGTCCTGGGTGTTCTTTGGAAGGAATGATGCTAAAGCTGAAACTCCAGTACTTTGGCCACCTCATGAGAAGAGTTGACTCATTGGAAAAGACTCTGATGCTGGGAGGGATCGGGGGCAGGAGGAGAAGGGGACGACAGAGGATGAGATGGCTGGATGGCATCACTGACTCGATGGACGTGAGTCTGAGTGAACTCCGGGAGTTGGTGATGGACAGGGAGGCCTGGCGTGCTGCAGTTCATGGGGTCACAAAGAGTCGGACACGACTGAGCGACTGAACTGAACTGAACTGACATCTAAGTAGGCTCCTGAAGAAGAAGCTGTGGAACTTGCCAGCTGACGTCAGGTTGTGTGAGGGCGGGCAGGGGATTCCAGGCATCTGGAAAAGCACACTTGGATAGCAGTTCAAGTAGCTTGGATACTTGGAGCTCAACTACAAGTGTTGGATGACTAGAAGAAATGAAGCTAGAGAGGAAACTAGGGCCAGATCATGAAGGACTTCCAACCCTTGCTACAAAGTCTAGGCTTGAGGCTTGAACTGAGAGAAGCTCCCTCCCCATGAAGATTGTTCCCTTATGCCATTGTCAAGGCTCTTTAGGAAGTTGTAGCTTCTTGCAAAATGGCTCCCTGTGGCTGAGATTCTTGACTTCCTTGACAAATGTCCCACGTGATGGAGTTTTGTGACTTTGCCATTGCACTAGGGTCTGTTGTTTTCTTGGTTCTGGATCTCAGTTAATGACCTCTGAGTAGGGCGAGCCTCACTGAGGCAAAGTGTTATCATCTGGGAGCCTCAGTTTCTTCCATTTAGGCTCCCTTCTCAGGCTCCCAGTTACTCTGTGTGAGAGATTTTTTGGCTGAATGCAGCAGAAACCTCCCTGACCTTGACTGACAGATCCTTGCTCCTGAGCCAAGAAACAGTCTTGAGTTGGCCTCCTGCGTTGAGGGAGGTGATTTTTTATTGGTTTCACTCTTCACACAGTGCTGACGGTGTAAGCTTGCAGAAGAGCAAGCTGACGAAAATAAAGACTCTGAGTTGCCAGCTCGTGTCTGTCCTTATTTTCAAGGACAAACACAAACCTTGTCTCCAGGAGCTGCATCTCTACTCCAGACAAATGAGCTGTTGAAGTGTCATAATTTTGAAATCCTAGCAAATAGATTTCAAAAGGATATTTTACTGATCAACCTCAAGAAAGCTGTTGTAAATAAAAAACGGTTTGTGATTCAAATACTGTTGCTTGTTTCAGAGACTTGCCTTGGGGTTCATTGTTCTTACATCTAAGAACCCTGAGCACTTCTTTAAGTAGGCTACCAATAACATCCAGTTTTGTGGTTTTTTTTTTTTGAATCATATTCTGATGACTTTTTAAAAGCCCATAAATAATGAGGATGAGAAGGAAGGCAGGATGAAATCCTCAGAGCCCTTGTTTATCATCCTTCTTTCCTCTCCAGCCCCCTCCATCATTCCCTTCTTGCTTCTCCTTCAGCATTTACTGCATACCCAATGTATACCAACCACCTTGGACAAAAAGATGATAAAAAGTGTGTTTATCTCAGGCTGAGAAGCTATATACATAGTCTTTGGTTAAGGTGATTTTTGTTAAACTATTAAAAATAATATTCCGAGTTTCAAAGTCAGGTACTTAAAAAAACAAGCAAAAATATCAGACAAAACATAGATTATGTCACTTTCAATATACTGCTCTTTTGCTGAGAGACTAGTGAGGTTGAGAATGGTGGAGAGGTAGGCTGGGGATATGGGTGTGTGTGCTAAGTCGCTTCAGTCATGCCCAACTCTTTGCAACCCCATGGACCATAGCCTGCCACGTTCCTCGTCCATGGAATTCTTCAGGCAAGAATACTGGAGTGGGTTCCATACCCTTCTCCAGAGGATCCTCCCAACCAAGGGGGTAGAACCTATGTCTCTTATGTCTCCTGCATTGGCAGCCGGGTTCTTTACCACTAGCGCCACCTGGGAAGTCCCCTTCAAACAAGCTGCTGCTGCTGCTGCTAAGTCGCTTCAGTCGTGTCCGACTCTGTGCGACCCCATAGACAGCAGCCCACCAGGCTCCCCCATCCCTAGAATTCTCAAGGCAAGAACACTGGCGCTAGGACAGTCTAAATGTGAGGCCATCATTGCATCACACACATGGGACAATCAATGGCGAGAACCAAGTGTGACTTGTCTGGCTCCAGGAAGGTTCTTCCAGCCGGATGGTGTTTGGGCCAATAGAATGAGACTCAGTTCCTAAAACCGAGGACAGTTTTAGTCTTTGATCAGAGAATGGAGAGGTGAGAGTTCACTCTGTGGCCCATGCCCTCCCTGACAAATTGTGCTCCCGGCTGCTTTATAGGGTCTTAATGGGGCGAGCGGGGAGCAGACCTCCCAAGGGTGGGCATGCCAGCAGGTGCAGCCAGGTTGGGGGGCTCCAGATCCCAGTGGGGCGTGAGGGAGGGCGTGGTCTCTGTACGCAGCCCACCGCCATCTTGAATTCTGCCAGCCCGCCACCATCTTGAATTCTGCCAGCCTCCCACCATCTTGAATTCTGCCCTGCTTCAAAGCTGAGGTGTTGGTCCAGCACATTCTTGCGAGGAACACCAGGGCAAGGCCTCTGCCTGCGGCATCTTGTGAGCAAGTGAAACCAGACTAAGCACAAAGGAAAAGGAAAAACGAAAGGTTAGGCTTTATTTTATTACCCAGATTCTATGTTTACTTCCCAGGAATTATTCATGGGCTTTGCTGGCAAGAAAAGGACCCGAAGTTATCCGGTCCGTCCCAGCCCCGTCAGGACAGCTCTGACTTCACCTGTGTCTGTTTCTCTCACTGTTAACTTAAAAATAATAACGTTTACTTCTCTATCTCCCTTGTAATGAAGGTATATTGAGATGATATGTATGAATGCGTTTGGAAAGGTTGTTCTGTAAGGAAGAGAAAACCCAGAGCCTAACGCTAAACCCATCAGGCTTGTTTGTCACAAGAAAGGGTCGAATCCTCCGGGCTGTCTTCCAAGAAAGTTTTCACGTGATTTCAAAACTTGCAAGGAAGAACTTGGAGTGGTTTGGGGGCTCAGTAGGGGAAGGTAAAGGATGGATTTATTTCCTGTCCATTTTCAGATCCTTTCTTGAGTCCTCCTGTGACCTAGTGGAGGCAGCGTCCTCTTCTGGGTGCGTGACTAAGCAAAGAATGCGATTCCTTTTTTTTTTTTTTTCCAGTTATATTTTTTTATTTTTAATTGATGATTGCTTTACAATATTGGTTTGATTTCTGTAGCCGCCTGATCTCCCGCCTTGGGGGTCAGCTGAGGCTTATTTCCTGAGATGCTTGATTCCTTTCTGACTTGTCAAGTGGTTTCCAACAAAGAAAAGATCTAGTCAAGGTTATGTGGAAAACCATGTGAGACTGGGAAACAAGACAGACTGCTGGAGGGCTGTGTCTTCAGGATGAACATCACCATCCTCCCTGAGGCCAAAGCGTGCCTATGTACTGCACTGGGGAGGAAGCTGTACTTTGAGAAGGAATGAGGACTGTCTGTGCAGTTGAATATGCATATGTGAAGAGGACCTGGCCTGATAGCTGAGAACTGGAGCCCTTGTTTATCGACTGGAGATAGATAGCAGGGAGGGAGATAAGGTGAGCTTTGACATGTGTATGCCTGCACCTGACCCCAGAAAGGCTGTGTCTAGGGCAGATAGCAGCTCTGGTCTGCGGTCCACTGAGTCTTGTGTGGTGACAAATAGAGAGCCCTCAGTTAAGCGCACAAGACCCGTGTCCTCTAGTCAGTGAACTCTGGCACAGTTTTATCAGACGAACCCTCATCTTATGCCCTTCCTAGACTTCTTCGTTTTTTTTTTTTTTTTTAAGAGACTGTTACAGACTCAATGAATGATAAACTTGATTTGAACATTCATTTTCCATTAGGAAGCAGCCTAAACAAAGTCCAGGTTGCCTGGGAGAATGTCTGAGGTTGCAAGTCTTTACTGCCTCCTCTCTCCTTCTTTCTCTTCTCCATTCCTCTGTGGCAGGAAATAAATGGTACTCCACAGGCAATTGTCTGGTGGTCTCAATGGTGTGTGTCTTGATTTTCTGATGCTGGGAGTTGAAGTCTTAAGTTTTCTTTGAAGTTACTGTAAATTATATGTCTGGCTGGAGACACTTTCTGTTCCTTACTCTATTAGGGGCTCCCTGGAGAAGTTGAGAGTCCCTACTGATTGGAAGGGATTGGTGGTCAGTATTGAATCAGAACTCTGAGCACTGTAATTCTAGGAGAAGTCATGGCCACCAAAGAATCAAATAGGCTTCGTTAAGCAAGTTGCTTAAAGGAGCTTTGTAATGGGTTTAATAATAATTAGAATAGTTAAAATGCTTCTATTCAGGCAGCAATTAGTCTTCAGGAAAAACACAATGTGTCATTTACTCTATTGTCTTCAGTCAGTCAAACCTACCATCTGTATCTGAGAGGGTTTTAGCTTTTTGACAGCAGTGGAACTCAAGACACATAGGTCAAGCCCTAGTGGCCTAAGAGATTACCCCCTTGTGGCTCTGGTTGTCTTCAAAGTCTCTACTAGAGCACCTTTGCTAAAAGGCAGGTGGGGACTGAGAGGCTTAGCAGCACAGTTCCATCTCCCCAATAGTATTTCAAAAGGATAAGGTCAATGCAGATGATGGAGCTGGATAGATTTTTGTCATTGGCACCTCAGACAGATATAGGAGCCTATGTTGGGTCTTGAGATTATTTCTTTATGTACCTCTGGAGGTACTGGATCCTTGTACCTCCGGGCTCTATCAGCCCCACTGTATCTCACTATTGGTGGCCAAAGATGTGGCAGGTAAAAGCTCCTCTATAAGTTGGATTAGTTAATAGATTTCTAAGTTTCTCTTCACTTCTAAGATTCTGGACCCAGAATGATCCCAGAGGTGGTATTAATCCAAGCCAATTGTATATCACACCATTCAGGATGTTCCTCCCTATTCTCTCAATGTATTTTGGACCAAAGATCATGTGGCTAAAACGAGGTCTTGTAAACAGACCCAAAACATGAGTAGTAGGAAAAACAATACGTAGAAGGCAGAGGATTGGCATGAGGAAATTCAGTGAGCTGCAGTACTGATGATAATTACTAGTATATACCAAATATTTAATAGGTGGACATTGTGATAAGTGCTTTTTATGGAATATTTCATCTTCATGGTCATTTTATGCCATTGGAATTATATCTGTTTTATGCATGAGGAAACTGAAATTCACAGAGACTAACTGAAGTGAGTGGTTTAATGGTGAATGATGTTAGAGGTGGGATTTGAACCTGCATCTGACTGATGAGGTCTGTACTTTTGACCATTGCAGTCTACCAATAGCTTGTCTCCTATAGACTGTAGGTTTCTCCAGGATAAGGCCTCTGGCCCATTTCTCTTGGATTTCTTAATACCTAATCATAGTGTGGTTATACAGAATTGTATCTTTTTCTCAAGGAAGTGTAAGGCCTCCATTGACAAAACTGCACATTGCCATGTCCAAAGACAGCTCTGGAAAGATATTCAAAAAATTCATTTGGAGGAAAGAAAGGAAAAAAGTCATGGTCAATGGAGATGTGGATGAGAACTGCTACTGTTGGCCATGATGTCTTCACAAGCCCTTTGCTTACCAGCATTCTAGTGAAAATGAATGGACAAAGACCATCAAGACCCAGAGAAAGATTATATAAATTCTGTTGATTTATTGAAAATGTATTGTCACTTTTACTCTTTGTGAGTAGGTTCTATTTTTAATTTCCTGTCCTCATGCTTTAGGACAAACCTAGACCTGGTTGCATGATTTTTTTTTAAATTATTATATTTCTTAAATTCAGAACCTTAGGTCAAGAACTCAAATTTAAAAATTAAGGAATTCTCTTCCCTTTAGGGTTAGCCACTCTTTTACCTACAAGCTCTAAAAATAATGCCTCGCCTCTGAACCTGACATCTGCCCTTTCTGTTCTACTTTTATCTTATCTCTGGCTCTCCAGCTCAAGCTGTCCACCAAGGGAAGTGAGCTGCCAGAGCGGGTGTGTGCGTGCCCTCACTCTCCTTCAGGCAAGGAAGGCCGAGTGTGCTACAAGAACACTGTTGACTCTGTCTCGACAGAGAGAATGGGCTATTCAGTTCATGTTCTGTCACTCAGTGGGTCTGTGACAAGGTGCAGATAAAAGCCCCTCACTGCATCCAGAGGGTCTGGGCTGGCCCTGCTCACAGGATGTGGCCAGTCACTGCCAGAGGTGAGGACGGGGCCTGGACTCTGTCCAGCAAGCACACAAGAGATTCATTTCAAAGTTGCCCTTTTTGTCTTTTGATGGAGAAATGAATCCCCCAACTCTGTTGACAGACAATGCCCCCATTTTAAGGGCTGGTGGTAAGTCAGTATATTAGATTTCTGGGTCGAGCAGCATTGTGAAAATGCAACATAAACCACTTGTGGTCTGCTTTTGGGTCAGAAGACAAAAGCACTGTGCAGTTTGTGCTTGTAGAAAGGGGATTATTTGGTGTCTTAGTCTGTTTGGGCTCCTGTAACAGAATACCATTGACTGGGGAACTTATAAACAACAGAAATTGATTTCTCACAGTTCAGGAGGGTGGGGAGTCCAAGATCAAAGTGCTGGCAGATTTGGTGTCTGGTGAGAGCCTGCTTCTTGGTTCTTGAGTAGTGATATTCTCACTGTAAACTCACATGGCAGAAGGGGCAAGGGAACTCTCTGGGGTCTCTCTTTTGTAAGGGCACTAATTCCATTTATGAGGCTCCATCCTCATGACCTAAGCACCTCCCAAGGGCCCCACCTCCTAATACTATCTCTTTGGGGGCTAGGATTTCAATGAATGAATTTGGGAGGGACACAGACATTCAGTCCATTGCACTTGTGTAAATGGAATCCATAAGACTCATGTTCATGGGTAGTTTCAATCTCCTTCTCCACCATAGCTTTCTAAAAGTTGCCAGAAGGTAAGTAGACTCTTGTGATCTAAAAGTGCTGGTGAATCATGCAGCCCCTGCATGAAGGACGATGGGATGTGAGAGGAGAATCATGGCCACAGGAGAGGCTCAGCTACCTGGTACTTTGCAGTTATCCGCCCCCAGAGCTTGTTAGAAAGTCAGGCCCCAAGTCAGACTTGCTGAACCAGAATCTGCATCTTAACAGTATCTCCCAAGTGATTTATATGGACATTAAAATTGGATAAGTACTCTCTGAACTCAAAACAAGTTCCAGTAATATCACATAAGTTAACAACTGTCGTCTAAGATCAGAGAAGAAAAATGACTAACGTCATTCACATAGTCCTTAAACTTTTGTTATCAAGGTTAATTATTTGTTTCTTTAAACTAAAATGGTTGACTCTCTCCAAAACCATTTATTGTGCATCGGTAAATCATAGCCTTCTTTTTTTTTTTCCCCTCCACATGCTTCACAATCCTCACAATAAACCAAGGGTCAGTCAGTTCTTTCAGCCACTGATGTCTGTAACCAGTTCAGTGTGATATTTGAATTTGTTGGTGTCTTTCTTTGCGACCAATAGCCAGTATATAGCCATCACACTGTGAGAAGATTACCGTGAATAACAGTATGAACAGCTGTTGGTCTTACCTGCCCAGGTGCCCATTTTCCCTTAATTTCATAATAGCATCTTCCTTATCAGAGACCTCTAGGTGGATGGGGCTGTCAAACAAGGTCCCCTCCCCTCTCCCCCCGTGGCCAGATGGGTTGGCAGTTACCTAAAGGGACCAATCAGACACCCTCTGATTGTGAGGCTGAAGCTCATTTATTCTAAGAGCTGAAAGGACCATTGCTGCCTACATTCCGGGGCTTCAGAATTATCATTCTGTCTGAGGCTGGCTGTTTCACTTTCTATTCTGTTGCTATTTCATGCTCTTATAATACAGTCCATTTTTATTTGCCCAAAATAGCCAGAGTTCCTTTCTGTTGATTCAAGTCAAATAACATCGGCTGAGCAAAGGAGTCTAAATATGGTTCACATTGTGAAAAACTTAATTTCATTTTTAATGAGGAGGTAAGGCTCTTACGAATCACAACTTTCTACTTTGTTTCGTTGACTGGATTGTGTTCTCTAGCCAGATGTCAAAGATTTTAAGGTTGTTCCAATGTTATTTATAACGTTTATCCTGTACCTTGTTGTAGTTTATTATATATTAGTATGTCCTTGCAAAGTCTAATACTGATAAATAATCACTAGGATACAGCTACTTGATACATTCATGGTGACTTCAACCTTAAGCACAATGTGGTTTTTAGTTTTCAGACTTTTTAAAAATTTTTATTTTTTTTTTATTGAAGGATAATTTCTTTAAAGAATTTTGTTGTTTTCTGTCAAACCTCAACATGAATCAGCCATAGGTATACATATATTCCCTCCCTTTTGAACCTCCCTCCCATCTCTTATATCTTTTGGTCTTCAGGTGCTCTAAGTGAGTTACATCTTAAATGAGTTAAAAATAACCCCAGGGAAAGGAAGAACACATGTTGAACTTATTAATCTATTGTATAGAAAATAATATTAGTACAGACCCATCCACTTAACGACCATCAAAGGATGTCAATTAGTGGACACATTTCAGTTTTATCTATTCATAGAGCTGCATAAAAATTCACACACTTTCCCCACATATGTATTCCTTTTTTAAAAAGGAAATAAAATTGATTAACAATGTTGTGATAGTTCCAGGTGTACAGTAAAGGGATTCAGCTATATATATATACATATATCTGTTCTTCAAATTCTTTTCCCATTTGAATTGTTACATGATATTGAGAGCCAGACATCCTGGAATGCGAAGTCAAGTGGGCCTTAGGAAGCATCACTATGAACAAAGCTAGTGGAGGTGATGGAATTCCAGTTTAGCTATTTCAAATCCAGAAGATGATGCTGTGAAAGTGCTGCACTCAATATGCCAGCAAATCTGGAAAACTCAGCAGTGGTCACAGGACTGGAAAAGGTCAGTTTTCATTCCAGTCTCAAAGAAAGGCAATGCCAAAGAATGCTCAAACTACCTTACAATTGTGCTCATCTCACAGGTTAGTAAAGTAATGCTCAAAATTCTCCAAGCCAGGCTTCAACAGTACATGAACTGTGAACTTCCAGATGTTCAAGCTGAATTTAGGAAAGGCAGAGGAATCAGAGATCAAATTGCCAATATCCACTGGATCATGGAAAAAGCAAGAGAGTTCCAGAAAAACATCTATTTCTGCTTTATTGACTATGCCAAAGCCTTTGACTGTGTGGACCACAACAAACTGTGGAAAATTCTGAAAGAGATAGGAATATCAGACCACCTGACCTGCCTCTTGAGAAATCTGTATGCAGGTCAGGAAGCAACAGTTAGCACTGGACATGGCACAAAGGATGGGTTCCAAATTGGGAAAGGAGTACGTCAAGGCTGTATATTGTCACCCTGCTTATTTAACTTATACGCAGAGTACATCATGAAAAATGCTGGGCTGGATGAAGCCCAAGCTGGAGTCAAAATTGCTGGGAGAAATATCAATAACCTCAGATATCCAGATGACACCACCCGTATGGCAGATAGCAAAGAAGAACTGAAGAGCCTCTTGATGAAAGTGAAGGAGGAGAGTGAAAAAGTTGGCTTAAAGCTCAACATTCAGTAAACTAAGATCGTGGCATCTGGTCCCATCACTTCATGGGAAATAGATGGGGAAACAGTGGAAACAGTGAGAGACTTAATTTTGGGGGGCTCCAAAATCACTGCAGATGGTGACTGCAGCCATGAAATTAAAACACTTACTCCTTGGAAGAAAAGTTATGACCAACCTAGACAGCATATTAAAAAGCAGAGACATTACTTTGCCAGCAAAGTTCTGTCTAGTCAAAGCTATGGTTTTTCCAGTAGTCAAGTATGGATGTGAGAGTTGGACTGTAAAGAAAGTTGAGCATCACAGAATTGATGCTTTTGAGCTGTGGTGTCGGAGAAGACTCTTGAGAGTCCCTTGGACTACAAGAAGATCAAAGCAGTCCATCTTAAAGGAAATCAGTCCTGAATATTCATTGGAAGGACTGATGCGGAAGCTGAAACTCCAATACTTTGGCCACCTGATGGGAAGAACTGACTCTTCAATTGACTGTGATGCTGCGAAGAATTGAAGGCGGGAGGAGAAGGGGACGACAGAGGGTGAGATGGTTGGATGGCACTGACTCAATGGACATGAGTTTGAGTAGCCTCTGGGAGTTGGTGATGGAGAGAGAGGCCTGCTGTGCTGCTGTCCATGGGGTTGCAAAGAGTTGGTCACAACTGAGCGACTGAACTGAACTGATACCTTGGAGCTGGGGCTTTCCAATCCTCCTGCAAATGCAGGTGATATGAGAAACATGAGTTTGATCCCTGGGTTGGGAGGATCCCCTGGAGGAGGGCGTAGCAACCCATGCCAGTATTCTTGCCTGGAGAATTCCATGGACAGAGAGGCTTGGCGGGCTATAGTCCATATGGTCACACAGACTCAGACATGACTGGAGTGACTTAGAATGCACATGTACCTTGGAGTTAAGGTGCTGGTTACACTGTATGCACGTTTTCAACTTTAACAGATTGTGTCAGATTATTTTCCCAAGTGGTTATATCAATTCACTTTCTCACTAGAAGTGATTAACAACTTAATTGTTCTGCATTCTCACCAGGACAATCCTTTTAATTTTAGTCATTTTGATAAGTATGTACTAATTGTGCTATATATTACTTTTCATAATAGTTTTGCTGAGACAGTATTCACATGCCACACAATTTACTCATTTCTTGAGTGAACAATTCAGTGGTTTTTAGAATATTCACAGAACTGTGTAACCATCACTTATTGTTTGTAATTTTTATTTTCCTGATTTCTAGTACTGTAGATGAGCACTTCTTCACATGTTTACAGGTCATTTGGATTTTAGCTGTGATGGGTCTAGATCTATGCCTCCTTTGAGGGGATTGTCCATCTTCTTTATTCACTTGTTCCGCTGGAGTTCTTAAAATATTCTATGTCTAAACTCTTCTTCAATTTGTGCTTTTTACTTGTTTAATATTGCTATCTCATAAACAGATGTTTTCAATTTTGTTGCATATAAATTCAAAAACTTTTTTGTTTATAGTGACAACTTACTGTGTCCTGTTTAAGAAATACTGAGTTTCCTAAGTCAAGTCACAGTTAGTCTTCTATATAATCTTCTAGAAAACCTATTGTTTTGCCTTTCACCTTTAGATCTATGATTCATTCACTCAGATGTAACTTTAGTGTATTGATGTGAGTTGAGAAAATTTTATTTTTATTCTGTTAAAATACCAGTTTTCTAGCACTGTTTCGGAGAAGGCAATGGCACCCCACTCCAGTACTCTTGCCTGGAAAATCCCATGGATGGAGGAGCCTGGTGGGCTGCAGTCCATGGGGTCGCTAAGAGTCCCACACGACTGAGCGACTTCACTTTTACTTCTCACTTTCATGCATTGGAGAAGGAAATGGCAACGGAGTGTTCTTGCCTGGAGAATCCCAGGGACGGGAGAGTCTGGTGGGCTACCGTCTATGGGGTCGCACAGAGTTGGACACGACTGAAGCAACTTAGCAGCAGCAGCAGCAGCAGCAGCACTGTTTATTCAAAGTGCTAGAATATTCATTATTATTATTATCATCCATTCCCCACTGCTCTGCAGACAACATTTGACATAAATGAAGTATTCATTTATGCACAGGTCTGTTTAGGGCTTTTTCTATTAAATATTCCATTGATAGGGTTGTACATGTTTGGGCCAATACCACCTTGTCTTAATCTCTGTAACTTTAGAATATGATTTGATGTTTTGATATCTAGAAAAGCCAAGTCATCATCTCTTTCCTTTTTTGCTTTTATTCAAAGGAGCATTTTGACTATTTCTTTTTTTGTGTGTGTAAATTAATATATTTATTTTAATTGGAGGCTAATTACTTTACAATATTGTAGTGGTTTTGCCTCTTTGTATTTTCTTATGAATTTAAAAATCATCTTGTCACATCCCACAAAAGTGTGTATTAGAATTTTGACCGGAAGACTTTCTTCATTCTCCTTTCCCACACCCCCATTTTTACAAAGTGTATCCCCTAAAAATTGTTTCCTCTCACTTTGTGAGTGACAATATTCTAGGCACTACAGCTATTAATATGATGGTCAAGACTGCGGTCTAGCACTGATTTCTATAGGAACCAACTTCCAGACCAGAAGCTGTGGAGTTATCCAGAGTCGAGAGCCATTGGAGTTCCTGACCAATGGCAAGGGACCGGACTCACTTAGGAGATGAGTCAGCCTATCTGGGGAGTCTTGGGCACCTGAGCAGGGGATCACAGGGAAAGAAAAGTCTGCCAGTTTGGAGAGGGAGAACTTGGAGTCCCTTTAAGTTAAGGTACGAAGGTATGGGCTTGAAAGCTGGTGAAATCCAATCATTCTGATTCCTTGATAACTGAAAGAGTGATCCATAAGCATAAAACAATGCCAAGTCACAGAAGATGTTTGGTAAATGGTTACCTTTCCTCCATTCTCTTCATCTGACCCAACTACCTGTAAGGTTGTGCTTGAATGAACACATGGCAGAGCTAGGCAGCTAGGCTGCAAGTGTTAGGCAGCAAGTGAAAGCAGCAGGAAACCCGTGGTTTGCTAGTTTGTGTCAGAGATAGGGGATTCCTTTGAGCAGATGTGTTGTCTGTGATGCCAAAGAGACAAAGCTGTGAGCAACCACTAAAATGCCAAATTGTTAGTGACTATACCTTTACTGTTTGTGGGAGAATTCTGAAAACATCCGTACAGCAAAAATTGTTTGGGTTTCTCTAATTTCTGCATAGTTTCTTTTTCTTAAAAGAAGCCAGCTTCTTAAGAAGCTAAGTCATATGCACTGCTTTTTGCGACCGCATGGACTACAGCCTGCCAGACCCATCTGTCCATGGGATTTCCCAGGCAAGAATACTGGAGTGGGTTGCCATTTCCTTCTCCAGGGGATCTTCCTGACTAAGAGATTGAACCCGTGTCTCCTGCATTGCAGGCGAATTCTTTACTGCTGAGCCACCAGGGAAGCCTACACTGTGCTTTACTGGCTAATTTGGTGAGAAACAGAAGGAAATACAGTGTCAGTGAGTTAATCTTTGTGGAGTTATGGAGCTTGAGTTAGTGAAGAATATGTGGGGGAAGTGAATGTCATTTATGGCCTTCTTATGCCATCAGTTCTGATCAGTTCTTTCCCTTCAGAACCAATTGTCATTCTCATCGCCAGTTGTGTTTGGAGTGTAGTAGTTTGCCCTTGATGGAGAAGGCAATGGCACCCCACTCCAGTACTCTTGCCTGGAAAATCCCATGGACAGAGGAGTCTGGTAGGCTGCAGTCCGTGGGGTCGCTAAGGGTCAGACACGACTGAGTGACTTCCCTTTCACTTTTCACTTTCATACATTGGAGGAGGAAATGGCAACCCACTCCAATGTTCTTGCCTGGAAAATCCCAGGGATGGGGGGATCTGGTGGGCTGCCGTCTATGCGGTCGCACAGAGTTGGACCTGACTGAAGCGACTTAACAGCAGCCACAGCAGCAGTAGTTGCCCTTGAAGGAAAGACTGGTTATCATTAATCACTGCATGCAGCTCTGTTTCTTTGGGGGGCTTCTTTTAGATACTGATAAATCTTTCTAATTAGCTGTAAAAGTCATGAAAAGTAGATGTCATGTTTTAATCATAAGCCAGTTGAGCCATTGCCATTCGTGTGATAGCTTGAATTCTTTTTTCTTTTACCAAATTGCTTTGAATTTATGACATTTTTAGTAGATCCTCTGTAAGTCCACAGAGCTCAGGATTGCAAAAGTAATTGCATTGTTTCCAGTAACTCAATCACAGAAAAGCAAAGCAAAAAAAAAAAAAAGAAAAAGGCAAAAGAAAGCATTGACACATTGTCAGTGGTTTATTTTCCCATATGTTGGTGGGATATTAAAGATCTTTGAGATCTTTGCAGATAATTCAGTGCAGGCCTGGTTCTAAGAATAAAACCTGGCATAGTGATCAGTGAGGGAGATTTTTCTTTTTTCTCAGAAGCTAAAATGAACTGTTCTAAGAGTTGGGGCAAGGAAGATGGGATTAGAAGTCACACTACAGTTGGCCTTTAGTGTTAAGATGTAACATCAGATCTAGTTCAGAACATCATGGCCACAGCTGGAAAAATCAAGTCTCAGCTCAGGTTTTCTCTGTGTCCTGGCATATCAGTGGTTCTCAAACTGCAGCATGTATCAGAATCATCTGGAGGGTTTGTCACAGCACAGATTGCCAGGCTCCAGGCCACAGTTTCTGACTCAGTAGGTCTTTGATGGGGCCTGAGATTTGCATGGCTGTCTTGTTCTCAGTTGATCCTGATGCTGCTGGGCACAGGTACCAAATTTCGAGGGTCTGATTTACAGTCCCAGCTCCATGCTATCCAGCTGTGTGATCTAAACACTTCTTAGTGTTCTGTGTCTTTTTTCTGGAATCACTTGCTCCTAGTCCACTGCAGGTTTAGCAATCACTTTAAGAATGACTGTGCTGTATGTAAAATAGATAGCCAGCAGGAGTTTGCTGTGTGGTTCAGGAAACTCAAACAGGTTCTCTGTATCAATCTAGAGGGGTGGGATGGGGAGGGAGATGGGCAGGAGGTTCAAAAGGAAGGGGATATATGTATATCTATGGCTGATTCATGTTGAGGTTTGACAGAAAACAGCAAAATTCTGTGAAGCAATTATCCTTCAGAAAAAAAATTAATTTTAAAATTAAAAAAATTTAAAAATGGTCCACATAAAAAAAATCTTTAAAAATAAAAAATCATATTAAAGAAAAAAAAAAGAATGACATGATATATCTAATAGCACCTGCTGGGATCCCAGCTGATAAAAATATTTATTTCACTGTTTTTGGGGAGTTCTGAGAATGAACTAATGACGCTCTTCAGTATAAGGTCAGGTAGCAATGTTGAACATAGAGAATAAAGCCTGATAATTAACCTTTCAGCACTGACATTCTGAAAAGAAAACAGTTATTTCTGAAAGGCACATACTTGTGATCTTGTCTTTGTGTATGCCACAGCACCTGAGAGAATCTCTTAAGTTTAGTAGGTGTTCAATAGATGCTTGTTGAGCTGAAACATTGAATTTTAAATTTAAACTTGGTTGCCAGTTCTGTAAAATTATAGTCTTTGAGTAGATAGAAATAATACAAATTTTGCACCCTTCATATGTGAATTAGAATTTATACATAATTGGGAGAAATTATCTGTTTTCCTCAGTTTTTTAAAAGTTGAAGGTAATGACTGAGCATTTGGGGCTCGGATCAGAGAGGGTCTTATTTGAGGAGTATTCATGTTGCCCTTACCAGGATTTCTAGGAGTAGCCTTCCAGCTCTATGTCTCTTTGGGAGGCTTTTCCCTTGTAGCCATCACTGATGGCTGGATTCTGAACATTGTTAAAAATACAGACTTGTATTGTAATAGAAATGCTGTGAGCCCTAGTTGAGTACCACACATAAGGAGATTTGCCCACTCTGAACTCGGGAGAATGAGCACTCTTCCTGAGTCTTTACTCATGAAGACTCAGCGAGCGGTTACTGAAACCACTCTCTTATAAAATACAGTCTTAATCACTGGACTTCACACACTAAGTACATGTGGATAATTCCATTTTCTATTTTTAATTGTAAGGGCAAGTTCATTTCTCTAGTTAATAAGTCAAGTCCTCTAATGATGTTGGCTTCCCAGGTGGCTCAGTGATAAAGAATTTGCTTGCTCATGCAAGGAGATGGAGGTTCAATCCCTGGGTTGGGAAGATCCCCTGGAGGAGGAAGTGGCAACCCATTCCAGTGTTCTTGCAGAGGAAATGCCATGGACAGAGGAGTATGGTGGGCCACAGTCCATGGGTCACAAAGAGTCAGACATGACTGAAATGGGTACGTGAATGACAAAGTTACAACATAAACCCACTTTGGAAATAGTTCCTTGCCTAGTACTCAAAAAATTCATGTGACATGAATATAAAATAGTTCTTCTTTTATTTTCCTGTACACAGGAAAATGGGCATCAAAAGTTGACTGGTTAGATAATAAACGAATACTTTATTAGTATATTACTACATTCTTTTTTAGTGTCTTAGGGAGATTTTTTTCTTGGATATAAATGTCAGTGTTTTTCCTGAACTGCTGGTTTCTTTTAAACAATGTGAAATTGTTACTAACTGAATTTCCATGCTCACAGTAGCTGTTAGACAGCTTGGACCCTATTTGTGACTAATCAGCTAATGTACAGGATATCGGTTTTTGCCTTCCTGTGTGTGTGTGTGTCCAATTCTTTTGTTATCTACTTTATAAAAAAGACTATAATTATAAAATTGTTCATGTTTATTTTAGACTAACTGGAAAACATAGAAAGGCAAAAACAACAAGCCCAGAATATTTTACAGTCTTTTTCTATGCACAGGTACATCTTTGTGTTTCAATAAATTGGCATATTAGTGTGTAACTGTGTCATAAGCCACTTTTTTTCTGTAAACAGCATGTCTCTCATCACTTACTCTTAATGTATGCTATCCTTCTGTGTTTATATTTCTTTTAAACTACCTAAAATCCTTTCAGAACAAGGAAGGATACATGTGAATTAGTCACACTTAAAAAAACAAATCAGTATCTGGTGAGTAGATACAGATTGATAAGGAATAATCCTGATCACATGAAAGGTGAAAAATACATTGAAATCCCCTGTAGTTTCCCTTAGCAGTGGTGTTTGTGATGGAGAATTGAATAGAGTATATACCCTTCATATAAGAATAGGCCACCCTTCTTATCAAAATAAATTGCCAACCTATCCTCAAGAAAACATGGTCTATAAGTGGTGTTTTCATGAAGGTGGCAGATTGGTACCACACTGAGGTTTTAACACAGCTGGGACAAAGGTTCACTCCACAGTTGGGGGTCCCACATTTGGGCACCAGTAGGAAGCTCACTGATCCACACCATGTGGAGCCCCAGTTTTGTTCATCTTAGGTGCTGCTACCCTGTGGAGCCAATCAGCTTAGCCTACAGGTCACCGCTTGCCCTCTGGCTGGCTCTCTTGGTGTTCCTGACAGTCCTTGCAGAGGTAACTGCCATATCTCAGCTTCCTGGGATCAATTTGCGGGCAATGCATTTTCAAACCGAGAATTCACGCAACATGCTGTGAATTGTCCTTCCAAGAGATAAGGCATAACTTACTTGGTCATAGAATCATGTCTTTTGAAAAGATGCCATGGTTGCAAATGGACTCCTGAATATTCCCAGGCTGATTACATTAATAAGTAAAACAAGCCAGTCCTTCTCCCTTGCTTTGCCTCTACACCTGTGCTCTTTGCCTGAAATATCCTAAATTTGCATTTTAACCAGGCTTATCCCTAAGGAGAAGCTGAGGAATCTGCTCTGCCAGAAAGTCTCGTCTACACTCCTGCTGCATGTATTCCTGTGCATATGGCTTACACAGCATTTAGCATTTCTTACACCATAATTTCTCCTTATCCTGTGCCCCCTGTGAGCTCTTTAAGTCCAGGGCACAGGCTTCTTTACTTATTATAGGCACATACTACTTGTTGAATGAATAAGTGATACGAAGGTTTTTCTCAGCAAAATGGATTTCTTGGGTTAGGGATAAGTATATATAAGCTAAATTAATTGAATAGTACCTATAGCTAAAATTAATGATCTAAAGGGCCATTACCAATTGGTACCAGTGTGGTACCAATCTGCCACCTTCAGGGAGAGAAAAGACATTAGAGCCTAGGAATTAATCACTTTTTTTTTTTTTTTTTTTGCTGTTGGATCCCTGGAACATTGTCTTTTTTTCTACACTGTTTTCTACACTGCATCCAACGTGACAACTTCTTAATTTCTTATTTCAATGAACCTAGATAAATAGGAAGTTAATTAGGCAGAATCCCTAATTAACTGGATCCTACCTGTACCAGACTTTAGGGAAAAATACAATACAAAGAGCAAGTAATTAAATAATTTATTTTCAAGATGTGCTGCCAGAAAAAAGTCTGAAGGTCAGCACTCATTTAATCCATTTCATCATTTATTGAAGTATATAAAGATAATCAATCTTCATTGTGATATTATATCATCAAAATTTTCTTAATTTTTGAAAAATAATGGCTGATAATGAGAATAATACATTTAAGAAAGATTCTCAATAAAAACTCAAAAGATTATTTAAATGTAAACTAACATGATATTTAGGAAATCAAGTTTCCTAAGTTAATTCCTAAATTCCAATAAAGTATTCTGTATAAAGAAAATACTGTCAATAAAATAATCATGGAGACACATGCAGGACACCTTAGAACAACTGCTTTTCACTCTCTTGTTAAAGGAAACTTTCAGAGATTCACAGACTTAGGGAACAAACTTATGGTCTCAAGTGGAATTTTTCTGTTTCATTTTTTCATATTTCTCTTGTCAGTCATGCCTTTAAAGTGAGTAATTAAAAGTGTCCATTTGATTTTGAGGGGAAGGGATAGTTAGGGAGTTCAGGATGGACATGCACACACTGCTATATTCAAAATGGATAACCAGCAAGGACCATTGTATAGCACATGAAACTTCGCTCAATGTTATGTGGCAGCCTGGATGGGAGGAGATCTGGGAGAGAATGGATGCGTGTATATGTATGGCTGAGTTCCTTCACTGTTCATCTGAGACTATCACAACATTGTTAATCGGCTATACCCTACTACAAAATTAAAAGTTTTTAAAAATAAAGGAAACTTTCAAATTTCCATTTTCTGTTGGACTCTGTGGGAGAGGGAGAGGGTGGGATGATTTGGGAGAATGGCATTGAAACATGTATAATATCATATATGAAATGAATCACCAGTCTAGGTTCAATGCATGATACAGGATGCTTGGGGCTGGTGCACTGGGATGACCCAGAGGGATGGTATGGGGAGGGAGGTGGGAGAGGGGTTCAGCATGGGGAACATGTGTATACCCGTGGCAGATTCATGCTGATGTATGGCAAAACCAATACAATATTGTAAAGTAATCAACCTCCAATTAAAATAAATTTATAATAATTAAAAAAAGAAGAAGACATAGAGTACCTGACTATGCAAGATCTATAAGTAAGGCTTTTTTTAAATGGTGCCTCTCATCTCTCTATTGCTGAAAAATATTAGTTAGATAATTAATGCTGGGTGCTGCTGCAACATACAAATTTCCAAACCTCGGTAACAATATAATAAAGTTTACGTTTTGCTCACATGGAATCCATGTGGGTAGGTGAATCCTTCTCCATCCGATAGCCATCCCACCTGGACCTCAGAGTCTCCAAGGTCATTCATGTGAAGAAGGAAGATGGAGGAGGCACGTGAGTCTTAGTTGTCCTGGCCTAGAAGTGACACGTGTCATCGTGGTTCAGAGTCTGTTTGGCAAGATCTAGTGGCAGTACTCCAGATAACTGCAGGGGAGGCTGAGACGTGCATGCGAGGATGTGGATGCTTGGTAAACATTAACTGCTTTAACCACAACATCCTTAGCAACTGGATTTCACTCATCCCCTTTTCTGCCTGGTAAATGTACTACGAGAATTGATGGGTTAGGAGTAGGAGGCGGGGAGAAGAGGACATAGGTTGTAGATATTTATTGTCTCCTCTGGTAGCAGAACTCCTGTTGCCTTATGAGAACCAGCTCTCTCCCAGTTTTGGTTCATGTAGTTCTGGCTTGACCTTTCTCGAGCTGGGCAAGCAGACATAGTATGAGACAGGAGGGGCCCTTCTTTAAGTCTCCCTATGTCTATAATGCCAGTAGGTGTTCTATGACATTGAGAGAACCCCTGGAAGAAGCAGTGCCAGTTCATGCCTTGACTTTACCTGTTATGTAAGCCATGTATTCCTTTAGTTTGAGCTAGGATGAGTTTGGTTTCTCTAAGTCATAACTAAAAAACTAGTAGTTATCACTCCACAAACTCCAAAATAGCACCTTTGTTCTTCTTTGTCTTTAAACCCAAACAACTTGCAGTTGCCTAAGAGAGTAACTAATAGTTGTAACCCATATATTTACATCACAGAATTGTTGCTTTTGTAATTTAGATATCATATAAATGGAGAGTAACAAATTGTCCTACATATGTTTTTTTTTTTTTCCTAATCCTAGTTTAACTGCTAGTAGTTTTATAATTACTAGTTGGCTGATTACTATGTGAGTCAAAATGGATTTACTTCTGCCAGTTAATAATTTCCACTTGTGACAAGTCAAATATTTAAATCAGCATCAAAAATATTAAGGGAGACAATCCCCTCCATCCCATCACCTCTACCAAAATGAGACTGTTTGGCAGATATCTGAAATAAATCTGAGTGATGTGTTCTCTGGCCATGGCAACGCGGAGCTATAGATCTCACAGCCGGAACCAAGCTTTGCAGAATGTGTCAGGGAATCTGGCCCAGTTGTCCTGTTCAACCCAACACTTCTGCTGAAAAGTCTGAAAGAAGATACGCTCTAACTTTCTGGTGACCCAAACTATTGTAACCTCAGTCTCTAAATCACATGACATTTGCTTACTTTCTTTCCAATAGGCTGATTAATTATTTGTCTTTATGTAGTGTTCTCAGTCAGGAGCCAAAAGAAGTTGAAGCAGCTGGGGCCAATTTTTAAATTTAAAACGAACAGAGCAATTTGGCTGTCTGACGTGGAACCGAAGAGTGACTTTCCTTTAACATTGTCATCACCACAGGGTCCAACCTGCTCTGCCCCAGATGTGGGCAGATGTGCAACATGTGGGCTTTGAAGAGTGTGACTAGGAAACCAGACAAGACGTGGACATATAAAATGAGACCAGAGGCTCTGACGTACCACTTTCCTTTCTTACGTAGTTTCTTTCATCTGATTCTGTGTAGGTTTGCTGGAAACCCCTACCTGGAAAACAGAATTCCTCCTCTTTCACAAGCCAGGCAGCAAAAGTAGAGAAAGTTTTATTGTCCAAGATAGTTAAATGAACTGAATAACATTCCACATGAAAATTCCCTTAAATCCCTCCCCATAGATTGTCCTCAGGTATTAAGGTTAATTAAACCCAAATCCTCCTACTGACTGGATAGAAAGTGTTACTGACTCTGGAAGGGTGGTGGGGGGTGGGCAGGAGTCAAGTGTCCTTTTAGAGCAGGGATCCTCAACCTCTGGGGTCTGATGATCTGAGGTGGAGCTGAGGTAATAATAATAGAAAGAAAGTACACAATAAATGTAATGCACTTGAATCACCCTGAAACCATCCCTCCAACCCTGGTCTGTGGAAAGATGGTCTTTCATGAAACCAGTCCCTGGTGCTAAAAAGGTTGGGGACCACTGTTAGAAGACCTCTCCTTTTTTCCCAAATTGGGACTGTTTTTCCTTTAACATGTATGTATATATGTGCATGTACTCAGTTATGTCCTACTCTTTGTGACCTCATGGACTGTAGCATGCCAGGCTCCCATGTCAATGGAATTTTCCAGACAGTACTAGAGTGGGTTGCCATTGCCTACTCCAAGGGATCTTCCCAACCCAGGAATCGAACCTGGATCTCCTGTGTCTCCTGCACTGGCAAGCAGATTCTTTACCACTGTGCCACCTGGGAAGCCCCTCAACATATATAAACTAAACATTATTTTTTTTCCCTATGTGAGAGTGGAGATTTAACAATTCAATTGACAACTTCAAATGAGAATAATTGATGTCTGGCATCTTTGACTAGGAAAGGCTAATATTAAGCTTTAAGTAGGATTCTCTGAGTAGGGCACAGCAATCCACTCCAGTATTCTTGCCTAGAGAATCCCATGGACAGAGGAGCCTGGTGAGTTACGGTCCATAGGGGCACAAAGAGTCAGACACGACTACAGCAACTTGGCACATCCGCACAGGATTCTCTAGGGATAGAGAGAGTATGGATTATTAGACTATTAGCTCGTTCTTCAGGATTCTGCTTATTATGTGGTTAACATAATCAGCTCATGTCTAAAAAATCCTGAAGTTACGTAAACCAAGTCTGGGTTGAAGCTAATTGTCTCAGTTGAGTATTAGCATGTATATGGATGTATGAGATGGAGAACACATCCTCCAAGTGTGTGTTGAGGATACTCATCATGCTCACATGGTACTAAGTAGATGGGGTCAGTGGCTCAAGTCTGCTCATAATGTAGTTGCTGAGATAATACTAGCATAGATTAAGCAGTAGTGTATAGTGCTAGTTGCTCAGTTGTGTCCGACTCTTTGTGACTCCATGGACTGTAGCCATTTCCTCCTCCAGGGGATCTTCCTGACCAGGGATCAAGCCCACACCTCTTGCATCTGCCGCATTGGCAGACTGGTTCTTTACCACTAGTGCCACCTGGGAAGTGGTTCCTAGCAAAAGGCAGCGTATAGCTAAAAGTATGTGATGTGATACAGACTGAAACTTCAGGAGCTCAAAAAACAGGCTGTGGCCTGTCAATGATACATTGACAGTGAGAGTGAAGGATTGTTCCAGGGATTTAAGAAAGGTTTAATTACAGACCATGCACCTCACCCATTATGTGTGCCTGAAAAATATACACTCTTTGTCACAAGATAGACTGGTTTGGGAATATGGGAAGTCTCAACGCTAATGCGTCATTTCCACTGCTGAGGAAACAGCATTTGTATCCTATTTATTGTGGCTTTGCTGAAATACATTTTACATTAATTGGAGAAAATATTTATCTATAATATATCCTATTCTTTTTTATTCTTATAAAAGGAATATTTGAAAGGTAAGATAGTCACTTTCCTGAGGGAAGTATAGAACTCAGTGATGGAGTGGGCACTTTGGGATTGGGTGAATTGCCTGTGAAATCAAATTTAAGTAAAAAGATAGCCCAGCAGCCATATGTAAATCATTCCCTCATGTAGAAACAATAGTGTGCACTGGATAATTCAATAGAAAACATTAGTCATTTATCATCCTTAATTATCAGTCATCTCTAACTGCATCTGGTTTGCATTTTTTATTAGAAAGTTTTTTTTTTTTTGAGTTGGATCAGGGTATTTTTTTTCTTCCGTTCATGATTTCATTTTGTTATTCTTTTAAAAATTCCATCACTAATTCCCATGATGTGAGGAGGTTTTTATTTCATAAGACACAATAAATCAAGCAACTCTTCTGTCATAAAGTCGTCCTTACAGTGCATTTGTCATAGGCCCTGGATCTCTGGGTTTACTTAAGGTTAGAGAGTCACGCTGCTTTGAGGACAAACTCAGCCAGCGCCGAGGGGTATGCACGTAGCCCCACTTGAGGAGCCAGAGGTATACAACTCCAGTCAGCTTGAGAGGGAACAGCTGCTTCAGACAAGACAAGTGGCAAAAGCTGACCCGGGGACACTGGGAAGTTTGTGTGCTCTTGTCCTGCTACTCTGGACAGCGTATAGTAGCTGAGGTGCACTTTTTCTGTAGAATCAATGTGTGATAGTCTTCTCGTATAAAATAATGATAACAGCTAATATTTTTCAAAAATTTTATATGTACTCTGCGTTATGCTATGTACTTTTATACATTATTGCATTTAACCTTTAGAACTACCCTTTGTGGGAGGTAAATATTATTTACATCTTTCAGACAAGTGAACTATGACCAGAAGGGCTTATTGCTTGTTAGTTTTTCAGCTGGGGAGTTCCTGGACCATAAATGTAGAATAAATCAGAACCTCAGACCCACATGAGGTAGCCAAAGAGAGAATTATTTTTACTGTGAAAATCCCAGGACAAGATCAATAAGATCCTTTTTTTCTTCCTACCCATGATAGGGAGTTTCTTTCCACTGCACTTGTAGACATCAGGGACATCACAATCATCAGAATGCGTTGGGCTGCAGAGATCTTTGGTGATGGCTAACTGATCATGGTGTCCCTAGGAATGAAATAGATGAGCAGTTTACTTGTATCAAGTATTGCTTGATCTGTATAAAAGAAAACCACAAGTTCGGCTAGCCAAAACCTGACTTGAGTTGCCACAATGGAAAATAAAGTCCACTCACCAAGTTTTCTGACCGAATCCAATTCACAGATTCAGAGCTTCTTGACTGAAAGCCAGGCCCCCTGGAGGGAGGACCCTTCATTATTGCTTCAAGTGAATACCATAGATTTCCTGCAAGTCTTTTCCTAAAGGGACCTGCAGCCATTTGATAGAATGACCATGCCTTGTGGAAAAGCAAAAGGAAATACACAGGTCTTTCAGTAATTACTAGATACTGGCTCTTAATTATTTTAATTTCTGTGACCTAAATACCCACTGTAGTCCACCAGTTAAAATGGGGATTTTCAGTGGTCAAGAGACTGATGCAGTCTGAGCCCAAGTTTAACTCACCATGAGCTCTGTTTTTCAACTGACCAAATTGTGATTATTTCTGCTGAATATATAATTGTAGTAATCGGGATATGTAATTGGAAGCATTCAGAATTCTTCCTTAGGCTCTCTGACCTGTGGAGAAGGGTCATTATAATAGGGGGAAGGCAAAGTTGAAGCCCCTGGGATTTCCCATTCCTACAACTATAGTAAACCAAAAGAAAATGGAAATTGCAGAGATTAGTGCCACTGTCAAGACTTGAAAGGTGCAGGGTGCCTATTCATGTGCCCATTGAACTCACCTGTTCAGCCTGTGCAGACATTGACTGAATCTTGGAGAATGACTGTGAATCATAAACTTAAACAGGTACTAACTCCAATTACTCTCTGCTGCTAAGTCACTTCAGTCGTGTCCGACTCTGTGCGACCCCATAGACGACAGCCCACCAGGCTCCCCTGTCCCTGGGATTCTCCAGGCAAGAACACTGGAGTGGGTTGCCATTTCCTTCTCCAATGCATGAAAGTGAAAAGTGAAAGTGAAGTTGCTCAGTCGTGTCTGACTCTTAGCGACCCCATGGACTGCAGCCTACTAGGCTCCTCCATCCATGGGATTTTCCAGGCAAGAGTACTGGAGTGGGGTGCCATTGCCTTTGCTAGTCTCTAAATATGACTCAAACAAAGAAACACTGGCCCCGGAGCTTGGAATACAATTACTGACCTGAATCATGCCTTTCCCTCTATAAATTATTTTGCAAAAACCACCAGAGGCAGTTTGTTTTTATCTGGCACAGTCAACAGTGGACCTTCACAGTCTTGAGTAGGAGCTATATTAATTCTGCTTATTGCTATAAGGTATTCAGTCGCAGAGCAGTTGATTGTCATGACACTGAACAAAACGTGACACTAGTGATCTATGTAATATGATGTTGATTGTGTCTAAGGAGCAGAAAGTAGAAATCAGATGCCGTGGTACAAAAAAAATTCTGTAAACAAGAGTCAGTCAGTTCAGTCACTCAGTCGTGTCCGACTCTTTGCGACCCCATGAATCGCAGCACACCAGGCCTCCCTGTCCGTGATGGAGTGAACTCAGACTCACGTCCATCGAGTCATTGATGCCATCCAGTCATCTCATCCTCTGTCGTCCCCTTCTCCTCCTGCCCCCGATCCCTCCCAGCATCAGAGTCTTTTCCAATGAGTCAACTCTTCCCATGAGGTGGCCAAAGTACTGGAGTTTCAGCTTTAGCATCATTCCTTCCAAAGAAATCTGAGGGCTGATCTCCTTCAGAATGGACTGGTTGGATCTCCTTGCAGTCCAAGGGACTCTCAGGAGTCTTCTCCAACACCACAGTTCAAAAGCATCAGTCCTTCAGCACTCAGCTTTCTTCACAGTCCAACTCTCACATCCATACATGACCACTGGAAAAACCATAGCCTTGACTAGACGGACCTTTGTTGGCAAAGTAATGTCTCTGCTTTTCAATATGTTATCTAGGTTGGTCATAACTTTCCTTCCAAGGAGTAAGCATCTTTTAATTTCATGGCTGCAGTCACCATCTGCAGTGACACTGTTTCCCCATCTATTTCCCATGAAGTGATGGGACCAGATGCCATAATCTTTGTTTTCTGAATGTTGAGCTTTAAGCCAACTTTTTCACTCTCCACTTTCACTTTCATCAAGAGGCTTTTTAGTTCCTCTTCACTTTCTGCCATAAGAGTGGTGTCATCTGCATATCTGAGGTTATTGATATTTCTCCTGGCAATCTTGATTCCAGCTTGTGCTTCTTCCAGCCCAGCATTTCTCATGATGTACTCTGCATATAAGTTAAATAAGCAGGATGACAATATACAGCCTTGACGTACTCCTTTTCCTATCTGGAACCAGTCTGTTGTTCCATGTCCAGTTCTGTTGCTTCCTGACCTGCATATAGGTAAACAAGAGAGTGGGACATAAATCCCACAAAAATTCAGTGGCCCACCACCTCGGTGAGATTTCTAGGGGTTCCACAGGCTGGAGAAAGGTGAAAGATAAGTTGCTGCATCTTGCACCATCCGCCATGAAAAAAGAGGTACAATGTTCAGTGTGTGGTTTTTAAAAAAATTGGAGGTCACATATACCACATTTGTATATGCTCCTAGCTCTGTGCAGGGTATATCCCATAATGCTGACAGTTCTGAACATGAACCAGAGCAAGAGAAGGCTCTGCAGCAATTCCAGCTTCAGAGCCTGCTGCTCCACCACCTGGGCCTAGTGATCTAGCAGATCCAGCAGCAATGCGTGCATAGCAAACAGGGATGCAGTATGGAGCTTCAGGCAAGGAAATCTCTGCTTTTGAAGCAGATCTGTGCCTTCCTTTGCAAATAATCATCCTTTTGAAACAGCTTCTGATTTGCTACTGTGCTGTGTAAAGACCAAATGTTCAGCCACAGGACACCAAGTGAATAGGTGGCTTGAGCTTCCCATCATGAACTGGATGTCATCAGACCCGTGAAGCCATAAGAGATACTCAACACAGGTATCATCCAGACAGAACCACAAATGAAAATTTTCCCATTTTATTCATTGACTCGTGAATGAATTACTTAAATTTCCATTATTACTCAAACACATGTGTTTACTTTAGTTCTGGGCAAAATTTACTTAAGCCGCAGGGAATGTGAGAGAGGAATGTTTAGTTACTGGTATCACTGCAGGCAGTTGCTCAAGCTAGAACCTAGACCTCGTCACCAACCACTTTTCTCCCATTCCCATATCTATCCTCATCAAATCATTCTGTGTACTCTGTCAGTTCTATCTGCCTCTCAAATTCGTCCCTTTTTATACATATGAATTTCTACTCTTGTGGTTCATAGTTTCTTTATGTCTCACTCAGATCACTGTATCTGCTCCATCTGTTTTCCTTGTCCCGCAAATCAGAGCCATATTAAGCCCAACTGTGCATCTTCCTACTTAAAAGTTCTTCCATGATTTGTCATTGTCTATAGAGTTAAGGTTCATGGTTTTTGGCACCACGTTCCGTACTTGGTTCTTGTTCATCTCTTTAGTTTTATTGTCGGTTATTTCTTCCATACTTGGAGCTTCATGATCTCTTATGACATTTAGGCCTTTGTACAAACTGCTTCTTCTGCCTGAAGGAACCTTTCTCTCTTATTTGTGTAGCTGAAACACTTTGTTTTTAGGGGTGGGATTGCCTTCCCTCCAGGCTTCCCATAGCTCCCTGTGCTTGTCTTTGCCATGACATTGTTTGCACTATGTTTGAGCCTCTCTCTCTCTGAAAGAATCATAACTTATCCGGAGGCAGGAGCTGAGCCTTATTTGCGCTGAGCCTGGTGCCTGATGCAGAGAGGGTGTCTAAGTAAACATTTGTTGAATAAAAAAATCAATGAGTAAAAGGAATAGAGTGTACATCCAAAAGTTCCCCATTCTTTATTAGTTCACAAACCTAGTTAAGTTAGTAGTTTTCCAATTATAAACCATCACAAGCTCAGTGTAAGAACTTGCTTTTGTTTTAAGTGAATATACTGTTCTTCAAAGACACAAATGACATTAAATGTTTTGTAAATGAACCCACTGAAGTGCAAGAAGAAATATTATATTATATTGGAAAATATTAAACAGATCATTTCCCAAACCACAAATTTCAAATTAAAGAAGAAAAATCTTCAACCAGTATTAAAACCTACTTTAAATACTGCAGGCATTTAAAGGGAGAAGGCAATGGCATCCCACTCCAGTACTCTTGCCTGGAAAATCCCATGGATGGAGGAGCCTGGCAGGCTGCAGTCCATGGGGTCGCTAGGAGTCAGACACGACTGAGCGATTTCACTTTCACTTTTCACTTTCATGCATTGGAGAAGGAAATGGCAACCCACTCCAGTGTTCTTGCCTGGAGAATCCCAGGGATGGGGGAGCCTGGTGGGCTGTCGTCTCTGGGGTCGCACAGAGTCGGACACAGCTGAAGTGACTTAGCAGCAGCAGCATTTTTAAAGAGAGACACAAGCAAATCTAGGGACCAAGACTGTAGACTGAAGACAAATAGCAAACTAAAGAACACTGGCCAAGAAACTAAAATGTTAGGAAACCCACTCTGGCGTGAAAATGAAATAAACTCAAAAGTGTTGAAAATGTCTTGATATCTACACTGTTGTCCTGTTGTTTTTGGTTTTGTTTTTCCCTATAAACTGAACTCAGAGACCTTTTCTTTGCAGAAAGAGGCCATGGCTGTCATTTTATCATGATGTGTGTTTGTTCATGTCTTACAACAGTCACCAAATTATGAAGAAAGGAGAGCCTCATAAGAGGCCTAGGGCATGCTAAGTATGCCTCTAAACTAGATGATGATAAATAACCCCATCTAGAAAGATGCCTTGAAAACTGGTTTCTTTCCCACATACATCTCCCTAAAGAAGTGCTGAACTTCTTTCTTTTCTCTCTGCTTTTACAAATCTTATCTTTTTAAGATCTTTCTCAGTTTCCCCCAGTGTCTTTCAAATGTTCCTTAGAAATTCAGTCACTTTGGTCATTTCTCCTGACCTTAATGAGAGCTCTAGAATCAGACTATTCAATTATTCATATTATTGTTTTGTAGCTATCAGTAATTATGCTTGTGTGTGTGAATATTGTCTCCTTAACCAGATTGTTTCCTCTGCCAAGAACAGTATCACGGATTTAGAAAAATATTCCTGACAGTTATTAGCATAAAAGCACAAGCTGGAATCAAGATTGCCGGGAGAAATATCAATAACCTCAGATGTGCAGATGACACCACCCTTATGGCAGACAGTGAAGAGGAACTAAAAAGCCTCTTGATGAAAGTGAAAGAGGAGAGTGAAAGAGTTGGCTTAAAGCTCAACATTCAGAAAACGAAGATCATGGCATCTGGTCCCATCACTTCATGGGAAATAGATGGGGAAACAGTGGAAACACTGACAGACTTTATTTTTGGGGGCTCCAAAATCACTGCAGATGGTGATTTCAGCCATGAAATTAAAAGACCCTTACTCCTTGGAAGGAAAGTCGTGACCAACCTAGATAACATATTAAAAAGCAGAGACATTACTTTGCCAACAAAGGTCCGTCTAGTCAAGGCTATGGTTTTTCCGGTGGTCATGTACAGATATGAAAGTTGGACTGTGAAGAAAGCTGAGTGCCGAAGAATTCATGCTTTTGAACTGTGGTGTTGGAGAAGACTCCTGAGAGTCCCTTGGACTGCAAGGAGATCCAACCAGTCCATTCTAAAGGAGATCAGTCCTGAGTGTTCTTTGGAAGGACTGATGCTGAAGCTGAAACTCCAATACTTTGGCCACCTCATGTGAAGAGTTGACTCATTGGAAAAGACCTTGATGCTGCGAGGGATTGGGGGCAGGAGGAGAAGGGGACGACAGAGGATGAGATGGCTGGATGGCATCACCGACTCTATGGATGTGAGTCTGGGTGAACTCCGGGAGTTGGTGATGGACAGTGAGGCCTGGCATGCTGAGATTCATGGGGTCGCAAAGAGTCAGATACGACTGAGTGACTGAACTGACTGACTGACTGACAGTGTACATAGTGAGCACTTAGTAAACATTGTCATTAAATTGAATTAAGCAAAAAGAAAAGGAGACATGATATTATTTTTCCCTTGCAAAATTATTAATGGAAACAAAAATCAAAATGACCATTTTCAAGGGTCCCTGTATGTAGCAAGAGTTTCTTTTTTGTTTTCAGTGTTAAAAGAGGGCATTATGTCACACCGGTAGTTTTCAACCTTGGATGCCCATTTAAATGGAGTAGGGAATTTTAAAAATTGCAGATACCAAGGCTGCTTGCTATCTAGACCAATTCAACCAGAAGATGCAAGGGAGCATAAAGGGATCTCCAGGTGATTTTATTTTATTTTATTATTTTTTTAAATATAAATTTATTTTAATTGGAGGTTAATTACTTTACAATATTGTATTGGTTTTGCCATATATCAACATGAATCCACCACAGGTATACACATGTTCCCCATCCTGAACCCCCCTCCCACCTCCCTCCCTGTACCATCCCTCTGGGTCGTCCCAGTGCACCAGCCCCAAGCATCCAGTATCATGCATCGAACCTGGACTGGCGATTCGTTTCATATATGATATTATACATGTTTCAGTGCCATTCTACCAAATCATCCCACCCTTTCCCTCTCCCACAGAGTCCAAAACACTGTTCTATACATCTGTGTCTCTTTTGCTGTCTCACATACAGGGTTATCACTACCATCTTTCTAAATTCCATATATATGCGTTAGTATACTGTATTGGTGTTTTTCTTTCTGGCTTACTTCACTCTGTATAATAGGCTCCAGTTTCATCCACCTCATTAGAACTGATTCAAATGATTTCTTTTTAATGGCTGAGTAATACTCCATTGTGTATATGTACCACAGCTTTTTTATCCATTCATCTGCTGATGGACATCTAGGTTGCTTCCATGTCCTGGCTATTATAAACAGTGCTGCGATGAACATTGGGGTACACGTGTCTCTTTCAATTCTGGTTTCCTCAGTGTGTATGCCCAGCAGTGGGATTGCTGGGTCATAAGGCAGTTCTATTTCCAGTTTTTTAAGGAATCTTCACACTGTTCTCCATAGTGGCTGTACTAGTTTGCATTTCCACCAACAGTGTAAGAGGGTTCCTTTTTCTCGACAGCCCTTCCAGCATTTATTGCTTGTAGACTTTTGGATCGCAGCCATTCTGACTGGTGTGAAATGGTACCTCATAGTGGTTTTGATTTGCATTTCTCTGATAATGAGTGATGTTGAGCATCTTTTCATGTGTTTGTTAGCCATCTGTATGTCTTCTTTGTAGAAATGTCTATTTAGTTCTTTGGCCCATTTTCTGATTGGATGTTTATTTTTCTGGAATTGAGTTGCAGGAGTTGTTTGTATATTTTTGAGATTAGTTGTTTGTCAGTTTCTTCATTTGCTATTATTTTCTCCCATTCTGAAGGCTGTCTTTTCACCTTGCTTATAGTTTCCTTTGTTGTGCAGAAGCTTTTAAGTTTAATTAGGTCCCATTTGTTTATTTTTGCTTTTATTTCCAATATTCTGGGAGGTGGGTCATAGAGGATCCTGCTGTGATGTATGTTGGAGAGTGTTTTGCCTATGTTCTCCTCTAGGCGTTTTATAGTTTCTGGTCTTACATTTAGATCTTTAATCCATTTTGAGTTTATTTTTGTGTATGGTGTTAGAAAGTGCTCTAGTTTCATTCTTTTACAAGTGGTTGACCAGTTTTCCCAGCACCACTTGTTAAAGAGATTGTCTTTTCTCCCTTGTATATTCTTGGCTCCTTTGTCAAAGATAAGTTGTTCATAGGTGTGTGGATTTATCTCTGGGCTTTCTATTTTGTTCCATTGATCTATATTTGTGTCTTTGTGCCAGTACCATACTGTCTTGATGACTGTGGCTTTGTAGTAGAGCCTGAAGTCAGGCAGGTTGATTCCTCCAGTTCCATTCTTCTTTCTCAGGATTGCTTTGGCTATTCCAGGTTTTTTGTATTTCCATACAAATTGTGAAATTATTTGTTCTAGCTCTGTGAAAAATACCATTGGTAGCTTGATAGGGATTGCACTGAATCTATAAATTGCTTCAGGTAGTATACTCATTTTCACTATATTAATTCTTCCGATCCATGAACATGGTATATTTCTCCATCTATTAGTGTCCTCTTTGATTTCTTTCACCAGTGTTTTATAGTTTTCTATATATAGGTCTTTAGTTTCTTTAGGTAGATATATTCCTAAGTATTTTATTCTTTTCATTGCAATGGTGGATGGAATTGTTTCCTTAATTTCTCTTTCTATTTTCTCATTTTTAGTGTATAGGAATGCAAGGGATTTCTGTGTGTTGATTTTATATCCTGCAACTTTACTATTTTCATTGATTAGCTCTAGTAATTTTCTGGTGGAGTCTGTAGGGTTTTCTATGTAAAGGATCATGTCATCTGCAAACAGTGAGAGTTTTACTTCTTCTTTTCCAATTTGGATTCCTTTTATTTCTTTTCCTGCTCTGATTGCTGTGGCCAAAACTTCCAAAACTATGTTGAATAGTAGTGGTGAGAGTGGGCACCCTTGTCTTGTTCCTGACTTTAGGGGAAATGCTTTCAATTTTTCACCGTTTAGGATAATGTTTGCTGTGGGTTTGTCATATATAGCTTTTATTATGTTGAGGTATGTTCCTTCTATTCCTGCTTTCTGGAGAGTTTTTATCATAAATGGATGTTGAATTTTGTCAAAGGCTTTCTCTGCATATATTAAGATAATCATATGGTTTTTATTTTTCAATTTGTTAATGTGGTGTATTACACTGATTGATTTGCGGATATTGAAGAATCCTTGCATCCCTGGGATAAAGCCCACTTGGTCATGGTGTATGATCTTTTTAATGTGTTGTTGGATTCTGATTGCTAGAATTTTGTTAAGGATTTTTGCATCTATGTTCATCAGTGATATTGGCCTGTAGTTTTCTTTTTTTGTGGGATCTTTGTCAAGTTTTGGTATTAGGGTGATGGTGGCCTCATAGAATGAGTTTGGAAGTTTACCTTCCTCTGCAATTTTCTGGAAGAGTTTGAGTAGGATAGGTGTTAGCTCTTCTCTAAATTTTTGGTAGAATTCAGCTGTGAAGCCGTCTGGACCTGGGGTTTTGTTTGCTGGAAGATTTTTGATTACAGTTTCAATTTCCATGCTTGTGATGGGTCTGTTAAGATTTTCTATTTCTTCCTGGTCCAGTTTTGGGAAGTTGTACTTTTCTAAGAATTTGTCCATTTCTTCCAAGTTGTCCATTTTATTGGCATATAATTGTTGATAGTAGTCTCTTATGATCCTTTGTATTTCTGTGTTGTCTGTTGTGATCTCTCCATTTTCATTTCTAATTTTATTGATTTGATTTTTCTCCCTTTGTTTCTTAATGAGTCTGGCTAATGGTTTGTCAATTTTATTTATCCTTTCAAAGAACCAGCTTTTGGCTTTGTTGATTTTTTCTATGGTCTCTTTTGTTTCTTTTGCATTTATTTCTGCCCTAATTTTTAGGATTTCTTTCCTTCTACTAACCCTGGGGTTCTTCATTTCTTCCTTTTCTAGTTGCTTTAGGTGTAGAGTTAGGTTATTTATTTGACTTTTTTCTTGTTTCTTGAGGTATGCCTGTGTTGCTATGAACTTTCCCCTTAGCACTGCTTTTACAGTGTCCCACACACAGCCTTTGTTTTAAAGTCTATTTTATCTGATATGAGTATTGCTACTCCTGCTTTCTTTTGGTCTCTATTTGCATGGAAAATCTTTTTCCAGCCCTTCACTTTCAGTCTGTATGTGTCCCCTGTTTTGAGGTGGGTCTCTTGTAGACAACATATATAGGGGTCTTGTATTTGTATCCATTCAGCCAGTCTTTGTCTTTTGGTTGGGGCATTCAACCCATTTATGTTTAAGGTAGTTATTGATAAGTATGATCCCATTGCCATTTACTTTATTGTTTTGGGTTCAAGTTTATACACCCTTTTTGTGTTTCCTGTCTAGAGAAGATCCTTTAGCATTTGTTGGAGAGCTAGTTTGGTGGTGCTGAATTCTCTCAGCTTTTGCTTGTCTGTAAAGCTTTTGGTTTCTCCTTCATATTTGAATAAGATCCTTGCTGGGTACAGTAATCTTGGCTGTAGGTTATTTTCTTTCATCACTTTAAGTATGTCTTGCCATTCCCTCCTGGCTTGAAGAGTTTCTATTGAAAGATCAGGTGTTATCCTTATGGGAATCCCCTTGTGTGTTATTTGTTGTTTTTCCCTTGCTGCTTTTAATATTTGTTCTTTGTGTTTAATCTTTGTTAATTTGATTAATATGTGTCTTGGGGTGTTTCGCCTTGGGTTTATCCGGTTTGGTACACTCTGGGTTTCTTGGACTTGGGTGATTATTTTGTTCCCCATTTTAGGGAAGTTTTCAACTGTTATTTCCTCAAGTATTTTCTCATGGTCTTTCTTTTTGTCTTCTTCTGGGACTCCTATGATTCAAATGTTGGGGTGTTTAACACTGTCCTGGAGGTCTCTGAGATTGTCCTCATTTCTTTTAATTAATTTTTCTTTTTTCCTCTCTGATTCATTTATTTCTACTATTCTATGTTCTATTTCACTAATCCTGTCTTCTGCCTCTGTTATTCTACTATTTGTTGCCTCTAGAGTGTTTTTGATCTCATTTATTGCATTATTCATTATATATTGACTCTTTTTTATTTCTTCTAGGTCCTTGTTAAACCTTTCTTGCATCATCTCAATCCTTGTCTCCAGGGTATTTATCTGTGATTTCATGTTGATTTCAAGATTTTGGATCATTTTCACTATCGTTTTTCGGAATTCTTTATCAGGTAGATTCCCTATCTCTTCCTCATTTGTTTAATTTGGTGGGCATTTATCCTGTTCCTTTACCTGCTGGGTATTCCTCTGCCTCTTCATCTTGTTTATATTGCTGAGTTTGGGGTGTCCTTTCTGTATTCTGGCAGTTTGTGAAGTTCTCATTATTGTGGAGTTTCCTTGCTGTGGATGGGATTGTACAGGTGGCTTGTCAAGGTTTCTTGGTTAGGGAAGCTTGTGTCGGTGTTCTGGTGGGTGGATCTGGATTTCTTCGCTCTGGAGTGCAATGAAGTGTCCAGTAATGAGTTATGAGATGTCAATGGTTTTGCAGTAACTTTGGGCAGCCTGTATATTGGAGCTCAGGGCTGTGTTCCTGTGTTGCTGGAGAATTTGCGTGGTATGTCTTGCTCTGGAACTTGTTGGCCCTCAGGTGGTGCTTGGTTTAAGTGTAGATATGGAGGCATTTGATGAGCTCCTGTCAATTAATATTCCCTGGAGTCAGGAGTTCTCTGGTGTTCTCAGGGTTTGGACTTAAGCCTCCTGCTTCTGGTTTTCAGTCTTATTTTTCCCAAGACTTCTCCTTCTATACAGCACCATTGATAAAACATCTAGGTGAAAGATGAAAAGTTTCTCCACAGTGAGGGACACCCAGAGAGGTTCACAGAGTTACATGGAGAAGAGAAGAGGGAGGAGGGTGTTAGAGGTGACCTGAATGAGATGAGGTGGCATCAGTAGAGGAGAGAGCAAGCTAGCCAGTAATCACTTCCTTATGTGCACTCCACAACTGGACTGCTCAGAGATGTTCACGGAGTTATACAGAGAAGAGAAGAAGGAGGAAGGAGATAGAGGTGGCCAGGGAGATAAAAGGGGGGAATCAAAAGGAGAGAGACAGATCCAGCCAGTAATCAGTTCCCTAAGTGTTCTCCATCATCTGGAACACACAGAAATTCACAGAGTTGGGTAGAGAAGAGAGGGGGTAGGGAGGAGGCACAGGCGACCTGGTGGAGAAAAAGGAGAATCCAAAGGGGGAGAGAGCAGTCAAGCCAGTAATCTTGCTCCCAAGTGAAAATGGGTACTGAAGATTGGGTTCTTAAAGGTACAAAATTGATAACAAATACCCAAAAGCAAAGATTAAAAATCTAGAGTAGAGTTTGGAATTTCAAAAATACAATATTAAAGAAAAGAAGAAAAAAAAGAGAGATAAAAAAAACAAAGTCACAAAATTAAAAAATATATATATATGAAGTTTGATTTTAAAAAATAGGGTCTTTTTTTTTTTTTTTGCACAGTAATAGTAGGTTATAAAAGTGAAAACTAAAAGAGTAATAGAGGACTTAAAAATTAAAAAAAAAAAAAGAATGATTGTAAAAATATATCTAGGACATTCTCTGGTGGTGGTGTGGGTATTGTGGGGTCAGTTCATTTTCGGATAGTTCCTTGGTCCGGCTTATATTTCTCAAGATCTATAGGCCCCTTCCTATGTAGTTGGTACTAACGACAGGGTTTTAATCTATTGCACCTGTCACTTCCAAGGAGGGTCCCTCTGTTGTAGCTTCTTCTGTTTGCTGGTCTCTTCAGCGTCTGATTTCCACCCTGACACAAAGGGGGCGCTGGTGGACACTTTTTTTAGGCTCATTTGTTCAGTCGCGCTATGGGGAGGGAGGGACGCTGCACACAAATAACCCTGGTGTGTGCCCGCAGTGTCTCAGCCAAACTGGGCCTGCCCCTGCTCATGGCGCATGTGCCCTCCCTGCCCACACTGCTCAGGCTCTAGGTTGCTCCACCGGGAACCGTCCGAGGCTAGCCCTGGGCTGCATGCACCTCCCAGGTCTAAGCTGCTCAGGTTCAGGCACTCAGGTAGTCCTCAGAGATGCAGACTAGGTTGGGCCTGCATTTTGTGCCCTTCCCAGGTCCGAGCAGCTCAGGTGATGAGGTGTTCGGCGAGCGAGGTCGCTGCGACTTATTGCCTCCCCCATCCCTGCCGCTCGGTTTTCTGGGTGTACAACCGGTGCACCTTCACAGGTGGATGTTGACTGTCCAGAACCCCAAGAAGTCTTAGTTAGCAAAGAAGCCTGCTTGCAATTTGGTAGATAATGTCTCTCTGGGGCTGCGATTGCCCCCTTTCGGCTCTGGCTGCCTGTCACCGGAGGGGGATGGTCTGCAGCCAGCTAGTTCTGTTCAGTCCTTTGTTCTGTGCGTGGGCCTGGCGGTGTCTTTGGGCTTTTTGCATGGTAGCTATCCCACAGTCTGGTTTGCTAGCCCAAGTTAGTTCACTCAAATTGCCCTCGGGGCATTCAGGCCAGATCCTTACTGTAAGCAATGCAGCCCGCGCCTCCCTGCCCAGCCCCCGCTTGCTAGTGGCGGATGCAGGCATCTGTGTTGCTTCTCCGCTGGGGGAGTTACTGTTGGGCTCGTAATCTGTGGGTTTTAATTATTTATTTATTTTTCCTCCCTAAAATTATGTTGCCCTCTGTGCTTCCAAGGCTTGCCACAGACTCGGCAGTGAGAGTGTTTCCTGGTGTTTGGAAACTTCTCTCTTTTTAAGATTCCCTTCCCGGGACAGAGGTCTGTCCCTACCTCTTTTGTCTCTTTTTTTGTCTTTTATATTTTTTCCTACGTTCTTTCAAAGACAATGGGCTGCTTTTCTGGGTGCCTGATGTCCTCTGCCTGCCTTCAGAAGTTGTTTTGTGGAATTTACTCCACGTTTAAATGTTCTTTTGATGAATTTGTGGTGGAGAAAGTGGTTTCCCTGTCCTATTCCTCTGCCATCTTAGGACCGCCTCCCCAGGTGATTTTAAAATGCAGTGGCCACCTCATGCGAAGAGTTGACTCATTGGAAAAGACTCTGATGCTGGGAAGGATTGGGGGCAGGAGGAGAAGGGGACGACATTGGATGAGATGGCTGGATGGCATCACTGACTCAATGAATGTGAGTCTGAGTGAACTCCGGGAGTTGGTGATGGACAGGGAGGTCTGGCGTGCTGCGATTCATGGGGTTGCAAAGAGTCGGACACGACTGAGCAACTGAACTGAACTGAACTGAAGGTCGAAAAGTACTGTGCAATTGCATCAATTAATGAGTCTGTTGACAGTGGTAATTATTAAGGTGTTTTTGGAAACAGCTTCTGTGGACTTCTACTGGTTGCCTTTTTAGAGTGTGCCATGCTATTTGTGAGTTGTTAGGCTTCTCAGCTATCTCAATATCCTCTTCTTTGGTGTATAGGTACTTCTCTTTCACTCATCTATTTATTTTTAAAATTAAAAAAAAATTATGTTTATTTTAATTGGAGGCTAATTACTTTACAATATTGTTGTGGTTTTTGCCATAATTGACATGAATCAGCCACGGGTGTACATGTGTTCCCCTGTCCTGAACCCCACTCCCACCTCCTACCCCATCCCATCCCTCTGGGTTGTCCCAGTGTACTGGCTTTCAATGCCCTGTTTCATGCATCAAACTTGGACTGGTTGTCTATTTCACATACGGTAATATATAAATGTTTATATTATACTTGTATAATATATATATATTTACATGTTTCAGTGCTATCTCTCAAATCATCCCAGCTTTGCCTTTTCCCACAGAGTCCGAAAGACTGTTCTATACATCTGTGTCTCTTTTGCTGTCTCGCATGTAGGGTTTTCATTACCATCTTTCTAAATTCCATATATATGCGTTAATATACTGTGTTAGTGTTTTTCTTTCTGACTTACTTCACTCTGTAAAATAGGCTCCAGTTTCATCCACCTCATTAGAACTGACTCAAATGTGTTCTTTTTTATAGCTGAGTAATATTCCATTGTGTATGTGTACCACAGTGTCCTTATCCATTCGTCTGCCGATGGACATCTAGGCTGCTTCCATGTCGTAGCTATTGTAAACAATGCTGCAGTGAACACTGGGATACATGTGTCTCTTTCAGTTCTGGTTTCCTCAGTATGTATGCCCAGCAGTGGGATTACTAGGTCGTATGCTAGTTCTATTTCCAGTTTTTAAAGGAATCTCCACACTGTTCTCCATTCATTCATCTATTTATAATGAACAATATAAGTGACATATAACTACAGAATAACTTGGGATAACCAAAGTTCAAGAAGTTTAAGGAGTTTAATGAGAATAGAAGTTTAGGTTGATTCTATACACTTACAGGAATAAAAGAGAATTGACTTATTTTTCTAGAAAAATCAACCCCAAACCACTTTCATCTGAAACCCACATCCTTTTAAATATCTAAAATAGTTATTTATTTCTCAAAAAATAAGAATTAGTTCATAACTATTTGGATAATTACAGAAACTCCTAGTTTTGTTTGCAGTTACAGGCAAGTGTTACATTGTTTTCTTTCATTCTTATTTTTAAATAATTTATTGAGATCTTACTACGTTCCAGACTCTCTGCAAAGCTCTTTACATATAATCTCACTTATCAGACTATCCATTTGAGGCATGTATAACTCCTGTTTTATACACAAGGAAACTGGGGCTCAAGAAGGTAAGAAACTGGACTTCTCTAGGAGTCTAGTGGTTAATACTCTGCACTTCCACGGCAGGGGGCAAGGCTTCAATCCCTGGTTGGGGAATGAAGATCCTACATGCCCTGTGGTATGGCAAAAAAACCCCAGAAAATTAAAAAAAATTTTTTTTAATTAAAAAAAAGAAGGCAGATACTTATTAAGGTCACATAGTTACTGAGAAACAAAGGCAAGATTCAAACTCAGATGAGTAGAGGTCCAAAGTTCTTAACCTTTGCACTGTGCTCCAGGAATGACTTTTACTACATGGGGCTTCTGAGAAAAGCATTGAATTAGGTGCTTACACTGAAACACAAGGGTGATGGAAAAGAAATAAATTGTAGGAGTTTCTTCCTGATTTAAGTTCAACTGTAAGTCACTTGTGAATTTATGTCTACTGTAATTGTGTTTGTAACTTTCCCCTAGAATGTATTTTGGATGATCTAGTAAGATTTCAAGGAAAATTCATGGGATTTATTTTTCTCAGTATTAAAAGATGGGGAAAAGCAGCAATGGGGCTTTAATGTATGGTTTATTTATAAGGAAATTATAGAATGTATTAATACAACTGTTCTGTATCTAAATCCAGTGACAGTTCAACTACTCATTCTTGAACATGCTGTGCTGTTTCTTGCCTCTGTGAGTGCACACATGCTGTTTGCTCCACCAGGCCCTGTGCCCTGCTCTCCTTGATCATGTTTACATGTCAAATTCCAGCCAATCCTCCAAGATGCTCAAGCATCTTTCCTCTTGTTGAACTCTTTTCACTACTACCCACCAGGGGCCTAAGTAACACTTTTTCTTTGTTTCCCTAATTCAGGCTAGATGTTATGACTTTGTTATGGTTTCTACAGTTCTCCTGACAATTCCTTATTTGCCTCTCCTATGAAACAGGAGGCTTCCTTGGGGGCAAGACTGTTTCTTAAATCTCTGTCCACAGTGCCTAACACATGGTGTGTGCTCAGGAGATAGTTGGTTGGTTGAAGTTTTGAATAAACTATGCTTTAGACAAATTGCAATTGACCAAAAAGGCCATGCTGTGAAAGCTTTCATCCATTTCTGATTAGATTTCTGTTCTACTTGAAAACCTATTGCCTCCCCAAAAGTTTTTAAGGGAAATACAGATATGCATGTGCAAATAAACACATTTACTATTGAACAAAGATACAGCCTTCTCTGAAAGCAATTAGTTGATTTCCAGTGCCATTCTTGGAGAAGGCAATGGCACCCCACTCCAGTACTCCTGCCTGGAAAATCCCATGGATGGAAGAGCCTGGAAGGCTGCAGTCCATGGAGTCGCTGAGGGTCAGACACGACTGAGCAACTTCACTTTCACTTTTCACTTTCATGCAATGGAGAAGGAAATGGCAACCCACTCCATTGTTCTTGCCTGGAGAATCCCAGGGACGGGGGAGCCTTGTGGGCTGCCATCTATGGGATTGCACAGAGTCGGACATGACTGAAGCGACTTAGCAGCAGCAGCAGCAGTGCCATTCTTAGCAACGTTTATGTGTATGGGTGTGTATAAATGTAAGTCTTTGTCTCCTGTCCTCTCAGTTTTATTTTTAAAGATATTTATTTAATTACTTATGGCTGCTCTGGGTCTTTCTGTGTGCTGGCTTTCTCTAGCTGCGGTGAGCAGGGCTACTCTCTTGTGTAGAATATGGGCTCTAGGTGAGCGAGCTTCAGTAGATGTGTCATGGGCTTAGTTGCTCCATGGCATGTGGAATCTTAGTTCCCTGACCAGAGATTGAACCTGTGTCTCCTGAATTGGTGGGTGGATTCTTAACCACTGGACCATCAAGGAAGTCCCTGTCATCTCAGTTTAACTTCTGTACATTTAATTTAATAAGCCAAGACATCCTTACACCACTGTTTAGTACTTAAGACTGATTCATCCCAACATTCATCTGTGCAATTTCTGTGACTACAATAATGACTTTGAGAGTCCATACACGTGAAGTGTGAGTATTATAGTTATTAATATGGGAAACAGCCTCTGAATTCAGCTCTTCAAAGCATTTCTTTGAATTGTTGTGTTTCTCACCCTGAGAAGAGGTGTTTGGGGCAGTGTCTTGGGTACCCTGGGTGGTACCCTGGGTCACGTCCTATCTGCCCGGCACTGTGAGGGTCCTCAACCCTGAAGGGCATGGTAATTATGGCAACTTGATGGTTTACACAAAAGCCAAAAGAGCACTAATTACCTTTTTGGGATTGAAATGGTAAAACCCAAATAGTTCTCTCTCACTCTACAGAATATCATGCATCTTGATGACACATTGATTACTTTCCTGACCTTAAAATGACTGTATGGAAATTCATTCAGTATCTTGAGATCTTTTCAGTTTGCTCAAGTTCTGGCTTCTTAACTTGTTAATTCATATTCCATGTTTTTAAATTACCCAGAGTGAGGAGTTAAAAATAACTCATCACTTACATTTACGAGTCCTAAGAAACATTTAAGTTATATACAATCATATGATTTCAAACTTTAAGGTGCTGTGCAAGAAACATGAGGTGACCAATTAAGGCAATTATTTATATGATTCACATTTAGTCTTATAAAAAAACTTTATTTGGTATGATTAGTCATAATTACTTGCTCATAGTGGTTACATTCTCTGTGTAGATTTAGTTTTTATTTTAAGTATCACACCTGGTTTCCTAACTGTTAGAAGAAGAAACTGGAGCACACAGTGAATATAGTCTGAGGCCTTTTGCTTTTCTCAGTGTTTGGTGATTATGTTTGTTTATTTCTTTATTTTTGTTACGATATTTGAAATCCGTGGTGACTGGGCATTTGTCTTGGTGATTTCTAGAAATTTCAGGAACTTTGATTATTTCAGTGATTCTGCTTCGAAGGACTTATTTGCTAGCTGATCAATTGGATACCGGAATTCTCACAAATAAGTTAATATGACACACTCTTAATTTGTGACTCAGAAAGTATGTGAGCTCTGCCAATCTTGGTGGAGCCATATGATAGAGTTCTAGAAACTGTGTAAGAGTTCTCGGTTTACCCCCGTGTACTCTGAACCCTTCACTCACATCTCTTATGTGCTGGAATTTGTCTGTGTGAAAAGGAATCTTACATTTTAATCTGCTCCATGAACTGTTTCTTACTTAGGAAATACTTTCCACATTGCTTATTTAATTGAGGTGGAAAGAGGGAGATTTTTTCCTAGAAAGGTATCAAATTATTTCCTTAAAAGTCCAAATGTAATTCTGTGAGTTTTATGTGTTATTCTCACATTTGATCATAAATCTGAGCTATGCGGGTAAGATAAAAAACACATGAAAAATTAGTGATTTCTCCTAATATGTTAACTCCTTCACATTGCTTAATTTGAACTTCAGATCCTGGAGAGGAAGTATAAACACTATTAGCTATGGTTTTCTACGGGATTTCTTTCCTCATTGTACACTGTCTCTATGCTCTGTATTTGGAATGTCAAGATATGTTGACTCTAAAGGTATTTTCAATTAAGTATGCAGGGATGTGAAGTTTGGAGAACAGTAGAAGGGACTTATAACTACTTTCTTCTGAGTGTAATTGGGTTCCAGACTCAAGAAGGGTAAGCTAAAGCTACTTTGCTTTAGGCTTCAGTACACTGGTCAAGGGGCTTCCCAGCTGGCGCTAGTGATAAACAACCTGCTTGCCAATGTAGGAGACATAGGAGATACAGGTTCGATCCCTAGGTTGGGAAGATCCCCTGGAGGAGGATATGGCAACCCACTCCAGTATTCTTGCCTGGAGAATCCCATGGCCAGAGAAACCTGGAGGACTGTCTTCCATAGGGTCACAAAGAGTCAGACACGACTGAAGTGACTTAGCAGGCATGCACACTGGCCAAGGTAGTTTCATTTGGTACCCTAGTGCAGAAAATAACATATATATTTTTTCCTAGTACTGGCTAATGAGTTGGGTTCTGGAACTTGCTCAAGAAGTTAGAAACAGAAAATAAGATGAACTCTGTGAGCAAGTTAAATTATAGAATTAATGCATATTAGTGGAAGAGTACAGTTAATCAGGTACTTGAATAGCTTGAGACTACCAGACATAAATATCTCCTATAACTAATAAGTTAATTTAGCAAGTTCATAGAACATAAAGTCAATATGTAAAAATAAATTAGATTTCTAAATCTTAGCAATGAATAATTGAAAATTTTCTGAGTTAATAGACTTATCCAGGATGCTTCACCTAGCTCTAGAATTTTCCCCAAAGTAGGATGTAAGCAGCAAGAGGACTGAATGGTTTCTGGAACTATGTTTTGAACTGACTTTCAGGGTGGTATATACTTGAACAGTTGTTCCTTGATTCATGATTAAGTAGTGGAATAGAAAAAAAGTGGTTATGCGCATGAGACATCACTAACCAAACAAGTAGAGTTGTCTGTTGCATTTTCTCTGATTACTGTGTTTTTGGTGAAATACACCTTGGGGCAGGAGGGGGGATGGTGTTCTCATAATCACAATCATTTAATTTTGTTTGTGTTTCTCAGTGTAATAAAATCTCATGTGTTGCTTTGAGCATGATTGTACCCTCTAATCCTGAGATAGAAAATCAGTCAAAGAAGAGCGTATATCTCGTAGGATGGAGAAGCATGTTCCTTCAGAAGGGAAATTTTCTCATTTAAAACTGTTGCAGTGTTATATAGGACTATTTTATATATTTGTGTTTCAATGTTGATATAGTCTCAGAGGAGCTTTAAAATTACTGCCCTGGTTGCCTGGATTCAATACTTATGATTTTACCAAAGAGAAATAGAAAACTTTCCCTCTGTTGTGTCTTCCCGAGGCTTTCCACCCAGACCTTGGATGCTGTAGGCATGTCACAGAAAAGTTATTGCCTAGTCAATGGGCATGGAGAATGCCGGGGACCTCATAGACCTGACCTTGGTTTGAATGTAGGAAGAAGCAAGACAATGGCTCTTTTTTTGTACCTTTTAATTACTATGTGTGAACTGAATGTTCAAGAACATGCTTGGGGTGGACACCACAGGTCACAGTAACAGTGGTCTGTTTTCTACTTAATTAATAACAAATGCATTATGTAGAGTCTTTTCAAAGAACTCTCACATTTTTTTCTACCAACACATTCTGCCTTATTTTACCCTTGCAGTGATTTTACAAGGCAGGTGGAGATCTGCTTTTTGAGATAGTGAAAGAAGCTTGGATTGAGAATCAAATTTAGATTCTAGTAATCAATTTTATCACCTCAATTTCCCCATATTTAAGATAAGATACTTCTAACGCTTTCATTATTTCCACTCCCTTTGTAAAAGACTCTGATGCTGGGAGGGATTGGGGGCAAGAGGAGAAGGGGACGACAGAGGATGAGATGGCTGGATGGCATCACTGACTCGATGGACGTGAGTCTCAGTGAACTCCGGGAGTTGGTGATGGACAGGGAGGCCTGGCATGCTGCGATTCATGGGGTCACAAAGAGTTGGACGCGACTGAGCGACTGATCTGATCTGATCTGTAAACTCATAAAACACAGAAAGTTATTTCTTCAAGATCATACTTTTCCATGTATTTATAGTTAGGAATGGCTGTAAGCTGATAGCATTCATCTTTAAAATTTAGAAACAGCATGTTTGGAATGTCAAATACTCACCTGCCCCCATCATGCCTAGAATTTGTGCATTTAGTAGAAGCAAAGCTCAGTAATGGTTCACCAAATGATGACATCACAATCATATTTCTTCTGTAACTAATTTTTTGGTTGCATCTGGGATCTGCCTTTTGCTATTTTACATCATCTATTAATATGAAATTGATTTAAATTGATCCAACTTTCTTGGAGAATTTCCTTAAAGAGAGACTTATTATATCAGAGCTATGATAGGCTGCTGCTGCTGCTGCTGCTAAGTCACTTCAGTCATGTCTGACTCTGTGCTACCCCATAGACAACAGCCCACCAGGCTTCCCCGTCCCTGGGATTCTCCAGGCAAGAACACTGGAGTGGGTTGCCATTTCCTTCTCCATTGCATGAAAGTGAAAAGTGAAAGGGAAGTCGCTCAGTCGTATCCGACTCTTAGCGACCCCATGGACTGCAGCCCACCAGGCTCCTCCATCCATGGGATTCTCCAGGCAAGAGTACTGGAGTGGGGTGCCATCACCTTCTCCGTATGAAAGGCTAAAATTTGGGGAAAAGGACACAAGGCAGTGAGTCATTGCTAAAGATATAAGCTTGGGGTTTATAACCACAGTGAATGGCTGGAACCATTTGTAATTACAGGGAATGTTATTTATTTCATCAAACTATTCCGACTTGCAGGCTTTTCTTTCTCTCAAACAGCTTAAATTTTATTTGATGTTAATGTGTCAAAACTAAAGATGACTAGATACATAAATGAGTGGGTTTGTGTTTTCCCCAAACTGTGTGATTTGACGGTGATGGCTATGAAACAGAGGAATGTTCTGATGGTAGTGTTAGAAGAAAAGTTATTAACTTCAGCATTCTAATATAGTATCTAGATTGGAAAATAGCTTTCCCTCATGGAAGAAAATCTCCCTGACTCAGCCTGTTTGTTAGCACTGATGATGTCTCATTAGCTGCTAAAAAGCTGCAATAAGTAATGCTTACATCACAGGACCTACATTCTGTATTAAAAAGACTGTATAGTAATAAATGATAATTATTTTAAATACTACTCAAGGGAAAGAAAACTTCCAGAGAATACATTTTTAATGTGCAAAGCTGATGAATAAAATGAGCATTTTACATCATTTTAACTTTCCTTACCTTCGGGCAATAGTATATTATGGTTCTTGTCTGAGAAATATGACATAATTTTTATTCTATTGCACACATATCGAGTGTGAAACAGTCTTTTATTTTTAATGGCTTCTGAAGCATGATTTGTGAATTTTTTAGGTAATATCCTGGGTGTTCTCAAACTTTTTAATCAACTGAAATTTTTAAAAATCTGAATTTGAACTAATATTTCTTCATCTCATCTTTACTTCTTTTGCTTCTAGAGATTTAGTTGGCTTATGAAAATGAAAATCTGTTTAAGCTCTTTATTTCTGAACTCTTCAATTTCTTTACATTTCAATATGTGTGTGTTCTCGGGGTACAAGCTGGGGACTGTGGGCAGTTAAGAGAGGAAGTGGAGAAAAGCACTTAAAAATGCCTCTTACCCGTTTAAAGAAACATCTCCAGGCTCTCTGTGTTTATTCTTATGGTAAGTGGTTTTACAAAGTGCTGGGTAGGATAATTTCCCTGAAATCTTCCCTGGATTTTAATGACCTGAAGAATTATTCAAAATTTCTTCCAGAACACTAAATGGAAGGACGTGTGGTCTAGTTTGGAGTTTCCCCACTGTTTTTCTGGACAGATCACACCTCTAGACTCAACAGGCCACCCTAGAGGCACCATCCTTCTTTCCTCTCGTTGAAGAACCCTTCTGCTGCCCCTGCCTTCTAAGTTGTTATTTGGACTAATTTACTGCACTTGGTGTCCACTCGCTGTCCTCTCTCTGTTCCTCTCCATGTTCTCTGTGCTGTGACCCTCATTTCCCTGGTCAGGTGCTGCTCAGCCTCTGCACAGGTGCTCCTGACTGCACTGTGGCAAGCTTTCTCTGTAAGGCCTCCCACAATCCTGCCCATTCTGAACTTCTGTACCCTCATGACAATTTGTCTTCTCTTTGTCATGGGTACGATTTCAATTTAAAAGAATTATTCAGTGTGAATCATGTATATTCCTCTTAGATATATGTGCCTTTTTGTTCTTTTTGATGCTATAAAATCATATTTATTAACTTGAGACCTAAATTATTATGTAGAAAAAGCAAGTCACTGAATAATGAAATAGTACAATTCAGTTACTATAAAGTATAAAATTATCATGATATGATATCATCATATCATATCATATCATAACATTTAGAAAACATAGATATATGTGCCTTTTAATTAAGCATGTTTCTCAGATGCAATATTGTAGTGCAAAGGAATGAATAGTGGTTACTTTGGCTTCCATAAAGATCTGATTTTTTTTTTTTTCAAAGTGTGCCTTGTATCACTCCATATAAGCTATGGGTACCATACAACACTTTCACATTCCTGCTCCAACCTGCTTCTCTCCTCAGCTCAGTTCTATGCCTTGCCCTCTGACTTGGTTGCGATCACTCTCTTTCTTTAGCCTTCCTGTTAGGATCTTAAAGAAACAAGATTGAGAGAGAGGTGGGGAGCATGACAAGTTGGAGAACTGTACAGTTAGGAGAAGCCCACCAAGGAATATTAATATGTACCAGTCCCTCACTTCAGGGATCAGTGTCCCTCTTGGTCAAACAGGCCAACATAAACACATGCCTACTCTGTTTTGCTCCCTCATGTTTCAGTAGCTTAGTGAAGTGAAAGTCACTCAGTCGTGTCTCATTCTTTGAGACCTCATGGACTGTAGTCTATGAAATTCTCCAGACCAGAATACTGGAGAGGGTAGCCTTTTCCTTCTCCAGGGGATCTTCCCAACTCAGGGATCGAACCCAGGTCTCCTGAATTGCAGGCAGATTCTTTACCAGCTAAGCCACAAGGGAAGCCCAAGAATACTGGAGTGGGTAGCCTATCCCTTCTCCAGGGGATCTTCCCGACCCAGCAATCAAACTGGAGCCTCTTGCATTGCAGGAGGATTCTTTACCAACTGAGCTATCAAGGAAGCCCTTCAGTAGCTTAAGAAATGTCCAAAAGGGGGATTTTTTAAAAACGGGAAATGGATTAAAAAATTATGGATTTAAGCAACCAATCATTTTAGAAAATGTAGGTATTCAACATTTCATTAAGTCTACAAGTATATATTTAGTACCAGTTATGTACCAGACAGTTGGAAAATAATTAAATTAGGCAACTGTTCACACAGGCTTCAATCTACCAAGGAGTTACTTCCCATCCTCTCTCTTTGGAGAGTTACTTCTCATTGCTAGGAACTTGGTAACATCCTTTTAAAAAAAAAAAAAAGTGAAAAGTGAAGTTGCTCAGTCATGTCCAACTCTTTGTGACCCCATGGACTGTAGCCTACCAGGCTCCTTTATCCATGGGATTTTCCAGGCAAGAATACTGGAGTGGGTTGCCATTTCCTTCTCCAGGAGATCTTCCTGACCCAGGGATTGAAACCCGGGTCTTCTGCATAATAGGCAGGCACTTTTCCATCTGAGCCACCAGGGAAGTCAAGGTACATCCTTAAAGTATCTGTAAATAATGTCCATCATTTGGTTGCCTTTCAGGAAGGCAAAAGGAGACAGGGGCAGCAGAGGATGAGATAGATAGATAGCATCACCAACTCAACAGACAAGAATTTGAGCAAATCCTGGGAGATAGTAGGGAACAGGGAAGCCTTGCATACTGCAGTCCATAGGGTTGCAAAGAGCTGGACACGACTGAGAGACTGAACAACAACAGGAATATATTGCATTTGGGATACTGTGAATGTGTGGTGTTTTGAATTCAGGAGAGAAAGCTCCCCCAGATTTCAGAAAAACTCTACTCTTTGATGTAATGTTAATACCATATCTCTTAGCTTTTCCTTTCACATTGTGGTCTATCCAGTCACACCTCCAGTTCATTCAGCAAAATTCTTTGTCTAGAATTCTTGTTCTACATATCTTCTGTTAAAATGAAAATAAATTTTATTCATTACTCAAAATGTATCCACATGCTTGTGAGTTGATATCAGAACTAATAGACTCTACATAATTGACTCTCTGTGTATTGGTAATTGAGACAATGCTGAAATCTACCAGATAATTCTCAGTAACTTTGTGCATGGCAAGTTAGATCCAGGTACTTTTCCTGATAATAATAGTAGTTAAAGTTTATTGATATCAGCTAGTCTGGGTTTATGCACAGCATCTCATTTAAACTTTGCCAGTCCTGTGAGGATGGGTGCATTTTTTCCCCTGATTTTGCATTTGAGGAAATGGAAACCTAGGTTAAGTCATAATGATAACAAGTCAAATTTAGCAGATATATTTGGGAGTGTTAGAAAAATCAGATTCTTTTTTAGCATCTGAGACATTGTAAAAGTAAAGTAAGGTAACTCTTTTCTGTGTATTTTGAGAAGGAAAAAGAAAATGAAGTTCTTTAAGGATTGTGAAATCCTTCCCATATCTTTCCAACACTGAATGTAAAAACCAGGGGGACAGGGAGTAGATCTTAGTTAAAATCATTGTATATTGTAAAATAATTAGCCTCCAATTAAAATAAATACATTGAATTAGAAAAACACCATCAGTTCAGTTCAGTTCAGTCGCTCAGTCGTGTATGACTCTTTGCAACCCCATGAATCGCAGCATGCCAGGCCTCCCTGTCCATCACCAGCTCCCGGAGTTCACTCAAACTCACGTCCATCGAGTCGGTGATGCCATCCAGCCATCTCATCCTCTGTCGTCCCCTTCTCCTCCTGCCCCCAATCCCTCCCAGCATCAGAGTCTTTTCCAATGAGTCAACTCTTCACATGAGGTGGCCAAAGTACTGGAGTTTCAGCTTTAGCATCATTCCTTCCAATGAATATTCAGGACTGATTTCCTTTAGGATGGACTTGTTGGATCTCCTTGCAGTCCAAGGGACTCTCAAGAGTCTTCTCCAACACCACAGTTCAAAAGCATCAACTCCTCGGCGTTCAGACTTCTTCACAGTCCAACTCTCACATCCATACATGACCACAGGAAAAACCATGGCCTTGACTAGACGGACCTTTGTCAGCAAAGTAATGTCTCTGCTTTTGAATATGCTGTCTAGGTTGGTTATAACTTTCCTTCCAAGGAGCAAGCATCTTTTAATCTCATGGCTGCAGTCACCATCTGCAGTGATTTTGGAGCTCAAAAAAAATGAAGTCTGACACTGTTTCCACTGTTTCCCCATCTGTTTCCCACGAAGTGATGGGACTGGTTGCCATGAACTTTGTTTTCTGAATGTTGAGCTTTAAGCCAACTTTTTCACTCTCCACCATACTGTGTATATCATTTTGATATACTATGTATGTCTGAATGGGGCATACCTGGTGGCCCAGTGGTAAAGAATCCACCTGCAATGCAAGAGATGTGGGTTTGATCCCTGGGTCAGGAAGGTCCTCTGGAGAAGGGAATGGCAACCATTCCAGTATCCATCCCTGGGAAATCCAAAGGAACCTGGCAGGCTACAGTCCATGGGCTTGCAAGAGTGGGATAAGACTTGGGGATGTCTTATCTCTAAGAGTGGAGAAGGAACTGGCAACCCACTCCAGTATCTTTCCTAGAGAATCCTGTGGATGGTGGAGCCTGGTGGGCTGCTGTCCATAGGGTCGCACAGAGTCGGACATGACTGAAGCGACATAGCGTGCGGGCGTGCATATCTCTAATAGACCACGACCACCATATGCCTTCCCTGATAGCTCAGTTGGTAAAGAGTCTGCCTGCAATTCAGGAGACCCCGATTTGATTCCTGGGTTGGGAAGATCCCCTGGAGAAGGGATAGGCTACCAATTCCAGTATTCTTGGGCTTCCCTTGTGACTCAGCTGGTAGAGAATCTGCCTGCAATGTGGGAGACCTGGGCTCAGTCCCTGGTTTGAGAAGATCCCCTGGAGAAGGGAAAGGCTACCCACTCCTGTATTCTGGCCTAGAGAATTTCATGGACTGTATAGTCCATGGGGTCACAAAGAGTCGGACACGACTGAGCGACTTTCACTTCATTTCACTTCACTCACCATATGTCTGAATATTACACAACCTCAGGTTTTAGGCCATTTTTAATTTTTCCAATGAAAAGATAACAGAATCAGTTTTGTGGCCAGTTTGAACATATATCTCTTTCAGGGATGGATAAAATAGGTAATTTGTGCCTATATAGTTGATTAATTAATTATCCATGTATATTTGAAATATTTTAGAGTCAATATATTGATATAAAATAATACATAAGCTAGTACATTGATTTAGAAATGCTTTATTTTTTCTGCATTTTTCATGAAATGATTTTACTTAAATGCTTCACATATATCTTCAACATTATTGTCCTTTTTATCATAAGAAGAACTTTGAATTTCCCATCAAAGTTTTACCAACATCTTCATCTTTTACCTTTAACTATTTGTTATAATATTTTTGGTTTAGTATATGATCCTGATTTGGAAATTTTATGCTATTTGTAATTTCTGTATTATAATAACTTGTTTTCAAGAAGCCTGCTTACAATGCTAAAACTGTATTGAGTTTTTTTGCCCCCTAATTTTTAAATATCAGGTGTCTCAGGTGACCTCTGTAAACATTGTCTGATACAGTTTCAGCCAAATTACTTTGTTCAAGCTAAATTCAATTGAGAAAGTGACCTGCAATATGAGAGAGACTGTAAGGACTTCAACGTATGATAATTCTCTCATTTTTGAAGTATAGTTTTTTGAATGAAACCAAAAGCCAGGTTTTTTTAAAACAAAAGCTACACTATTCATGAATATATTGTAGTTCCAGAATTTTCACTTCAAAGCGTAACTATAGTAACTTATGTGTGTCCAAAGGATTCTATAAAGTCTATACGATCCAACCTTTTATTTTCAACTCTTTATTATAGTGAAGACACCAAGACTGAAGATAAGATGTTGACAAAGTTTCTTGGGTAAGAGTAGTGGATGAAGTAGTACATGGAGAGACAAACCTGAATTCAAAATATATTATCAAAAAGGAGGCACAGACATTGTCCTTTCTAATTCTGCTTCAAAATCATGATGAGAATAGACATTGCCATTCATGTGAGTACACCTCACCCCCTCTATTTTATCCTTCTTTGTTCTCATCTGATGTCAAAAGCAAAAATGCAAGGGGAGGAGCATAACTAAACTCTCTGAAGTCAAGAAGAAACCTGACCCCTGCCCATGAAGAGTGAGCCACACCATGATATGATCTAGGAAGTAGCTGGAGGAATATCAAGACAAACCATGTTGCAGTTTCATATGCAACATTTTTAAGCTGAGTGTGTGACTGGTAGGGCTTCCCAGGAGGCACTAGTGGTAAAGAACCTGCCTGCCAATGCAGGAGACATAAGAGATGCGGGTTCAATTCCTGGATCAGGAAGATCCCCTGGAGGAGGGTATAGCAACCCACTCCAGTATTCTTGCCTGGAGAATCCCATGGACAGAGGAGCCTGGCAGGCTGTGGTCCATAGAGTCACAGAGAGTCAGACACGACTGAAGCGACTTAGAACACATACACACACAGCCATGTGCCTGGTACTTGGCTAGGTGTTGGATGCTGGTGGTGGGTATGGTTTGACCCAAAGAAAAATAAAAGTGCTCTCCCAGTTTTCAGGAGCTCATGGTCTTAGGAGGGGAACAAACCTTAAGATCTTAGCTATGAGAAGAGTTCCAAATTCTTGGTTTCCTGGAAGTGAGTTGGGAGGATAATTTAGCTTAATGCTTAAAGTGGAGATACTTCAATGAGGGAAGATAGACCAGGTAGCTACTCTGGGAAAGAGGTTTAATGAAGGAAGATGGAACATGTGTAGCTGCATAATCAAGGGAAGAAGTGGCATAAGACTATTGCTGTTTTTAATCCCAGAGATTGAAAAGGAAAGCAGTCAGACTTCTGAGGTAATCTTTGGGATTGGAAACAAATATGTGGTTGTGGGTCTGGAAGAGATGGGACTCTGTACCAGCCTGGGCACGGAGCCTGTGGGGCAGAAGGACTTTGGAAGGGCCTGTTGAGTTTGTGCCTGGCAGATCTGGCAGCCTGGGTGGAGTGTGGTGTCAAGAGAGCAGTGCTGCTGACAGCTTTCCCTTCTTTCCAGAAGCCATGCCAACCTAGGACACTTTTCTTATGCTTGGGTTGGAAATTAGGTGACCCTACTAGTGGGTTTGTTTAAACCTAGTGTTCTCAGATGATGCAGGGTAAGGATAAGAAGGAGAAAATGAAGCCAGTATAAGATTCTTGAGTTAGTTTTATTCATATCTGGTGAAATTAGAGACAGGATCTCGTTTGTACCCAAAATTTTATAAGCATTTCAAACTAACGCCATTTTATAGATTAGGAATGGAATGTGATGTGCTCAGTGTCACATGACGAATAAGTCACCATGCTGAGATTTCAGTAGCTGTAACCAGATAACTTAGATGGTCTCCTTTCTTATCTATTACATTCCTTCTTTTTTATATCCACGCCATGTTGAAATTCTGTCCTTTTCTTTGTACCCTTATCTCACTATTGTCTCCCATATGGTTTTAGGAATCTTTCTTGTTGCAGGTGACAGAAACCCAACTTAAAGTGAAAGAAAGTGAACTCGCTTAGTCATGTCTGACTCTTTGCGACCCCACGGACTGTAGCCCACCAGACTCCTTCATACATGGGATTTTCCAGGCAAGAATACTGGAGTGGGTTGCCTTTTCCTTCTCCAGGGGATTTTCCCAACCCAGGGATTGAACCCAGGTCTCCTGCTTTGTAGGCAGATGCTTTACTGTCTGAGCCACCAAGGAAGTCACTATAAAGTAAAATTTGCTACATGGAATTTGCTATATGGATGTGGGGGTTACTTCACATACTCTGAGAGTAAGAATGTGGCTAAGCCTCAGAAACATTGTCTCAGTCGTCCGTGACCAGGCAGACTCATGCTATACTAACATGGTGGCTCTGATGCTTAAGATGAAGCCCAGGCTAGGGAAGGGGGAGTGGTTGCTGAGGCAATGGTTCCCATAAGAAAGTGTCTTGTTTGGAAGGCAAATATTTATTACAGCTAGCCATAATTTTGTATTTATTATTGCATATGCCTCACTTACAAAATGATTCAGTAAGGCCAATAATAATAATAATGTTTTATAAGACTATACAGATATTCTTCAACTTCCTTTGGCAGCTCAGATAGTAAAGAATCTCCCTGAAATACAGGAGACACAGGTTTGATCCCTGGGTCCAGAAGATCCTCTGGAGTAGGAAATGGCAACCCATTCCAGTATTCTTGCCTGAAGAATTCCATGGACAGAAGAGTCTGGCGGGCTGCAGTCCGTAGGGTCGAAAAGAGTCAGACACAACTGAGTCAACTAACCCTATAATGGGGTTTGTCCCAATAAATCCATCAAAAATTGAAAATATGTGTGTTGAAATGTATTAAATATACCTAAACTACTGAACCTCATAAGCTGGCCTACTTTAAATATGATCAGAGCACATACATTAGCCCACAGTTGGGCAAAATCATTGAACATAACCATGTGTAATTAAATGTGGAACATCTCATGTAATTTTTTGAATACTTACCAAAAGTGAAAAACAGAATGGTTATGTGGGAACAGAATGGTTGTAAGGCTATCAGTGGTTTGCCCTCCTAACCACATGAATGACAGGGAGCTTCGGCTTGCTGCCACTGCCCAGCATCATGAAAATTTATCGTGCTATACTTTGCTAGCCCAGGAAAAGACCAGAATTCAAGATACAGTTTCTACTGAGTGTGTATTGCTTTGGCACCATCATAAAGTAAAAAACTGTAAGTCCAATCATAAATCTGGGACCATCTGTGTACATTGTGGGCATGTGGGCTAAGTCACCACAGTTGTGTCCAACTCTTTGTGACATTATGGACTGTAGTCCACCAGGCTCCTCTCTCCATGGGATCCTTCAGGCAAGAATACTGGAATGAGTGCCATGCCCTCCTCCAAGGCATCTTCCCAACCCAGGAATCAAACCTGTGTCTCTTATGTCTCCTGTGTTGGCAGGCAAGTTCTTCACCACTAACACCACCTGGGAAGCCCCTTTGTACCTTGTCATTGTCAGCTGCCAAGTTGTGTCTGACTCCTTTTAATTCCATGGACTGCAGCACGCCAGTCTTCCCTGTCCCTCACTGTCTCCCGGAGTTTGCTCAAATTCATGTCTATTGAGTCAGTGATGCTATCTAACCATCTCATCCTCTGCCACCTCCTTCTCCTTTTGCCTTCAATCTTTTCCAGCATCAGGGTCTTTTCCAATGAGTCTTCACATCACGTGGCAAAAGTATTGGAGCTTCAGCTTCAGCATCAGTCTTTCCAATGAATATTCAGGGCTGATTTCTTTTAGGATTGACTGGTTTTATCTCCTTGTAGTACAAAGGACTCTCCAGCACCACAATTTGAAGACATCAGTTCTTTGCCGCTTAGCCTTCCTTATAATCCAGCTTTCATATCCATACACTACTACTGGAAATACCATAGCTTTGACTAGACAGACTTTTGTCAGCAAAGTGATGTCTCTGCTTTTTAATATGCTGTCTAGGTTTGTCATAGCTTTTCTTCCAAGGAGCAAGTGTCTTTTAATTTCATGGCTGCAGTCACCATCTGTAGTGATTTTGGAGCCCAAGAAAATAAAATCTGTCACTGCTTCCACTTTTCCCTTCTATTTGCCATAAAGTGATGGAACTGGATGCCATGATCATAGTTTTTGAATGTTGAGTTTTAAGCCAGCCATTTCACTTTCCTCTTTCACCCTCATCAAGAGGCTCTTTAGTTCCTCTTTGCTTTCTGCCATTAGAGTGGTATCATACATGATCTAATAGGGACTATAGCCCATCAGGCCCCTCTGTCCATGGGATTTTTCCAGGCAAAAATACTGGAGTGCATTGCCATTTCCTTTTCCAGGAGATCTTCCTGACCCAGGGATTGAACCCCAGCATCCTGCATTGGCAGGAGGATTCTTTACTCCTAACACCACCTGGAATTTTCACACTCGGACAGCTGATCATCTGATGGACCTGTAATGTTTCCATTTCTCCTTTGGTTGGGAGAAGGGTCATTCGCCATGCTTCTCTTCTTTTCATTTCCTATTAGCATCTCTATTTCCCTACATACTTTTCAACATTCAAGCCAGATGCCGATTGTCTGTGTGAAGACACATGGCTTCTCAAATAAATGAGGATGCCAAGTGTATGTGTAATATTTGACCATATGTGAATGTTCCAGTAAATTCCTGGGGACTTATGTTCCAATGTCGTCACTGAACAACAGGAAGACTGTAAATTCCATCACCTAACCAGAAGACTCACATATGCGTCATATTTATAAGTTTTCAATAGATATAATGGACTTTAAATTTGACTTTTTAGTATGATAGAGATTTTATATGCTTTCTCCAGGGAAGCAATAACAGTCTGCAGAAGTACAGGTTGATGGGACCTCATCAGGTTATTGCTGTCATTTTTCATTATAGCAATTGGTTATTGTGGAGAAGCTTACAAGCAAAGAACTTTTCTCAAGATGAATCCTGAAAGAAAAGAAGTATGTATAAGTGGTAGGCAGCAGATATTTTACCAAAAAAAAGAAAAAGTTGAACTACCTGTACGTAACTGGGCTGGGTAAATTCCCCTGAGGCTGGATAGGGTGGTCTTAAATTTTGGAACTTCAAGCAGATGTGAATGACATATTGGCATTTGCTATGGGCAATTGCCATCTACCTCTACAAGGATTAGATCAGGTGCTGCTGCAGCTACTGACTTTCAACACCTCCTGAAAGGAGTTCAGGGTGTAGAGCAGAAATGAGGCACTCTGTGCTCTAGGAAAAACTGGCAGAAAAGGTCTTCAGATAGATATTTTCAGGAGCCCAATTCTTGTATCTGCTGATATCTAGAAAAGCACTAAACTCCTTCATGGTGACATCCATTCCTCGTGACTAGCATTAACTGCCACAGGACTAGCAGAAACCTTCTTAAAAAAAATATATGTCCTTGATTGCATGTGCTCCCCCTTCACCAAAATCACATATATGCTGACCTTCCTCCTACCTCTTCATAGCAGTTTCTTAGAGCTATCTGAAACGCTGTCTCCCAGGCTAGAGTCCTCATTTTACCCCAAATAAAACTTAACTCATAACTCTCACATTGTGCATTTTTCTTTAAGTTGGCACAATATATTTCAAAAAACAGGATAGAGGCTAGAATTTTAAGAAATCTCTCTATATCCCTAGCCCTCTCCCAGGTCCCAAGATTTCTGGCCTAATCAAACATTAGAGAAAACAAAAACACAAAACAAAATCACTTTAGGAGAATTTATTACATGCAAAGTTTTTTGGGGACCTGGTAGGACACCACCCTTATGGCAGAAGGTGAAGGGAACTAAAAAGTCTCTTGATGAAAGTGAAAGAGAAGAGTGAAAAAGTTGGCTTAAAGCTCAACATTCAGAAAACGAAGATCATGGCATCGGGTCCCATCACTTCATGGGAAATAGATGGAGAAACAGTGGAAACAGTGTCAGACTTTTATCTTTTTGGGCTCCAAAATCACTGCAGATGGTGACTGCAACCATGAAATTAAAAGATGCTTACTCCTTGGAAGGAAAGTTATGACCAACCTAGATAGCATATTCAAAAGCAGAGACATTACTTTGCCAACAAAGGTCTGTCTGGTCAAGGCTATGGTTTTTCCAGTGGTCATGTATGGATGTGAGGGTTGAACTGTGAAGAAAGCTGAGCTTTGAAGAATTGATGCTTTTCAACTACGGTGTTGGAGAAGACTCCTGAGAGCCCCTTGGACTGCAAGGAGATCCAACCAGTCCATTCTAAAGATCAGCCCTGGGATTTCTTTGGAAGGAATGATGCTAAAGCTGAAACTCCAGTACTTTGGCCACCTCATGTGAAGAGTTGACTCATTGGAAAAGACCTTGATGCTGGGAGGGATTGGGGGCAGGAGGAGAAGGGCACAACAGAGGATGAGATGGCTGGATGGCATCACCGACTCGATGCACATGAGTTTTGAGTGAACTCCGGGAGATGGTGAGGGATAGGGAGGCCTAGCGTGCTGCAATTCATGGGGTCGCAAAGAGTCAGATGTGACTGAGTGACTGAATTGAACTGAAGAGCTAAGAAGATGAAATAGACTGGCCTTTCTCCTTGACTCATAGCAGAAGTTGAAGAGGAACTAAAGAGCTTGTTGATGGTGAAAGAGGAGTGTGAAAAACCTGGCTTAAAACTCAACATTAAAAAAAAACTGAGACCATGGCATCCAGTCCCATCACTTCATGGCATATAGATGGGGAAACAGTGGAGACCGTGAAAGACTTTATTTTCTTGGGCTCCAAAATCACTGCAGATGGTGACTGCTGCCATGAAATTAAAAGACATTGCTCCTTGGAAGAAAAGTTATGACAAACCAAGACAGTATATTAAAAAGCAAAGACATTACTTTGCCAACAAAGGTCCATGTAGTCAAAGCTATGGTTTTTCCAGTAGTCAGGTGTGATTGTGAGAGTTGGACCATTAAGAAGGCTGAGTGCCAAAGAATTGATACTTTTCAACTGTGATGTTGGAGAAGACTCTTAAAAGTCCTTTGGACAGCAAGGAGATCAAACTAGTCAACCCTGAAGGAAATCAATCCTGAATATTCATTGAAAGGACTAATACTGAAGCTGAAGCTCCAGTACTTTGGCTACCTGATGCAAAGAACTGACTCACTGGAAAAAACCTGATGCTGGGAAAGACTGAAGGCAGGAGGAGAATGGACGACAAAGAATGAGATGGTTGGATGTTATCATGACTCAATGGACATGAGTTTGAGCAAGCTGTAGGAGATGGTGAAGAGGGAAGCTTGGAATGCTATGGTCTGTAGGGTCACAAAGAGTCAGACATGAATGAGCAGCTGAACAACAGCAACAACATCCTTGAGTCACTCATAGTTTGGTACAGGGAATCTGCATTGCCATCATAGTGTCTAACAACACAAGGCCAGAAGCCAGAGTAGAATGCAACATTTCTTTGAAATAGCCCCAGCATGGAGAGAGAGGCTGAGATTCTTAGCTTGCTTCTGAGCTGTTAAAAGTCAAAGTGTTAGTCACTCAATCATGTCTCACTCTTTGTGATCTCATAGACTGTAGCCTGCCATGCTCCTCTGTCCATGGGATTTCCTAGGCAAGAGTACTGGAGGGGTTGCCATTCCCTTCTCCAGGGAATCTTCTCAACCCAGAGATTGACCTGGGTCTCCTGCATTGCAGGCAGATTCTTTACCACCTGAGGTACCAGGGAAACACCTATAGGATGGTAAAGGATATGGTGGTAAAGATGAAAGGAGCTGTTAAAGGATATGGTGAAAAGGGAGCTCTCTTTCCTAGCACGTATTAAGTTCTATTAATAATAAAAGAGCAAGCATTTATCAGGTGCTTAGATGTGCTAAGCTCCACCCATCAATAGAAAACAGGATTAAAGATTTACTGAGCATATCCCCACCCATCAGAACAAGACCCAGTTTCCCCCTTAGTCAGTCTCTCCAACCAGGAAGCTTCCATAAGCCTCTTATCCTTCTCCATCAGAGGGCAGACAGACTGAAAACCACAATTACAGAAAACTAGCCAATCTGATCACATGAGTCACAGCCTTGTCTAACTCAATGAAACTATGAGCCATGCTGTGTAGGGCCACCCAAGACAGACAGGTCATGGTGGAGAGTTCTGACAAAATGTGGTCCACTAGAGAAGGGAATGGAACACCACTTCAGTATTCTTGCCTTGAGAACCCCATGAACAGTATGAAAAGGCTAAAAGATAGGACACTGAAAGATGAACTCCCCAAGTCGGAAGGTGCCCAATGTGCTACTGGAGATCAGTGGAGAAATAACTCCAGAAAGAATGAAGAGATGGAGCTAAAGCAAAAACAACACCCAGTTGTGGATGTGACTGGTGATGGAAGCAAGGTCCGATGCTGTAAAGAGCAATATTGCCTAGGAACCTGGAATGTCAGGTCCATGAATCAAGGCAAATTGGAAGTCGTCAAACAGGAGATGGCAAGAGTATATGTGGACATTTTAGGCATCAGCGAATTAAAATGGACTGGAATGGGTGAATTTAATTCAGATGACCATTATATCTACTACTATGGGCAAGAATCCCATAGAAGAAATGGAGTGGCCATCACAGTCAATAAAAGAGTCCGAAATGCAGTACTTGGATGCAATCTCAAAAACGACAGAATGCTCTCTGTTTATTTCCAAGGCAAACCATTCAATATCATGGTAATCCACGTCTATGCCCCGACCAGTGATGCTGAAGAAGCTGAAGTTGAATGGTTCTATGAAGACCTCTAAGATCTTCTAGAACTAACACCCAAAAAAGATGTCCTTTTCATTATACTGGAATGCAAAAGTAGGAAGTCAAGAAACACCTGGAATAATAGGCAAATTTGGCCTTGGAGTACAGAATGAAGCAGGGCAAAGGCTAATAGGGTTTTGCCAAGAGAATGGACTGGTCATAGCAAACACCCTCTTCCAACAACACAAGAGAAGACTGTACATGTGGACATCAGCAGGTGGTCAATACCAAAATCAAATTGATTATATTCTTTGCAGCCAAAGATGGAGAAGCTCTATACAGTCAGCAAAATCAAGACCAGGAGCTGACTGTGGCCCAGATCATGGACTCCTTATTGCAAAATTCAGACTTAAATTTAAGAAAGCTGGGAAAATTACTAGACCATTCAGGTATGACCTAAGTCAAATCCCTTATGATTATACAGTGGAAGTGACAAATAGATTCAAGGGATTAGATCTGATAGAGTGCCTGATGAACTATTGATGGAGGTTTGTGACATTGTTCAGGAGACAGGGATCAAGACCATCCCCAAGGAGAAGAAATGCAAAAAAGCAAAATGGCTGTCTGGGGAGGCCTTACAAATAGCTGAGAAAAGAAGAGAAGTGAAAAGCAAAGGAGAAAAGGGAAGATATACCCATTTGAATGCAGGGTTCCAAAGAAAAGCAAGGAGAGGTAAAGCCTTCCTCGGTGATCAGTGCAAAGAAATAGAGGAAAACAATAGAATGGGAAAGACTAGAGATCTCTTCAAGAAAATTAGAGATACTAAGGGAACATTTCATGCAAAGATGGGCACAATAAAAGACAGAAATGGTATGGACCTAACAGAAGCAGAAGATACTAAGAAGAGGTGACAAGAATATACAGAAGAATTATACAAAAAGATCTTCATGACCCAGATAATCATGATGGTGTGATCACTGACCTAGAGCCAGACATCCTGGAATGTGAAGTCATGTGGGCCTTAGGAAGCATCACTATGAACAAAGCTAGTGGAGGTGATGGAATTCCAGTTGAGCTATTTCAAATCCTAAAAGATAATGCTGTGAAAGTGCTGCACTCAATAGCCCAGCAAATTTAGAAAACTCAGCAGTGGCCACAGGACTATAAACGGTCAGTTTTCATTCCAGTCCCAAAGAAAGGCAATGCCAAAGAATGCTCAAACTACTGCACAATTGGACTCATCTCATATACTAGTGAAGTAATGCTCAAAATCCTCCAAGCCAAGCTTCAACAGTACATGAACATGAACTTTCAGATGTTCAAGCTGAATTTAGAAAAGGCAGAGGAACCAGAGATCAAAATTGCCAATATCCGTTGGATCCTCAAAAAAGCAAAAAAGTTCCAGAAAAACATCTATTTCTGCTTTATTGACGGTGCCAAAGCATTTGTTGACTATGCCAAAGCCTTTGACTATGTGGACCACAATAAACTCTGGAAAATTCTGAAAGAGATGGGAATACCAGACCACCTTACCTGCCTCTTGAGAAATCTGTATGTGGGTTAAGAAGCAGCAATTAGAACTGGACATGGAAAAACAGACTGGTTCCAAATTGGGACTGGAGTACATCAAGGTTGTATTTTGTCGCCCTGCTTATTCAACTCATATGCAGAGTACATCATGAGAAATACTGGGCTGGATGAAGCACAAGCTGGAATCAAGATTTCTGTGAGAAATATCAGTAACCTCAGATTTGCAGATGACACCACCCTTATGGCAGAAAGCAAAGAAGAACTAAAGAGCCTCTTGATGAAAGTGAAAGAGGAGAGTGAAAAAGCTGGCTTAAAGCTCAACATTCAGAAAAGTAAGATCATGGCATCTGGTCCCATCACTTCATGGCAAATAGATGGAAACAGTGACAGACTTTATATTTTTGGGCTGCAGATGGTGACTACAGACATGAAATTAAAAGACGCTTACTCCTTGGAAGAAAATCTATGACTAACCTAGACGGTATATTAAAAAGCAGAGACATTACTTTGTCAACAAAGGTCCGTCTAGTCAAGGCTGTATTTTTTCCAGTAGTTATGTATGGGTGTGAGAGTTGGACTATAAAGGAAGCTGAGTGCTGAAGCATTGATGCTTTTGAACTGTGGTGTTGGAGAAGACTCTTGAGAGTCCCTTGGACAGCAAGGAGATCCAACAGGTCCATCCTGAAGGAAATCAGCCCTGAAAATTCATTTGAAAGAGTGATGTTGAAGCCGAAACTCCAATACTTTGGCCACATGATGCAAAGAACGGACTCATTGGAAAAGACCCTGATGCTGGGAAAGATCGAAGGCGGGAGGAGAAGGGGACAACAGAGGATGAGATGGTTGGATGGCATCACCGACTCAATGGACATGGGTGTGAGTAAACTCTGGGCGTTGGTGATGGACAGGGAAGCCTGGCATGCTGCATTCCATGGGGTCGCAAAGTATCGAACATGACTGAGCGACTGAACTGAACTGAACTAGATGAGCTAAGCACTTTAATTCTTTTTTTCATTTGACTTTCAAATGAAAATGAAATTTGGAGGGATATCATTCTTATACCTATATTACAGTGAGGGAAACATAGTTTTGAAGATAAACTAACTTGTCAAGGTCATATAGTCTCATAAAATTGTTAATCCCATAGAAAATTGAATTTTCATTCTACAGAGATTGAGACTTAGATTCTCTAAAAGAGGGCTTCCCAGGTGGTGCTAGTGGTAAAGAACCTGCCTGCTAATGCAGGAGATGTAAGATACATGGATTTGATCCCTGGATCGGAAGATCCCCTGGAGGAGGGCATGGCAGCCCACTCCAGTATTCTTGCCTGGAGAATCCCATGGACAGAGGAGTCTTGTGGGCTGTAGTCTATAGGGTCACACAGAGGCAGACATGACTGACATGACTGAGCAGGCAAACCAAGGAGGTGTACTTCATGTTACAAAGTTGTTCCATTTCCATCTCTGCTGAAACAAACCCTATCATCCTGCAAAAACTGTGGGATGGGCTCAGATTCCATCAGAAATTCTTTCTGAGACTCAGTGAGCTCTGTTTCCAAAGTGTGCCTAGAGCACTTTAGCATACCTCAGTTATTTGACAACTAATTATGAACAGCTCTAAACTAACTCTCACTTATCACACGGTATTGTTTAGCCTCGTTTAACCTTTCTATCTAAATTGTAAACTTTTTGAATGTTGGAAGCTTTGTCTTAGGAATGATAAAAACAAGTCTCCTACAGTATCCACCACAGTGTACATTGTAATCAGTTTTGTATTTATTCGATTTAGAGTTGTACTCATTTATTGCTGCTTAACAAATTACCACAAACATTGTGCTTAAAAGCAACACACATGTTGTCTTTCAATTTCTGTCGAAAGCTGGACACATCTTGACTGGGTTCTTTGTAAAGTTGCAAGTTAGGTGTCAGCTGCATCTCAGTTCTCATCTGGAGTCTTGAATGTGTGAGTGCTGTCACTCAGTTCTGTCCGACTCTTTGCTACCCCTTGGACTGTAGCCCACCAGGCTCTTCTTTTCATGAGATTTCCCAGACAAGAACACTGGAGTGGATTGCCATGCCCTTCTTCAGGGGATCTTCCTGACCCAGGGATCAAATCTGCATCTCTTATGTCTCCCGCATTGGAGGCAGGCTCTCCACCACTAGCATCCCCTGGAAGTCTTGAATGGTGATGATTGTTTCCAAGCTCACTCAGGTTATTGGCAGAAGTCATTTCCTTGTGTTTGTAAGACTGAGGTCTCTAGCTGCTTGTTGGCTATCAGATGGAGCCACTCTCTGCTTCTATAGGCTGCCCCAGTTCCATGCTACATGGTTCTCATCCATAGACTGTCTTCCAAAGTCACAGTTTTGTTCTTTAAAATCAGCAACTGAGAGTCTCTGGTGTGAGTCTGTTAGTAAGATGGATTCTTGTATGTGAAAGTGAAAGTTGCTCAGTTGTGTCCGACTCTTTGCGATCCTATGGACTATACAGTTCATGGAATTCTCCAGGCCAGAATACTGGAGTGGGTAGCTGCTCCCTTTTCCAGGGGTTTTTCCCAACCCAGGGATTGAACCAAGGTCTCCTGCACTGCGGCAGATTCTTTACAAGCTGAGCCACAAGGGAAGCCCAGATGGAGTCTTAGATAGTGTAACATCCCATTGCCTTTGCCACATTTTATTGGCTAGAAGCAAGTCACACATCCTGTGCACTCTCAAGGGGATAGAATTATACAAGAGCTTTAACAGCAAGAGTTGAGGATCGTGAGAAGACCATGTTAGTGTCTATGTACTACAGAAGTGAAAGAAGTAGGAAATGCACAAATATTTGAAACTTTATCAAATTTATTTAGCAAATCAATAATAGTACTTGAGATATAATTCAGAAATCTGATTCTAATCTTCTTGTTTTAACTATTAAGTCATAGCCATCAACAGATTTCCCAGGTGGTACAGTAGTGAAGAATCTGCCTTCCAATGCAGAAGATGTAAGAGATGTGAGTTTGATCCCTGGGTTGGGGGGAATCCCCTGCAGTAGGAAATGGCAACTCACTCCAGTATTCTTCCTAGAAAATTCCTTGGACAGAGGAGCCTGATGGGCTGCAGTCTATGGGATTGCAGAGTTGGACATGACTGAGTGACCGAGCATGCACACACTGGTGGGGGGTGGAGGTCAGATTGTGGCTCATTGAGCCCATTCCTGGCTCAGAGGACTAGAATTTGGCAGCATCTGTAGGCAGAGGGAAGGTTCCTAATATATTCCTTGTGAAAGACCTTGCTGAAGGGGGAGAGTCAGAACTATCTCCAGAAATCTAGGCTCTGATTCCATGTTCATCAAATCTGTCAGATACAATACATATTTGCTATTTGCATTTTGTTTTTCTTTGAATATAAGGCATATTTTCTTAATTATTTCTAATAAGACTTCTGTTTTTCCATCTTCCTATCTCCTCTTCTCCTTTTCTTTAGACACTTAAGCTTTCATTAAAATCCTTGGATTTCTGTCCACTTATTCTTTTTGCATTGAAAATCTAATGATAAAAAGATATAATCCTATCAATTGAACAAATTGTATCAGATATGCTTTTTTTTTTTTTTTTGCAATTTTCTTATTTATTTTACAACTTCCTATATCTTTTAAAGCAACACATGTTTTATAGGGTCTTTCTCTCATGACTCATTTTTGGAGCTGGTCCAAGAAGGAGTTATTCTCCAGACGTGCCACCATTGACCCTCATTTCAAGTTACATTTTTAATTTATTTTTTTAAAGATATTTCATTCACAGAATCCCCACTGAGCTTTTTATTGTAGAAAATTAGGGCCTGTAAATCATCCCTCTCAGAAAACTATAAATTTTATACAATTGAAACATTCCATGGACTGAGCTTGGCACTTTGATGAAATCACTCCTTTGCTTCTCATAATTTATGAGCTTCCCCCATTCTCCTCCCTTTGGCTCCATCATCACCTTGGCCCTCCCTGCAAGATTGGGGGGTGGTATTGTGCCTTTAAATTGTTCACTGGGGTTTACTGAGTATAATTTTTGAGTGAATTCACATGAACCTACAATATTACAACCTATCCAAAATTATGAATAATAAAACTTTTCATTTTTCTTCTGGCAGGCAGAAGGGACATGGGTTGATCACAAGGGCGGTGGCTCACACGATGCACTGGGGAAGGAAAATGTCCCCAGAGCCAGATGATATGGGATCTGCTAGTGGCTTACTGAGACCCAGACTTCAGTTTCCTCAGAAACTGGTGGATCCAGATGGATGATATTTAAGGTTCCATTTAGCTCTCACTCATTCTGATTCTATGGCTTGAAGATGGTTCTTGGCATGTGGCTTCTTTTAAAAGGTAGTTAAGAAACCCAACAAGATATATTGCTAAGGTTTGATGTGCTATTTTGGATGTGGGTGGTTAACTCTAATTTTTTTAGGGCAAAGGAGAATAGCACAATGGTAGTAAAGAACAGCATACTCCTGATTTTCATCTGTTGGGTTTGCATTAGATTGTGAGATCTCAGAAACCAGAGGCTGTGTCTTATTTAACTTAGAAACCCTGGCTTTTAGTGTTGAATTTGCTTCCTGGGCTTCCTTCAATGATAAAAGCATTGAATGAACACAGAGAATCCAAAGGTATGTTGCCTCCATAAATTCAAGTGCCTGGAACGGTGCCAGACACATAGTAGGTACTTGATACTTATTTGTTGAATTTCCAACAAATGGGCTACTTGCCAACACTGGAATGTTGGAATTTCCCTGTGGCCATTCCTGGTCTAGTTGGAATCTTTGTTTTTTTTTTATATCTTAGTGTTTTTCCTCACTAGAACTCCAGATGAGTCTTCTAAGAAACTGCTAGCTTTATGGCAGCACTAGTACTCAGAGTCCTGGAAAGAATTTTGTTGCTGAAAATCAGGACAGAATCAGAAGACAGAAGTGATATGGCAGAGTGGCTGAACTCCACCTTTGGAGTGAGACCTGGGCATATGTCTTAACAGCACTGTGACCTTGGGTGTAATATCCTCTCTGCTAAGCTCCACTCTCTCTATCTGTAAAACGGGGGCTATGTGTCATAGAATATATATATAGAAAGGGGGTGATCATAATTGTATCAGTACTGATGTCTTAGGATAGAAGACCTCATTCAAACAGATCATCTATGTCAAGTGCTTAGCCTAGTGCTCAAATAGAGTAAATAGTCAATAAATGTGGGCTATTTATGACCAACCTAGACAGGACATTAAAAAGCAGAGACATTACTTTGCCAATAAAGGTCCATCTAGTCAAAGCTATGGTTTTTCCAGTAGTCATGTATGGATGTGAGAGTTGGACTATAAAGAAAGCTGAGTGCTGAAGAATTGATGCATTTGAACCGTGGTGTTAGAGAAGACTCTTGAGAAGTCCCTTGGACAGCAAGGAGATCCAACAAGTAATCCTGAGGAAAATCAATCCTGAATATTCATTGGAAGGACTGATGTTGAAGCTGAAACTCCAATACTTTGGCCACATGATACAAAGAACAGACTCATTGGAAAAGACCCTGATGCTGGGAAAGATTGAAGGCGGGAGGAGAAGGGGACAACAGAGGATGAGATGGTTGGATGGCATCACCGACTCAATGGCATCACCAAACATGAGTTTGGGTAAACTCTAGGAGTTGGTGATGGACAGGGAAGCCTGGCATGCTGCGGTTCATGGGGTTGCAAAGAGTTGGACATGACTGAACGACTGAACTGATGACTTATTTTTCATTATTATTAGTAGTATTAGGGTATACATCAGTAATTGCTATAGTTTTTACTTTTGTGTTGAAATTCAGACTCTTTTGTGGCAAGGTAACTATTGTCCTAAGTAAAAATTATTGCAATTTTAATTTAACCATTTGTTTAGCTTTTCAGGGCATCCTTGCAGGAAAAGAAAAGAGTATCACTAATACTCACTAAAAGAACCTCATCATTTTGGATGAAGAGTGTTGCTTTGATTTCTTGTTATTCTGAAATGTAATTTTTGTGATTCCAAACTTTTAAGAAAAAAAGAATACGCTGCTGTATAGAAAGCGTCTGGTATCTCTTTTTCCCCACAAGATGGAAATTTATTTTCCCAGTAGTTGTCTGTTATGACTTTTCCTACAAGCAATTACAACACACTACTATGTAAGGAAAAACATTACTTAGGGTCAAGAATGCAAACCAGTTTGAAATACTACTTGAAAAGCAAGGTGAAGCCAATTTCCTTTTCTTTGACCTGCTTGCAGGATACCCTGACAAGGTATGAGCTAGAATATGTGTCTTGGAAATATTTACCTCTTAAATATTAAGAATATAAATAAGCAGTAGAGTTTGGGGTGACAGTAGATCTAAAGCGATAGCCACCCAGTCCTTGCTGGTCAAGTATGGCTCACCTAATAACGTTTCAGCCCTAAATCACTTCCCTGCAGGCAGGTCTGCAGCTGAGGGGGTTGCACAAAAACATTCCTTCAGGACCATTTAAAAAGGCTGAATAAGCAAGTATCCCATGTGACAACACTTAGAATGTCTAAGAGGCAGTTCAGGTACACATATTATTGCCCATGGCTCCAGGCCCAATAACCTTTTCCTCATAGCGATAGATTCCCTGGACAGAAAACAAATCTCTTTCCAACTCAGAGAACTTTATCAGATTTATCTCTCATTGTCAGATCAGCATGTAGGACACAAATGGAGTCTGCAGTGTGATTCAAATTAGAGGCACAGCAATTTACAGTGCTCACTGGTTTCTTGTAAACCTCATTAAGGTTCGGCATGGGGTGCCAAGGAGCCATAAAGAATCACCACGTTGGACATTTATATCTGCTTGGTCTCGTATTCTATATCCTCAACACAGCTTATATAATGGCAGCCAAAGCATCTTGTGAGCAGGAAATGAGAAAGTTACACATGTTTTTGTCTCATAATCAAATATTCTTCCCTATCTTTTTAAAGTCTCCCCCTGGGAGGCAAAGTACTGCTTTTTTTTGGGTTTCATTTTTCCTTAAGCTGTTGCCTGTAATTTCCACTTTGTTTTAGATTTGTCACAGCTTTACAATGGAATTAAGTTGCTTATTTATGCTCATGTCTTCTATTATTTTGGATTTGGGGCATTTCTTTCTTCAGTCATGGTTCTATAGTTGATTGAATTCATATTCCCTTTTGATTCTAGCCCATGGTGTCCTAATGATATGAACACATTCTGGGTTGCACCAATTTTTCATTTATTAGAGTCAAGTTTTCTTATTTCTTTTAAGGTACTTCATTTATTTAACCTAATAAGACAAGCAGGAGACTTTTGTTGAACACTTATATGTGGCAGGCATCTTACATTTTAATCTTATTTAATCATAACAACCTCATGAGGTAAGAACTAGTATCACCTTCATTTTAGAGATTAAAAAAAAATTGTTTTCCCAGACACACTGCAATTAAACAGAAGAGCCAGAAATAGCATCTTAACATTCTGCTCTATCCACTTCACTGCACGCCATCTCTGACACTATAGTTCATTAAATACAGTGCCTTAGAAAGCATGAGTATAACGCACAAGATAGGAGGAAGATGCGAAGAAAGAGTATTAGGTGTCGCAAGAAATATAATATGGAGTTTTACCAACGTGAGAGAATCTTAGTCACACAGTTGGCTCTTGTTAAATTGTCTTCTCAGGTACGTTGTTAGTGCGCAGTGATGTGAGTGGGTCACTCACACATTCTGATCACAAGATGAAGACAAAGTTCTTCTAGAGATTGTATATTTCTTGGTACTTTTTTATTTTGAAATAATTTTAGACTCTTAAAAAATTATAATAAAAGTACAAAGAACATTTTCCTTCACTCAGTCTTCTCCAATTATTAATATTTTATATTTGTTTTTATCATTTTCTCTCTATAGATACTTAATATTATTTTATGAATCATTACAAATAGGTTATGGACACAATGTCCCTATATCTTAACTATTTTGGTGTACACTTTTTTAAGAATAGGTAAATTTTGTTACATTACCACATTATAATGGTTACCCTTTGGAAATTAACACTGATTCACTGCTAATGTTTACAGATATAATTTATATTTCACCAGTTGTACCGATAAAAATATTTGGAGGAGGTGTTCCGAGACCAATCTAGGATCACATGATGCATTTAGTTGTCATGTCTCTTTAGTCTGTTTTAGCCTGGAAAATTTCTTTGTCTTTTTCCATTTTAACATTTAAAAAAAAGTTCAGGTCAGCTGTTGTGTAAACTCTCTTTCAACTTGAGTTTGATGTTTCCTGATGATTGGATTGATATTATACACTTTGGGCAGGAATAACATGGAAGCAATGTTGTGTTCTTCTCAGTCCATCATGTCAGGAGGCACATGATACTAATTTATCCCATTACTGTTGATATTAGTAGGTTTCTTTAGTGTAAAGTTGCCATTTTTCAAAGGATTAAATTTAAATTTGATTTAGATGCCAGTTTCCTGGGAACTTGTTTCAAAGAAGGTCCATTACCTGAACCAACTTTGAATATTCTGAGAAAGCTAGCTTGCCAATCTCTAAGTCTTAGGAACATGCTGTGAAAACCGGTGATTCAGCTGAGATATTCCTTGAGAAAAAATTAACCTAAATCTCATCTCCTGTCTTCAGAATCTCATGTTGTGATTCTGTTTGAACTTAAGAAAGTATCTTGATATTTGGCAAATCTTTAATAGATAGATGAATTAGCAAAATATTTCTATGTCAAAACAAAATATGACTTTTACCATAGATTCAGGTTATGGCTGAGCAGAGTAATTTCTGAGCAATTGCTCTTGGGGTGGGAATGGAGGGTGTGGCCAATCAGCTCTGAGCTCTTGTTAGACAAGAAAGTAGATGCTGTCATATCTAGTCTGGAGGCCCAACTCGTTGCAGCAAAATTAGACCAAGTGGGAAGGGCTGCCATCTGAAATCACAACCTTTCCTGGAATGGAGGAAGCTGCTTGTCAGAACACCATCTCCTGTAGAAGACAATAAGGGATCATGTCCAGAACAGCAGGCAGTTGCGTCCACCAGCACCCCATGTGTGTGCATGTGCTTGTATGTGTCATGGAGAAATGTGTAATAGGGGTGGCACAGATAGAGACGATAATTAAAGGAGGAAAGACAGGTAAAAATTCAAGTGTCAGGGCTTGGGGAATTAAGCAGATGCACAGATTGCTACTCTAGCACAGGGAAACAAATCAGAGGATTATAGGATTGAGCTACAAGCCCAAGTCTGGGCTGGTACCAAGTATGACTCAAAGGAGACTTCTGTCAGAGAGTTAGAGAATCAGTGAAACTTTTAGCCTAAAGTCTGGTCTGGTCTTAGAGACTGAGCAGGACACAGGTCTGAGGACCAAGTGTGATGGCTTTGCTGTTAAAGATCTGAGACTCATAATCAGCATTTAGGCAATCAGTGTGAGCAGCTATACTGACCTCATACAAGCTACACTCACCTTGGCGTTGCATCATTATTGGGTGGGGTAAGGATTTTTTTTTTGGCATTTTCATGAAAACTTCTCTCTTTCCAAGTTATCCTTCAATCGCATATCACTTGTGCAATGCTATTGGGGCTGAGAAACACATAGCATAATCTGTGGAATCTTGGAATCATACCCTTGCAAGAAATACCTGAAGACTGAGAAATATGGCTTCCTTTCCAAACCTTTGAGTTGGGTGAAAATAGGAGAAAACCAGAATGCACAATGACATATGTATTGTTAAAGAACTGTCAGAATAAAATTTATTTAGAAAATAATTGCTTCTGAAAAAATTGCCCATTCTTGCCTCTGTAATTCTGGTCCCTTTCAGCTTCCTTTATTTTCATCCTTTTCTTCTCCCATGATATTTCCTATTCATTTAATTTAATCAATGATCCTGGAGATCATAGCAATGAGGTGTTGTATAAACATAAAATGGGGCAATGGAAGCCCATAGAAACACACACATGTGTGTATATAAAGCTCTTTTGGGGTCAAAGCTTTGTGGGGTTCATGCATTTGGGAAAATGAAGTGTTTCATTGTGATCACACTGCTAGTTGAATCTAGTGTTGTTGTCATCATTATTTAAACATTTATTGCAAGTCTATAGTCCCCTGGACAGATCCTGGAATTAAATGTCAAGTTTGCTTAGTGAATTTATGCTTGCAATGAGATAGCAAAGCCACAAAATGGAAAAAGATAATACTTCCAAAACAGAAATATTGAATAATGCATTCCCAGAAAAGGTAGGTAAGGAGAAAATGAGTTTGATCCAGGCAGTTAGGAATGAAGCAAGTGTGAGAAGACTTAAATGTCGAGCTTAGGGATGGTTTGCAGCCATTTCCAAGAACCCTGGGAGGGACTGTGGAGACTGCATGACCTAACGCTTTAATCCTTGTCTGCTGCAGCTCATACCCCATGGGGAGGATTCTTGATGAGGAGACTCCCTGTCTTGGGTAATAGTAACAAGCTGCCCTCTCTGTAGGCAAATTTTCAGGTGAAAGTCTTAGCCAACCTTCTAACCAGTGCAGCAAAATCAAGTCCTCAAACTTCAGGGGAAACCCTGAGGGCTTTTTTTTTTTTTTTTTTTTTTTTTTAAGGATGTAAGGGTTATTTGAAAATAAACACAAAATTTCTTAAAATAATTTTTTTCCCCTTTAACATATGCCTCAGACCATCTCTTTCCTCTCAGACACCCCCTACACTTTGTTATATTAAATGTCTGTTAATAACAAAAGTAAACTGCATGTTATTTACGGAAGCTACACAATATTAACTTTGCTAATTACACTGTTGCTCACTTCCCAGGACCACATCACCTCCCATTTGTTTTCTAACTGCTGTGGCTACCACATGTTTTCAAAGTAAGACAGACATAAGAAACTGCAGATTTCACATGTTATTTCTGCAGCTCACACAGGGATTGCAGGGTTCATCATCTCACGCCTGAGTGGAATGGGTTGGGCTTCCCTTGTCACCTGCCTATATAACTTTGGGGAAATTTCCAGTGGAGTTTTCAGAGACCTGGTGATGCAGCTTCCTGAGTATGTGAAATCTTCAGCAAGTAGCTTCTCTGCCTCATGGTTCTCTGTATATAAATTAATGATAATGGTCCTACTTTCCAGTGTGGCTCTGAATCTGAAATGAGTGATACAAGATGGTGCTTGGGTGCTAGGGTGAGTTGTTAATAAATGATGGTTCTTAGTTTCTTTCCATCCCATTTTATGTTCTTTCAAACTTCTGAATACTTAACTGAGAAAGCATAAAAGATAGCATACATACCTGGCTTGGTCTAAATCTAGAACCAAAAGCTCAAACAGAGCTACATTCTGAAAGGGGATTTGCTGTGTCATGGGAACTACTATTTACCTGGTGTTAACTTTTTCTCCCATCCCTCTTTGGTTATTGAACTGATGCTGTCACCTGCTTATTGGAGAACTGGGTATTTATGGAAGCATCTCTGAACTGAGCTTGACTAAACTGGGAAGTAGGGCTTCCCTGGTGGCTCAGATGGAAAAGAATCTGCCTGCAATGTAAAAGACCTGGGTTTGATCCCTGGGTTGGGAAGATCCCCTGGAGAAGGAAATGGCTACCCATTCCAGTATTTTGGCCTGGATAATTCCAGTAGTCATGTATGAATATGAGAGTTGGACTGTAAAGAAGGCTAAGAGCTGAAGAATTGATGCTTTCAAACTGTAGTGCTGGAGAAGACTCTTGAGAGGCCCTAGGACTGCAAGATCAAACCAGTCAATCCTAAAGGAAGTCAACAACCCTGAATATTCATTGGAAGGACTGATGCTGAAGCTGAAGTTCCAATACTTTGACTACCTGATGCAAAGAGTTGACTCATTGGAAAAGATCCCGTTACTGGGAACGATTGAGGGCAGGAGAAGAAGGGAATGACAGAGGATGAGATGGTTGGGTGGCATCACAGAGTCAATGGACATGAGTTTGAGTAAGCTCTGGGAAATGGTGAAGGACAGGGAAGCCTGGTATGCTGCAGTCCATGGGGTTGCAAAGAGTCAGACACAGCTTATAGACTAAATAAGAACAAACTGGTAAATCAGTTAACAACCCTTTACTGAGGTCTATTAAGAATGGCAGGAGTGGTTCGGTCCTTCCAGATCTTTGACATTATTGCTGTGGTTACATCAGCTTGCATCTTCGGATCTATAAATTCTTTCCATATCTTTTCTTCATGGGTTTTCTACTTGAGTACTGTTTTGCCTCAAGCAGTCAGTTCCATTCTGAGGGAGTGGAGATACAGAGGGGAGATTCTTTGAACTGACATGGCTTGGCTAGGTGCCAGCCAAGTGTTCCTCCAGGGTATTTCAGCTGTGGGATAAGTTACAGATAGCTTGGCCTTGCTATGTGTGACAACCATTTGTTGTAGTAATAACAATCACTGGGTACATAATTGGTTGTCTAAAAGTGTGAACTTTATTAATTACCCTAAATTTCTGCTTGGCTGCTAGCAACTCTGTCTAGATTCTATTTCTTGGCATTCTCTCATATTTCATTTTTACCACAAATCTTTCACTGATTTCTAGCTGCCTACTTTCCTCTATGTCATTGTCAGTCTTTCAGCCTCTGGCTTTAACTGTGATTTTTCACCGAACTGGAGATTTAATGTCCTCCTTGTGTTCAGTCACACAATTGTGTCCAACTCCTTGTGGCCCCATGGACTGTAGCCTACCAGGCTCCTCTGTCCATGGAATTTTCCAGGAAAGAATACTGGAGCAGGTTGCCATTTCCTCCTTCAGGGGATCTTTCCGGCCCAGGGATTGAACCTATGTCTCTTGTGTCTCCTGCATTGGAAGGCGGATTCTTTACCAGTAGTGCCACCTGGGAAGCCCAATGGCCTCCTTAGTCATAAGGAAAAGAAACTGAGTCCCTTTGAATCAGTATCTCCTCGCATCATCTTCTTCTTCTTTTTTTCATATCACTATAGCCCAGATAACCTATTACTGAAGTAGGCTGTGTGTCTCTAGATTGTCAGATCCGTTCAATATATCCTTATTGAACATATAGCTGAATGAGTCAGATAGTAGGCTTGCAGCTGGAAATGCAGAGGTGTCACACCCTTTCTGCTCTTGAGGAATTCCCATTTCATTTGGAAAGTTAGGCATTTAAACAAACATAATACAATGCGCTAAGTGCTATAAGTAAAGTGTAAACAAAGTGGCTTTGGGGGATGTGATGTTACTTCCATATGGACATGAAGCACTCTATAGTATTTTGACTTCCTCTGCAGTACTGTATATCTCTGTTTGTCCAGCATTTCTGATGTATCAGTAAGGCCCTCTTTCACTTTTGGTGTCTTTCTTTCAATATAAATTATGTAGTTTTCCTATTTATAAATCAAGGACCAATATATGAAGCTAGTTTAATTGGGGGACAATTACATTACTAATTATTGAGGGTTTTTGATTTGCCTGGATTTACATAAGTGGTTGAGGCAGTGGGGTAGGTACCTGATCTGGATTATCTTTCTTACCAGCAGAAATACTTGTATATTTTTCAGTTACATCAAACATAGGGTGACAATCCTTTGCCCCAGCCTCTTTTGTTCTTTTAGTAAATAGACTCAACAATAGTATGAGTTTTAAAAGCATTTCCCCCTCACCCATTTGAGTTTTAAAATAACTAACTACTTAAGGAGTTGACTAAATAGCTTAAAAAAAATGACTAGTACATTGAAAACGTTTAAAATAGAAAAGAAAAAAATCAGAGTGCACTTTATGTCCGGATGATGTGCTGTTTATGAAACTTGTCTCCGCTTTTTTACACACACACACAAGTATATGTACTAAGTCTTGATAAAAGTGTGTGTCTTCATATGAGTCTAACTGAACAGAAGTCTGAATTAACTCCTCCAGACAAGCCTACCTAGGCACAGAATGAAGTCCTCAGAGCTGACTCAAGGCTAGAATGCAGAGGTCACCCCAAAAGTACTCGGTTAACATCTTGAGTCCTAGTGGAAACTCCCAGAAAAAAGTAGAACATTGGTGCTAGAGACATCCTCTCTTGGGGTACCAGTGTGGGTGATGATTAGATCTGGAGATACCGTGTTTAGCTGAATGTGCCAGTTGACATTAGGATTTCTTCATGAGCTGATATTTTGGATTGTGACCTCTTTGAGGACAGGGTCTGTGCATTATTGCAAGAAGTTATAAGAGTGCTGTGCCATAGCAGGAGTTTCCTGTGTACCCTGACTTTTCATTTCTTTCATACAAAGCAACACACCTTATGTTGCAGTTAAAGTCATTTCTGCCTCCACCAGTAGGAACTGTGTCTGATCATCTTTTTTTTTCCTAATGTCTAATTCAACACCTAAAAGTAGGTATTCAGTAAATTCATTCATTCAATAACTGTTTTCTCTGTTATTCTGGAGAGTTTATTTTCTGTCAGCCATGCTATAATATTTCTAGAAGGCATACAGGTGAACAGGCTTGATTAATAGCAACTCTGTAAAGAACAAACTCTGTTGTGGCCTAAATAGAATCGTACAGCATAGCAAGTCACCCTTGGCACTGGTTTCTATTCTGTATCGTCTTACTTTCCATTCCCCTTGCTTTAAGTTCTGGTTTTTCTCCTAAAGTTTGTGTATCAACCCCTATCTCCTACCTTTAAGCATTTGTTACTTCATGTATGTTTTCCCATAGACTTTGTTCCCTAAATCACTAAAGTGAAAAGTGGAAGTTATTCAGTCATGTCTGATTCTTTGTGACCCCATGGATGGAATTCTCCAGGCCAGAATACCGGAGTGGGTAGCCTTTCCCTTCTCCAAGAGATCTTCCCAACCCAGGGATGAAACTCAGGTCTCCCGCATTGTGGGCAGATTCTTTACCAGCTGAGCCACAAGGGAAGCCCGAGAATACTGGAGTGGGCAGCCTATCCCTTCTCTGGGGATCTTCCTGACCCAGGAATCGAACCGGGATCTCCTGCATTGCAGGCAGATTCTTTACCAACTGAGCCATGAGGGAAGCCCTAAATTACTAAGGAGCTATCATAAATGATAGCTGGTCTAAATGTCTGCCTTCTGACTGCTCTTCCTGAGGGCATCAGCTTTATCAGCTTTATCTGTGCTGCAGTTGGGGAGCCTTTATGGCACAAAGCTGCCTCTCCCTACCAGCTGCAGCCACCAAAACTACCTGCCCAGCTTCAGGAATTGCTGCTGTGTTTCTAATCTCACACAATTTCAGTGTGCAGTAAAGATTAAGAACAAATGCGTAGGCGGAGAATGCAGCCACTTCATACTTAAAAGTTCAGGAACTTTCTTCAGCACTCAAAATGTATTTGTGTCTCTTCTTCTAGTCCTGCCCAGATCTGACAGTATTTACATTACTGTTTGAGGTAAAGCAGTTAGAATGTACGTTACCCAAAAGGGAAAAGGCATTAAATCATTACTTAACCTCTCACCTGTGCTGGTTATTAATCTATTTCCTTAGCTTCCAAGATTCCTTTTTATATTCCACTTTGTGATGCTGGGGCTGTAAATCTACAAATGACAAATTCTTAACCATCTGGCTCCTTGGGGGTGCCAGTGGCAGACCCTATGGGAGGGAAGAGGAACGCACTTCTACCTGTCTCCTTTCTGTTCCTATCAGTGTCACCGCAGCATGGAGCTTTCACCCTGGAGTGGCAGGAGGGACTAGTTTCCAGCTCCTTTGGGTGCTCCCAGAATCAGTCTTGATGCACCTGCTGAGAGGAACTGGCAGCAGTTAGGTTTGGATCCCAGCTTGTGGGCCCCTCAAGATTCTAGCTTACTGTAATCTCCTGTTGTTATTACTTGTGTTACTTTAGTATCTTAAAAAACAACAACAAAAAATCTTCCAACACTTGTTAAACCAATTTCCTATATTAAATTACTTTATAGAAATATCTGTTCTTTTCTGCTCCAACCAGATCTGAGTCTTACTATGCTCTAAATGAAATTAGTCTCCAGATTATCCAGTTTAACGAATATGGTTCTGCAACGAGGTCGGCTTTCAGTGGATGCAAAAAACCAAGAAGGCTCTGGTAGTTCATCTCCATCTGGGGCAACAATGATAGTGTGCTGGAAATCTTCCTAGGGGCTGGAACTGGGGGAGAGGATGCAAGAACCAAGAGGTGGACAGACGTGGGGGATGAAAATACACTGGGTCCAAACCTTCATAATTTTGCTTGATCTGTCTTAGCTAAGAGACTCTGGGAATATGAATCAGAGATAAGGGTAAGCAAGGAAGAATCCATAGTAATCCACAGTGACATTTGTTAAGAATACAGACCTTCTGGCTGGCATCCCCTTTCCTTCCTAGAGGCCCATGGTTTATAATTTTTCTGTATTTGTGGTCTCATCCTTAATCACAGGGCAGTGCAAATGGCTAATCTTTTGCGTGTGTGATTCACTCCAACTACTACTAGGAGTAGCACACCTCAGATCATCCTGCCTGTTCTTACACAACATGTAGTAAATCCATGTGGATATGTTTCATTAAGTCAAAACTTAGATTCTTCTTTCTCAGACTTGTTCATTTTGGTCAGCAGTACCTTAACTCTAAAAATAAGGGGATTCTATTTGGCCCAATTATCCCTGCTGCATTTAATGTGTATTAACTTTACAACCATTGTTATATAACAGGGAGTTGACTCACGTACTCTAATAAAAGAACTTTAGGCATTCATAAGGGAGAGTTAAATTTACATACCACTTTCCTGTATTGTTTCATTGTCTTGAGAGTCTGCTATTATTAACTTTTCTGGCGTTATTTTGTGCTAAAAATGAACACATTTTAATCCCCTCTTGAGAATATTTTTTCATGTGCAACAGTGTAAAGAAAAACCAAGCCTTGCTAAGATGCAGAACCTCAGATCAACACCTAGTCGAGGGGTTCAACCCCAGCCCGTGATTCAGATTATGACACCAAAAAATTGCAGAGGTGAATTTTGGGATGTTGTTTATCAATTACTGAAACCACAAATATTAACTCTTTATGTCTGGGTGCTATTTTGCCGTAAGTGCAGCAACTGTCAAGATTATGTACTAAATTTTTTATATTCTTGCTAAAGAAAGGGATAACTATTCCCCCATATATTTAGGGGAAGTTTAATACAGCTTAGATCCTCTATCATGAATTCTATACTCCTGGTCTAATGAGATCTTTATTTCTTGCTTCTGATGCTTATTATTAATTACAAAAAAGGTTTAGTTTTAATATCTGTTGAACTGGCTGAGCAATACTGCAGCTTTCTTTTCCTAGTTTGAAGAGTCTCAAATCTCAAATCCTGTTCCTTGATGAGTCTGTTTGTCTGTGTGATTAGCATTCTCTGTGGTGTGGTGGCTTAGAAGGTAAAGCGTCTGCCTGCAATGCGGGAGACCCAGGTCCAACCCCTGGGTTGGGAAGATCCCTGGGAGAAGGAAATGGCAACCCACTCCAGTATTCTTGCCTGGAAAATCCCATGGACAGAGGAGCTGAAGGCTACAGTTCATGGGGTTGCAAAGAGTTGGACATGACTGAGCAACTTCACTTTCTTTTTTTCTTTCTATGGTGTTGAAAGGGATGTTTATACCTTCTTTGAGAGGGCGAGTCAATTCCTATTTGTCATCTGAAAATGGTTCCCCTGATGTGTGATAACATGCAGGAAACAGTTATTCTTCTCCTCTCACCTTGAATGGGTAGGTCAAGTCACACTGTTAATGTCTAGTTTATTCCTATGTCACTTATATTATTTAGTGCATAGTGTAATCTAGGAGGCTTCCCAGGTGGAGTAGTGGTAAAGAACCCATGTGCCAATGCAGGAGATGGAGCTCAATCCCTGGGCTGGCAAAGTCCCCTGAGGAAGGAAATGGTAATCCACTTCAGTATGCTTGCTTGGGAAATCCCATGGACAGAGCAGCCTGGAGAGCTGCAGTCCCTGGGTCACAAAGAGTCAGACATGACTGAGCACGTGTGCACACACGGTGTAATCTAGACCTTCAAGACCTTCAATTGCACCTTTTGTTCTGACTTGTGATTATTCGTGGGATATATTCATTAGCTTAAAAGGAATATGGATAACTAACTGTAATCCTGCCCTTTGACTGGGAAAACAAATAATAATGACAATAAACTCTTCAAAATGTTTGTCTCCAGAAAGCAGTGAATAGGAGAAAGATCACTGAAAATGGAGTCAGGAAAGAGAGTCTCTAGTCAAAGTACTACCACTTAATAACTGTGCTCTGAATCTTAGTTTCCTAGTCTATAAGGCAAAACATAAGTTGTAGTTTGAATTTTGTCTATCTCACAGGCTTGGAACTCTTAGAAGCCTGAAAATCCCCCAACCCTTTGATGCAGGTTGACTTTCTAGAAAAGGGCTTTATTTTCAGAGGATTTGATTACTGAGTTATCCTTATATTCCACTGCTGTCGGTAGATGTACCATAAATGCTTCCTGAGAGTCTTTCCCTTGAAGAGATTCAGGCCCCAGTTAAATTCATCCCAATTAAAAATAGAACCCTGAGAAGCAGCAGCTGTAGCACCTCTTAAACCTCTTCAGACAACAGTGAATGACTAAGTGCCTGCTACTGTGGAGATAGTGCCCAGAAAACCAGCAGCAGGCCCTCTCAGAAGATGATTACACTTCAAGTGGCCGTCAGTCCTTAGTAATTTCTAGTAGCTCAGAGGATGCTACCTTATCTTCTAAGGGTTCTAAAAGTTCCTGGGGGAAAATCACATGTTCATTTTTTTTTTTAAACTCCTTCCTACAACCAAATCTTTCAAAACAATATTGAACCAGTAGGCATACAACCCGTAATGAAGGTCCATCATTTGAATGGAGTAGGTAACTGTAGTAATGTTGGTATCTGGCTTTGGATATGAGACTGATGAAGTGATAGCATTTAGAAAATGAGCATTTTGCACTTCTTTTTTAAAATTAGTTTTTCAGTTCAGTTCAGTTGCTCAGTCATGTCCGACTCTTTGCGACCCCGTGAACTGCAGCACACCAGGCCTCGCTGTCCATCACCAACTCCCAGTGTCCACCCAAACCCAGGTCCATTGAGTCGGTGATGCCATCCAGCCATCTCATCCTCTGTCGTCCCCTTCTCCTCCTGCCCCCGATCCCTACCAGCATCGGGGTCTTTTCCAATGAGTCAACTCTTCGCATCAGGTGGCCAAAGTGTTGGAGTTTCAGCTTTAGCATCAGTCCTACCAATGAACACCCAGGACTGATCTCCTTTAGGATGGACTGGTTGGATCTCCTTGCAGTCCAAGGGACTCTCAAGAGTCTTCTCCAACACCACAGTTCAAAAGCATAATAAAAAAAATTAGTTTTTATTGGAATGTAATTTAGTTGGTTTACAATGCTGTGTTAGTTTCTATGGTACAGCAAGATGAATCAACCATACATATATAAAAGTATGCTTCATGATATTACAATAACTTTGGATGGGGACTCACAGATTCTAGGCTCATCATGGTGCTCATTTGTATGTGAATGTTGAATCATTATGTTGTACACCTGAAACTAACACAACACGGTGTGTCAACAATTCCTCAATTAAAAAAAGAAAGAAAAAAGAAAGGGAACAAAGGACAAAGAAAAAAAAAACAATGAGCATTGATTTCTAGGGAGATGGATAAATTCACTTCCTTTCTTCCTATTTCTTGAAGAAATTGACTTTCAAAAGCATGACTCAAAAATTGAATTTAGTTCTAATGGATTTTCTTTTGATTCTTTAAAAAGAGCTTGAAAATAAACTTTCCCTATCTTTTCCACAATAGAAATTTTGACTTTTAAGAAACTACCATGGGGTGGGTGGGAGGAAGTTTAAGATGGAAGGGATATATATATGTATATATATACATGTGTATATAAATATACATATATAGTTATGACTGATTTGCATTGTACAGCAGAAACAAACACAATGTTGTAAACTAGCTATCTTCCAATTAAAAAATAAATAAAAAAAAAGAAATTGCCAAATGAAACATTAGGGAAGGTACTGTGTTTTTAAGGCAAAGCTCAGAGGAAGAGCTCCATTGTATTTCAGCCAGTATTCACTGTGGAAACATTTCTTTTCCTTTTTTAAAATCTAAATTGCATGTATTCATTAATAGAAGAATGACAATTATTTAGGCTGCCAAATCTCTTTTATAAATATTTCTGTAGGTAGGTAGGATTTTATACACTTTCCCAAAGGGCCAAGTTGACAGACAGAGACTTTTGCTTTATTTCCATGAACTCTGAATCTAAATCCCCGGGGCCAAAATATATGCCATTCACTTCCTACATCTGGTTGTGTGATCCCTCTGAAGACTGACCCAAGAGGGTCCTTTCTGATGAGACTTTCAGCACAGCCATTAGTCACTAGATAAATATGGGAATGTTGGTCGTTTGCAAAATAGAAGCTCCCAAAACAAAGTCTTGTCCTTCACAGTAAGAACAGGTCCAGTTTTCCTTAAACGCTTGTAACTGCCTATGTGGTATGATTTGAGAAATCTTAAACATTTTGACCCAAACATATTTCCTGTTGAGCTCTAGATTTTCACTAATCGTGTGTCACTAAGTGGCTTAAATCTGGTCTTTCCAGGTCATACTTTTGAAAATATGGCCATAGCTCTGGAAAGGTCCTGACACTTCAGTGTGCTTGACTTCTAAGATCCTTTCTCCTCTGACAACAGAGATAAGGCAGGATGAGAAAACTGGATGGCTGGCAAGGAAAATATGTTGGAAGAAGACAGACAATGCACAGAATAGAAAATGAAGTAACAGTGTGCCAATGAGAATCAGCCTGGTCCTCTATTAAATGTCCTAAATTTATGAATGAGGATTCAGTATGCCTGTGCACTGTGTTAGGCTTTGGAATGCTCCCATTAGTTGGTGCATCAGGTTGACTGTAAATTGAGAATATCTTTCTGGAAAAACAAGGTGGAAATATTTATCAAAGGGATAAAGAACATTCATATATGTAGAACCAATAATTTCAATTGCAGGACTCTACCCTAAAAAAAGAATCAGAATGAGCAAATTTGGACAAAGATATTCATTGGGATATTATTTGTAATTGCAAAAATAAAGGAACAAGTTAAATGTTTATTAATAGGAGAATGAATACTATGAGAATGAATTTATGCCATAAATATAAAAGAGTATATAAAATATATTAATAAAAAGATCTCAAGCATATAAAATACAACAGTTCAGTTCAGTTCAGTCGCTCAGTCATGTATGACTCTTTGCGACCCCATGAATCGCAGCACGCCAGGCCTCCCTGTCCATCACCAACTCCCGGAGTTCACTCAGACTCACGTTCATCGAAGTCAGTGATGCCATCCAGCCATCTCCTCCTCTGTCGTCCCCTTCTCCTCCTGCCCCCAATCCCTCCCAGCATCAGAGTCTTTTCCAATGAGTCAACTCTTCGCATGAGGTGGCCAAAGTACTGGAGTTTCAGCTTCAGCATCAGTCCTTCCAATGAATATTCAGGACTGATTTCCTTTAGGATTGACTGGTTGGATCTCTTGCAATCCAAGGGACTCTCAGGAGTCTTCTCCAACACCACAGTTCAAAAGCATCAATTCTTCAGCCCTCAGCATTCTTCAGAGTCCAACTCTCACATCCATACATGACTACTGGAAAAACCATAGCTTTGACTAGACGGACCTTTGTTGGCAAAGTAATGTCTCTGCTTTTTAATATGCTGTCTAGGTTGGTCATAGCTTTTCTTCCAAGGAGCAAGCGTTTTTTAAGTTCATGACTGCAGTCACCATCTGTAGTGATTTTGGAGCCCAGAAAAATAAAGTTTTCACTGTTGCCATTTTTTCTCCATCTATTTGCCATGAAGTGATGGGACTGGATCCCATGATCTCCGTTTTTTTGAATGTTGAGTTTTAAGCCAGCTTTTTCACTCTCCTCTTTCACCCTCAAGAGGCTCTTTAGTTCGTCTTTGCTTTCTGCCATAAGGGTGGTATCTTCTGCATATCTGAGGTTACTGATATTTCTCCTGGCAATCTTGAGTCTAGCTTATTCTTCATCCAGCCTGGCATTTCTCATGATGTATTCTGCATACAAGTTGAATAAGCAGGGTGACAGTATACACTTTGATGTAATTCTTTCCCAATTTGGAACCAGCCTGTTGTTCCATGTCCAGTTCTAATTGTTGCTTCTTGACCTGCATATAGATTTCTCAGGAGGCAGGTAAGGTGGCCTGGTATTCCCATCTTTTTAAGAATTTTTTACAGTTAGTAGTGATCTACACAGTCAAAGGCTTTGGTGTAATCAATAAAGCAGAAGTAGATGTTTTTCTGGTATTCTTTTTGCTTTTTCAAAGATTCAATGGATGTTGGCAATTTGATCTCCGGTTCCTTTGCCTCTTCTAAATTCAGCTTAAACGTCTGGAAGTTCACGGTTCACATACTGTTGAAGCCTGGCTTGGAGAAATTTGAGCATTACTTTGCTAGTCTGTGAGGTGAGTGCAAATGTGTGGTAGTTTGAACATTCGTTGGCATTGCCTTTCTTTGGGTTTGGAATGAAAACTGACCTTTTCCAGTCCTGTGGCCACTGCTGAGTTTTTCAAATTTGCTGGCATATTGAGTGCAACACTTCCACAGCATCATCTTTTAGGATTTGAAATAGCTCAACTGGAATTCCATCACCTCCACTAGCTTTGTTTGTAGTGATGCGTCCTAAGGCCCACTTGACTTTGCGTTCTAGGATGTCTCGTTCTAGGTGAGTGATCATACCATCATGATTATCTGGGTCATGAAGATCTTGTTTGTATAGTTTTTCTGTGTATTCTTGTCACCTTTTCTTGATATTTTCTGCTTCTATTAGGTCCATACCATTTCTATCTTTTATTGTGCCCATCTTTGCATGAAATGTTCCCTTGGTTTCTCTAAGTTTCTTAAAGAGATCTCTAGTATCTCCCATTCTATTGTTTTCCTCCTCTATTTCTTTGCAGTGATCACTGAGGAAGGCTTTCTTATCTCTCCTTGCTATTCTTTGGAACCGTGCATTCAAATGGGTATATCTTTCCTTTTCTCCTTTGCCTTTCATTTTTCTTCTTTTCTCAACTATATGTAAGGCCTCCTCAGACAGCCATTTTGCCTTCATGCATTTCTTTTTTTGGGGGATGTTCTTGATCACTGCCTCCTGTAAAGTGTCACAAACCTCCATCCATAGTTCTTCAGGCACTCTATCAGATCTAATCCCTTGAATCTATTTGCCACTTCTACTGTATAATCATGAGGAATTTGATTTAGGTCATACCTGAATGGTCTAGTGTTTTTCCCTACTTTCTTAAATTTCAGTCTGAATTTGGCAATAAGGAGTTCATTCTCTGAGCCATAGTCTGCTCCCAGTCTTGTTTTTGCTGATTGTGTAGAGCTTCTCCATCTTTGGGTGCAAAGAATATAATCAGTCTTATTTCATTATTGTCTATCTAGTGATGTCCACATGTAGAGACTTCTCTTGTGTTGTTGGAAGAGTGTGTTTGCTATGACCAGATCTCTTGGCAAAACTCTACTAGCCTTTGCCCTGCTTCATTTTGTACTCCAGGCCAAATTTGCCAGTTACTCCAGGTGTCTCTTGACCTCCTACTTTTGCATTCCAGTCCCCTATGATGAAAGGGACATCTGAATTTGAGATTAAAAAACAAATTCAATGGAGTATAATTTTTTAAGCCATTTTATTTAACTGGACAATGGCAGATACATGTAAGAAGCAGAGGAAGCCTTGAGTTACATCTCTCTCATCCCAAATGTATATGTTGTAGTTTCAGTTATTCACTGGACATGAACCCGGGTCATCAAACTCTTTTTTCCTGAGTTTGGTTTGCTTTCAGACACATTTGCCATATCTAAAGAGCTGATCTGGACTTACTGTCTTGTTACCATTTTGGTGGTCTTTTCTCCACCTGGAATACATCTTGGACTTATCCCCTCTCATGTTCTTTGGGTCTATGTTACATGAAAGCACTTCCTTGAAGCCTGTATTGCCACCCTTATGAGTGTGATCACCCTCTCCTTTGAACCTCCATGACACATGTAATGTGTTATGACTTTCCATTAGACTGTCAATTTTTTAAGCACAAATACTGCTGCCTTTTATTCCCCATGCCTTGCCATGGACAGAGGAGCCTGATGGGACACAGTCCATGGGGTCGCAGAGTTGGGCACGACTGAGTAGCACTTGCCCAGAACTTGCCCAGTAGCAGTTGGCAGAACTGAACTTACCTATTTCATGAATCAGACGGTAATTTGGCTGGCTCAGAGTCCCCCTTCCTCTCTTCAAGCAAGTTAGATATGATATGCCCATCTATCAACTCACAAAAGTTGTTGCAAGTAAATTTTAAAAAAAACTTTAAAAACTTAAAAAAAGAGGCATCTTTCTAGAGTAAACTGCTTACTGATGAAAAATATGGAGTGCAGAGCTACAATCTACACTTGATCTAAGTTACCAGGGCCCTCCACCATGTTTTACTTAACTTTATAATGTAGAAGAATGATGTGGGCTTTAGTGTTAGAAAGAACTGGGTTAAATCTAACCTTGACACTTATTGGCAGTGGGTTAAATGATTTATCCTCTCCAAGCCTCAGTTTCTTCATCGGTAACATGTGAAGTTAATGGCTGTCTCCCAGCCTTGTTTTGAGGACTATGTGAAATGAGGCATGAAAGCACTTAACATAGTATCTGGCACGCAGATTTAAGTCTCTGCACTCATGAGGACAGAGGATTCATCATGTCCTGAACAATTTATGTCCTCTTGGAAAGCCAGGGCTAAGCCCCTTAGAATTTGTAGGGCAGTATTTACTTAATATTTGGGGTCTGTTGCTCTGAAATCACTAGTCTATCCTTATAACACATGCCCCCAAACAGTGGCCCCTTTTGAAAATTGTGAGGGAATACCGAGATGAAATATTGAATAAATTTCTGCAGTCAAAAGACTTTGGCTATAAATATGTATTATACGGGCTTCCCAGATGACTCAGTGGTAAAGAATCTGCCTGCCAATGCAGGAGACTCAAGAGATGCAGATTCAGTCCTTAGGTTGGGAAGATCCCCTGGAGAAGGGAATGGCAACGCAGTCCAATAATCTTGCCTGGAAAATTTCCATGGACAGAGGAGCCTGGTGGGCCACAGTTCATGGGGTCGCCAAGAGTCAGACACAGCTGAGTGCCTAAGCACACACCCACACACCCCCTCCCCCTTACACATAATCTATGAATTTTTTTATGCACTCAAAGCAGGAGATTGTAGTGGACTCCAGAGGTGAAGTGCTTGAATTAAAAATCTTACTGTGGTGGGGACTTCCCTGGTGGTCCACTGGCTAAGACTGCACCCTCCCACTGCAGGGGACCTGGGAACTAGATCCCATATGCTGCAACTAAGAGTTCATGTGCAGCAATGAAAGATCTTGCATGTGGCAACTAAGAACAGGTGCAGCCAAATGTATCAAAAACATAAACTCTTAAAAAAAACTCCTGCTGCTGCATTGATCCTTTCTGTTTGAGAGGTTTTTGTCTGTCTGTAACAGGACTAACAATAATAGTAGTAATAAGAATACCTGCTAGAAAGAGCTTCTCTGAGGATAAAATGAATGCATGTCTGCCAAGCATTTAGAACAGTGTCCAGCACATAGTAAGCAGTCAACCAAAGCTAGCAACACCTAATCAAATAATTCAAAAGATGGAGCGCTTGAAGGATTATGTTGAGCCAAGTCTTCCAGTAATGAAATGAAGCTTCTGTTTTAGCCCTGGTGCCATATTTGGTGGCACAAGAAAGGGAGCATATACCTTGGAGATTTGTGCCTCACAGTGATTTGGACTTGTTAACAGCACTAGTCAAGGAACACAGTGTGCTGAAAAGGTTGCCAGACCCCACATGAGATAAGGAGCATCCTGTGAGCAGTGACAGACTTGAATACTCCCGACAAATAGACAAGGAAAGTGATGGCTCTGCCTAAGAAATCTTTTCCTTCAATCTTGACGCCACTGATTTTTTTTTTTTTCAGATGCTGCTGGCATCTGAAAAAAATAAACACAGGAACTTCCTGATAATGGAACATCTTTATTTTCTGATGTAATTTCGACCTCTGCTTGCAACATGGGCATTTATTATATTGGAAATAAAGTGGTATGCCTGGGTGGATAACCAAGTAACTTGATGACCCTAATAAATAAAGAAAATGTGCAATTTGCTCTGATTACCAGATCGGCTTCCTTGGTGGCTCAGTGGTAAAGAATCTGCCTGCAATGCAGGAGATCCAGGTTCAATCCTTGGGTTGGGAAGATGCCCTGGACAAGGGAATGGCAACCCTCTCCAGTATTCTTGCCTGGGAAATCCCATGGACAGAGGATCCTGGCGGGCTACAATCCTAGGGGTCACAAAGACTCAGACATGACTTGGTAACTAAACAGCAACAAGCACTATGGCTAAGTCATTTGATGTTTCAGGCGCTATCTTCTTGTATCTAGCCTCTAACTTGGATACTGAATCTCCTCTAAAAATCTATCAGAAGTTTCCCTCTTTCTCTCCTGCTAGTCTATCTCTTGTCTATTGTCCTTCTCTTGAATCTTTTTCAAACTTAATCTTCTAACCTTTGATTGAATATCTATTTTGGCTGTAATAGTTTTTAATTTATCATTTGACAAATGATTTAACATATTTTAAAGTTTTTTTCTGCTCCCTGGACACTGTCTCTTCTGCTTTTTGGGGGAAGAGTTGTTTTTGTTTCAGCGATTTCCTTGAATGTCTGGTGAACGTAGGTTGTTCATTCATAATTGCAAGTAAAAAGGTATATTGATTTGTGCATCACAGAAGATTAACATGGGAGTAATTCCGATTTCTTGTCGGGAGTGGTCCCAAAAGTGTCCCAGTCTTAATTCTTCTCTCTTCTGTGTCTGAAGAAGAATTTCACACTGGAAGGTATGCAGTTGAATGCTAGCATTCTCAGAACTGAATGTGGGCATGCAATGAGGAAGTATCACTCCTCAGTCTGCAGACTTTCACTTCATTGCCCTCTTTTTTAATACAGGTGTGACAGATTGCAACAACAATGCCAGTTCTTCACACCTCCCTGTATTCATGCCCTTTGCTGTATGACTGCAGGTCCTCTCACCTCAGAGGTGTCTCTTTCTCCATGAATTAAATCTGGGCTGCTTGTTACTTCACTTCGGGGAATAGACTGTGGCAGAATTGAAAGAGTGGCCCTTTCAAGCCTGGGACTCCAAAAACCTCATGAATTTTGGCCTGGTCTCTCGTACCTGTCATCAGCACAAGGACGTGTTGAGCTCTCCTGCTGGAAAATGAGAGGTTTGTGGATCAGCATAGTGTCACTCTGGTCACCCTAGCCTAAGTGAGCCTAGATCAGCCAACCAATCTCCCAACGTGTTTGCATCTCTGGCTAACCCCAAACTCATAAGGAATGCATTGTTGTTGTTGAATACCACTGTGGTTTGGGGGTTGTTTGTTACAAAGCATTATCGCAGATAACTGTCAATACTATTACAAGGCTCTACCCTCCTTCTCAGGGCTGCAAACCTCTTCAGAAATTAACCTCTTGCCTTCTGCCCAGACTGCATGTAAGTGACCATGTTATACACAGTAGGAGAGGAATTGGGTTGATTCACGCATGCGTGCCAAGTTGCTTCAGTCATGTCCCATTCTTTGTGACCCTATGGACTATAGCCCACCAGGCTCCTCTGTCCATGGGATTCTCCAGGCAAGAATATTAGAGTGGGTTGCCATGCCCTCCTCCAGGGCATCTTCCTGACCCAGGGATCGAACCCATGTCTCCTGCGGCTCCTGCATTTGCAGGCGGTTTCTTTACCACTAAGCCATGGAGTAAGCCCATTGGGATGATTAATTCCACCTTATTTGTACTAATTTTCCACAGATCCTCTTTTAAGTCACACCCTGGGCCCCATTCTCAGCTGTCTCTGATGTGACATATTCCTGAGCTTTTCCAGGGCTCTGTGTCATAACTGGAGTTGTTTCTTTGTAGGCACTAGGATTTAGCCTTTTCCTGTTGGCTAAGTCACCTGCCCATCCACTTTCCAGTGTCTGAGATTTTTTTGTTCATTCTTCTCTACTTTTATTCCTCCTTGATTCATTTTGTCCTTTGAAGTTTAAACCTCTTTAATTCTTTTCCTCTCATATGGAAAGATTTAGGAGGACATGGAGATAAATATGTGTTTCAATATTTCATATTTAGCCAGAAATATCTCGTTATTTTTTTTTCCTCCCCGATTCTAAGTCTTGTTTTTGTTTGTTGTTTTCTTGTGATTGTTCATCTGCTAGTGTGATTTACTTCAGGGATGAATGATACGATTATAAACATCTCTCTGAAAAATTTAATAGTATAATGATAATCGACTCTCCTGCCAATGTTTTCACTTGTTTGTGTTGAATCTCATATGTTAATTCATTCCATGACTACTTGTCAAGGGTCTGCTATGGACCAAGTATTGTTCTGGCACTGGTGAAACAGTGAAGAACAAAATAGACTTGGTTGGTCTCCTTAGGGAACCTACAACATAGAGATCTACCAATTGTCTTCCCTGAACACTTCTTTCTGCATTGTCCTAGTAGATATACTGAGCTCACCCAATAGTTACCTCCACTGGTCACTGGGGTTTATAATGTGCTGAGCCAGTTTAAGAATGGAGTCCCATTGTTGGATGACATCACTGACTCAAAGGACATGAGTTTGAGCAAACTCTGGGAGAGAATGAAGGACAGGGAAGCCTGCTGTGCTGCAGTCCATGGGGTAGCAAAGAGTCAGATATGACTTAGTGACTGAACAACACATAGTTGTCAGCTTAGCTGTGCTGTGCTAAGTCACTTCAGTCATGTCCGACCCTTTACGATCCTATGGACCATAACCAAGCAGGCTCCTCTGTCCATGGGCTTCTCTAGGCAAGAATACTGGAGTGGGTTGCCGTGCCCTCCTTGTCAGCTTAACTATTGGGTGATAACTTATCCTCTTTAACTTTCGGGAGTGTAGTGCAGAGTCCTAAAAAAATTAGAATATCTTGTCAATATTTAAAAAGCAGGATTCTTCTTCTCTTTCTGACACATACAAGCATTTATAAGCTTGAATGCACACACACACACACACACATTCTGATTTCCAACTTCAGAAAAATCAGAAGTGCTACAACATTGGACCACCTTCCTGCATGACAACATTAAGTAGAACTCACGGGGTGGACTTCTTTATTTTTTATTTTTTAATTTATTTTATTTTTGACTGCACCACACAGCTTGTGGGATTTTAGTTTCCCAATCAGGAATTGAATCCAGGCCCTCAGCAGTAAGAGTACAGAGTCCTAACCACTGGGTAACCAGGGAATTCCCAGGGTTGACCTCTCAAATAGGGTTTGATCTGTCTCATTTGTCAACGTCCCCACAACTTCCCATTGTAATGGACCTGGCTGTTTTAGATGTTTACATTAACGTAAGATACAATATTACTTTTCCCAGATCACGTTCTTTTTCTGTTATTAACCAGTTCTCCCTAAATATAAATGTATTTATTGGTATATTTTTTTTTCTTTTTTTTTTAAATGTTATTTTATTTAACTTTACAGTATTGTATTGATTTTGCCATATATCAAAATGAATCTGCCACAGGTATACATGTGTTCCCCATCCTGAACCCTCCTCCCTCCTCCCTCCCCATACCATCCCTCTGGGTCATCCCAGTGCACCAGCCCCAAGCATCCAGTATCGTGCATCAAACCTGGACTGGCGACTCGTTTCATACATGATATTATACATATTTCAATGCCATTCTCCCAAATCATCCCACCCTCTCCCTCTCCCACAGAGTCCAAAAGACTGTTCTATACATCAGTGTCTCTTTTGCTGTCTCGTACACAGGGTTATTGTTATCATCTTTCTAAATTCCATATATATGCGTTAGTATACTGTATTGGTATTTTTCTTTCTGGCTTACTTCACTCTGTACAATAGGCTCCAGTTTCATCCACCTCATTAGAACTGATTCAAATGTATTCTTTTTAATGGCTGAGTAATACTCCATTGTGTATATGTACCACAGTTTTCTTATCCATTCATCTGATGATGGACATCTAGGTTGCTTCCATGTCCTGGCTATTGGTATATATTTTTAATTGCATTTCAATATTTGTTTCATCAGTATTTGTTAATGACCAGGTTGTGGATTCTGAACAGGTTTTCAGCCTTCTGAGGTATTCTGTGAAATTCCTCATCTACCTGATCTTTAACTCTTGATGCCAGATCACTGTCCCAAGTTGCTTCAATAGCCTCCTCCAAATTGTTTCTGCTTTGTTTTCACTTTAATTTAATCTCCACACATGACTGAACTCATGACTCCTTTTATTCAACTTCATACTCTCCCTTCAGATCCAGTCTTCATATTTTCTCTCTGATATTTTGACGTGGATATTCCTTTACCACTCCATCCTGGCTTGTTCCTCCAGTCCCTATTGCTTCCTATTAACTTTGGTGGTTCAAAAGAATGGTTTGCCTTACCCTTTTAATCTCTGTAGGATGTTAGCTGATTCAGCCCTGCTGAGGCCCACTGCTCTCAAGATCAAAAACGGGGGTTCAGACATCCTGTAGCCCTAGGATCCTATGATAGTTACATTGAGCAGAACATTCTTAAGATAGATTTAAACACTTGAAATAAACTTTATAATTGGTTTCCACTTATGGAAACTCATGAACAGGGATTTATTCTCACCTCCTTAGGAAAAAAAATAAATCTTTGTTCTTTTAGGGAGCTTCTCTGGTGGCTCAGACAGTAAAGAATCTGCCTGCAATGCACAAGATCCAGGTTCAGTCCCTGGGTTGGAAAGATCCCCTGGAGAAGGACATGGCAACCCACTCCAGTATTCCTGTCTGAAGAATTCCATGGATAGAAGAGCCTGGTGGCTATAGTCCAGGGGTTGCAAAGAGTTGGACACAACGAAGGGACTAACACTTTGTTCTTTAGGTGCTATATGGTGACCTTATATCTTGCCTGATTCAAGAGATGAGGTTAATAAAGGCAAATACAGAATTCAGTCCTAGAGCGTTGTAGTGCATGCCTGCTCAGTTGTGTCTGACTCATTGCAAACCTATGGACTGTAGCCCGTCAGGCTCCTCTGTCCCTAGGATTCTCCAGGCAAGAATACTGGAGCAGGGTGCCATTTTTTACTCCAGCATATGTTCCTTGCCCAGGGATCGCACCCATATTTCGTGTGTCTCCTGCAATGGCAGGCAGATTCTTTACTACTGTGCCACCTGGGAAGCCCAGGTTGTTGTAGTAGGAGGACAATATTAGAAGAAAGAGGCTGATCTTATTCTTCCCCACAGTGTTCAGCCCACTACTTCCAGGCACTGTGTTTCCACCTATACACCATCAAATGAGGGCAATATAGATAAACTAGAGGGGGTCCCCATGAAAACCTTTAGGATAGATTGCAGGAAGCCAAGGCCATATTAGCTGAGGAAAGATTGAGAAGCCTGGGAAGAGTAAACTTGGAGAAGAGAAGACTTGGGGATGGTTTGAGAGAGAACAAGGAATATAGCTATCATCAGAGCCATCAAATTGTCATGTGGAAGAGAAAGCAGATGACTACAAGGAACTGAAGCTGGCTCAATGAGTAGGAACCCATGGAGACATATTTAGGCGTTTTTTTTTTTTTTTTTTTAAGAATGATTTAAAGCTGAAATTTGCTGTCCAGGGAGACTATTCTGAATCTCTGGGCAACCAAGGATAAAGTGGATGACCACTTGGTGGGGATGTTGTAGAAGGGATTGATTCACTGATGAGTTGATTGGACCAGAGATTCTAAAATCTGCTTTTATCCAGAGATTCTAGAGTGTTTGAAATTGTTATGGCAGGTGATTCCTGAACATTTAAAAAACTAGCATCACAGTATTGTAGCATGCTTTTGTATAACCTAGAAATTTATTTACTTCTGCTTATTATAATGAGAATAATGAAATATTAATATGTGAGTGTGTTCTATTTACTCAAATTAGACTTTTTTTTTTTGGTTCAGGAATGCCACTACACATTGTTGAAATAAATTTGGCATTTTTTTCCATAAATTTAACCATTTGGGGTCAATTAACAGAATAACAAATATCAGCTTTGACCCCAATTTCTAGGTTAAAAATAGCATTTATTCCTTTTCCCTTTTCCTTTTATCCTTCCAAATTAATAGATAAAATATTTAACGGTCCTTTGCATATTATTGCTGAGAATTAAGAATATGGTAAATCTGGACAATCTAGTTATGAGGATTTACAATTGAACAATTAATTCTCATTTCTATCACATGGGATGAACCTCAGTCATTGATTTTTCCCCCATAGCCTTACCTAATCTTCTCAAACTGAATTCTTTCTATTTTCTTCTGTGTCCCTGGACCACTCCCTGTGTTTTGACCAGGGCGTGGCCATTTGTGAACATGTTCATTGCCTCCTGTGGATGACAAAAAGGAATCTGTCTTGTAAATTGTTGTAATCTCCACAGCCCCTACTGTCCTCTCTTGCATGAAGTGATTCTCAATAAATGTTTGTGGTTTTAAATTATTTTTATCATAAACTCATTCCATTTATTGACCACAAGTCTGGGCTAGTAGTTAATATGCTAGCACTACATTAAAGCACTCCTATGAGATTGTAACGAAGTCACTTTGAAAGCTACAGATCGCGACCATTATCTGAGAAGACGACAAACTTGATGACCCCGGACATGTAGGAGCATGGCTGAAAAGAAAATGTGTCTGACTTTTTTTTTAAACACATTAAGAGGGGAGAGTCTTTTCCTATAGTCTGGAGTTACTGTTCCCAGCACTAACAGAGTTGTGAAAGGACAGAGAACACGAATCTAGTCCTGGCTCTACCACTAATTAGCAATGCTGCGTTGGACCAAGCGTCGAGTCTTTCTGATCTTAACTTCCTCATCTATAAAACAAGAAAGCTTAAATTCATTGGAATTCTAGCCCCTACCAGCTCTAATATTCCTTGAGAAAAAGTTGGGAGATTCCCTCTGTGTCTAACTTTGTTCCCATTCTCTATACTCCTCGCAGTGTGTGCAGCTGCAGGCAAGTCATTTAGCCTCTGTGTGGCCCAGCTTTCCAACTCATAAAATAGGGGATACCCATTTGCTAACGTTATGATCAGAATCAAATGAGTTGATGCACGTGAAGTATTTGAACACCGTCTGATGCAGAAGGAGCGCCAATTTAATATTAGCGCTTTTATTGCAGTGGCCAAAAAGTTCATTCTGATTCACCATATGCTATGGAAAACCCCGAACGAACTTTTCCCAGTATTTTCTACTTTGTTGAAAATATGTTAGTCCATCACAAATTTGTTAAAGTTACAAATGAATTCCTGACATGGTGTCTGGCACAAGAAGTACACCCTATATGAGTTTTAAATCTATTTTCTATCATTTGTCTTTCAAGCAGCATTATATAAAGTTGTATTTTCACCTATTCTTAGAATATCTTGATCACTCATTCACTGTGGTTCACAATATGCTATATTCACCTCCTATTCTGTGATGCTCTGCATGTTTGCTTTTACACAAGCAAACTTTGGCTTATTTTTCTGTGTTGTGGGAGAGATTTTAGTGTTGCTATTTCCATGTTCATAGAATTCATCAGGAGCACGGCTGGAAAAAGTATCTGAGTCTAATGGGAAGTTCAGCAGGAGAATGCCCTGATCTACCAGAACCTTTATTTTGGCTTGGAGGAAGATGTTACCTTCACATAATGGAATGCCAATTATTCCAGTTCAGTACATTAGAAGTTTAATTAAATCTGTTGACCATTTTGATCTGTGATAAGCCCTGTACTAGTTTTGTATATATAAAGAAATACATTCCTCTGAAGGTGGAAGAGAGAAAGCTATGAAGGAAATAACAATGGAGTCATTGGTCTTAAGGAGTTTGCATTCTTATTTGATGGTGTTCTAGGTATTCTGAGAACAGTATGCCTTAGAACATGATTGTGGACACAAGGAAACTCATTGCACACAAAATCATTTAATACATGTGATACCCTTTAATCCTTTACCACTATTATTTGATGTTTTAAATCAAAGGGTCAATTAAACCTGAGAGTTTAAATAAGGTACTAGCAGGTTACCAAGCCAGAAGGTGAATTTGGGTCTTCTGACCCTTGGGTATAGTGCTCCAAGTTGTTCAGAGAGGAGAATGTAATGATATTTCTGCCAGAGAAAACTTGGGTAAAATGCAGAGCTTCCTAGTGTATTTTATTGTCAGTCTGCAGTACATCTCTGATTCTCCAAAGTGGTCCACAATTTTCCAACTATGAATTTTGACAGAGTCATGATTTAATGTTTCAAGCATATGATTATGACATGGTGGTTCTCAACACTTACCACAGCCTCGCTGCTAACCACACAGCAGCCAACTCTCAAGATTTCCTCTAGAAGAGTAGAAAGATTTTTCTCTCTTAGGCAGTCCAGTTTCATGGGAAAAAATTAGCAATGACAAATGACTCTGAATGAATGTTCGAATCTGAGGTCAGTTTGAACCTTTGCTCCTCTGTAAGAGGAAGCCACCATCAGTGTTTTCCATGAATATGTTTGAAAGACATCATGTGAACAGTTTTGATCACTATTTATTAGGCTTTGGAAGAATTGCTGTAATTATTTAGTGTGCAGTGGGAAATTTTTTTTTTTCTTGGAGTCAAGTCTATATATATATATATTTCCTTCAGCAGACGTTGATGAACACATTTTTGAAAAGTACTTCAAGTCAATGGAAAAACAAAGCAGAATATATTTTTAAAAAAACAAAAAAACTACCACAGAAAGGATAATAATAGCTTCCATGTCTGAAGACAACAGGCAGGCATAAAATATAAGGGAATTATTTTATCCTGGACAAGAGAATTGCTGTTACAGCAAATTTTGACCCTGTCACAGTCTGGATAACTCGTGGGTTTAAAACTTCCACTCCCACAGACCCCAGTCCACAGAGGAGATAACTGATCTGGGGCTTAGCAGTATTGGCAAAGTGGCGCATTATGGGATTTAGCTATAGAGTGTTTGCTCCCCAAGGAAAGAACTGCAGGAATTTTAAGAACTTGCATCAGTTCCCCTGGGTAGAAGCAGTATGTCTAAGTGTATTTCAAGTAAATCCTCAACTCAACACATAAAGCTGCAGTTCCACCACGCCTTTAAAAGGAAATTAGAGCACGGGAATGAGGCCAGACTGACCCTCCCAAAGACAAATCCACCGTTTATCTCTTCAATTGCCCTGTCAGTCAGCTGGAGTCACATGTTAGAGACGCTATCATTTTCATTGAGAGCAAGTTCACCTCCCCTCCCAAACAGCCCACCACCACATCAGTTTCAGGTTCCTGAATTTTCTTTTAGACCCGGAAGAGCATACTGCAAATTGGATTGTTTCTTCAGACATTGCTTCTCTAGCAAAATGATTCAGATCACAACTCTTTTTCTTCCATATATATATATATATATATATAGTCATTGATTACCATTTCTTTTTATTAAAGGATGTCCTCTAATGTCCTCAAGGATGTCTTAGAAGGGAGATTTGATCCACCTCAGTAGATGTGATACAATCTCAGTCTTTGACAAGAGAAAACAAATGCTGGTGAGAATGTGGAGAAAATGTAACTCTTATACACTGTTGGTTGGATTGTAAACTGGTATGGTTACTATGGAAAACAGTAGGGAGGTTCCTCAAAAAATTAAAATAGAACTATCATATGACCCAGTAATTCCACTTCTGGGAATGTATCTGAAGGAAATGAAAATATTATGTTGAAGAGATAGCTGCACCCTCATGTTCATAGTAGCATTATTTATGATACCCAAGACATGGGAACAACATAAGTGCTCGTTGATGGGTGATATATGGTGGTGGCGGTGGCGCTCAGTAGTGTCCAACTCTTTGAGACCCCATGGACTGTAGCAGACTAGGCACCTCCATGGACTTTTTCAGGCAAGAATACTGGAGTGAGTTGCCATTTCCTGCTCCAGGGGATCTTCCCAACCCAGGGATCGAAACCAAGTCTCTTATGTCTCCTGAACTGGCAGGCAGATTCTTTATCACTGTGCCACCTGGGAAGCCCATATATATACACACACACATATGTATCAGTTCAGTTGCTCAGTTGTATCCTACTCTTGTGACCCCATGAGTTTCAGCACGCCAGACCTCCCTGTCCATCACCAACTCCTGGAGTTCATTCAGACTCATGTCTATTGAGTCAGTGATGCCATCCAGCCATCTCATCCTCTGTCGTCCCCTTCTCCTCCTGCCCCCAATCCCTCCCAGCATCAGAGTCTTTTCCAATGAGTCAACTCTTCTCATGAGGTGGCCAAAGTATTGGAGTTTCAGCTTTGGAGCATCAGTCCTTCCAATGAACACCCAGGACTGATTTCCTTTAGAATGGACTAACAACAGACTGGTTCCAAATAGGAAAAGGAGTTCGTCAAGGCTGTACATTGTCACCCTGCTTATTTAACTTATATGCAGAAGTACATCATGAGAAACGCTGGGCTGGAAGAAGCACAAGCTGGAATCGAGATTGCCGGGAGAAATATCAGTAAACTCAGATATGCAGATGACACCACCCTTATGGCAGAAAGTAAAGAGGAACTAAAGAGCCTCTTGATGAAAGTGAAAGAGGAGAGTGAAAAAGTTGGCTTAAAGCTCAACATTCAGAAAACTAAGATCATGGCATCTGGTCCCATCACTTCATGGGAAATAGATGGGGAAACAGTGGAAATAGTGTCAGACTTTATTTTTGGAGGCTCCAAAATCACTGCAGATGGTGATTGCAGCCATGAAATTAAAAGACGCTTACTCCTTGGAAGGAAAGTTATGACCAACCTGTATAACATATTGAAAAGCAGAGACATTACTTTGCAAACAAAGGTCCGTCTAGTCAAGGCTATGGTTTTTCCAGTGGTCATGTATGGATGTGAGAGTTGGACTGTGAAGAAAGCTGAGTGCTGAAGAACTGATGCTTTTGAACTGTGGTGCTGGAGAAGACTCTTGAGAGTACCTTGGACTGCTATAATCAGCAATAAATGATAAAGCATAAAAAGGAGGAAATTCTGCCATTTGTGACAATATGGACGGACCTTGAGGGCATTATGCTAAATAAAATAAGTCAGATAGAGGACTTATTTCATGGGCTTCCCTGGTGGCTCAGCTGGTAAAGAATCCGCCTGCAATGTGGGAGACCTGGATTTGATCCCTGGGTTGGGAAGATCCCCTGGAGAAGGGAATGGCTACCCACTCCAGTATTCTGGCCTAGAGAATTCCATGGACTGTATAGTCCTCAGGTTCCCAAAGAGTCAGACACAACTGACTTTCACTTTCAGACAGAGGAAGACATATACTGTATGATCTCACTTATATGTAAAATCTAAAACAAAACAAAATTTATTCAAAAAGAGATCAGATTTGTGGCTATCGGAGGCTGGGGAAAGGGTGAATTAGATGAAGATGGTCAAAAGTTACAAATTTTCAGCTATAAAATAAGTACTAGGCATGTAGTGTATAACATGATAACTGTAGTTTGCTGTATGATATATATGAAAGTTAAGAGAGTAAATCCTTAGAGTTTTCATCACAAGGAAAAAAATTTTCTCTCTCTTTTTTTTTTGTATCTGTGTGAGATGATGAATGTTAACAAAACTTATTATGATAATTATTTGACAGTGTATAAACATACACCTTATGCTGGTTATCTTAAAATGTGCATAGTTGTTGTATGTCAATTATATATCATAAACTCAATAAAATCGGAAAAATGCAGAAAAAATACATAAGTTTTTGAATAAATGCAGTATACTTTGGTGGCATAGCAACTAGATTGCTTAGATGAGGGTGCTCGCTAATTATGGCAACTTGGCATAATGACTAGGGTCACTTAGTCATATTAATGCCTATTTTTCAAATGTAATCTGGGAGAGAATGGCAATAAATAAGTAACCACTCTACTTTCTTCAATAGAGATAGCGAGATTCTATGGGTTTATATGGGGAAAAAATGGGACAGCAACACAGATAACTTTAGAAATTCATAAAGCTAATAATGGTTTATCTATTTGACATCTACAAACTTATAATGGTTTTAGTCCTAACCACAAATTAGAAATAAATCTCATTGACTGGAGAGCTTAATGATAGCATTGTCATCTGTGTGTTTTGGAGGTGGCAACTTTGAAGAGAAACCTGACATGGGTGGCACAGGTTCTGGGACCTGTCATTCAGTGGACCCACTTCCGAATAGGTCAGTTGCTTTTGCTTCTAGTCGTCTGCATCAGATGAGTACCTTTTGAACTATTCCAAGCAGGTCAGAATTACCTGACCTGATTCAAGTTGTGCTTTGGTGTTTCTCCCATTGACCTTCTTTTTGTCTGTTTCTTGACTTTGGTTAAGTACTATGTCACAACATGGATATCCTGCCATTTCATGTTCTGGCCAGACTTTATATCTATCTCAATGTGTATCTATGATGTAGTCTTACTGTCTAATAAAGGTTAATGTGAAATATAGATTAATTTTATGAGTTTGAAACAAAAGTGATACCATTATTTTTATACAGTGATGACCAGTTACATTCATTCTCTTTGACTGCAACTGATTACAGTAGTAGGTTATGGTCTCTTCAACACAGTAATGACACCATGACTGTTTTTAATGATTTCCAACATAGAAAGAAAAACTCAGAACTCAGACTGGGTGTGGTAGGGAAATTATAGTATAAAATCCATATGTTTTAGAGTTGGTTGTACTACAGAAGGTTAGAGGAGCTCAGGTATGTTTTGGGTTAGTCTAGTCCCTCAAACTATTTCTTTCAAATGTTTTCTTTCAACCAAATCTGAAACACATTTTGCCAAAACCTTTTTTCCCTTAATTTTTAAATCCATGTGTATTTAAAAGGACATTTAATCCATATGCTTTGGCTCATTTACACTTAACTCATCAAGATATTGTTTTAAAGAGCTATTTGAGCTCCACAAAACCCATTTATGTCTTTTCTTCTGCAGTACTAGGAAGTTGTGTTTTGCTGGAAACAGAAATGGAACCCCCAAAATAATTAAGTTCGGATGAAAATAGAGAATATACAATATTTTTGAGAGCCACCAAACTCCACTTAGAAAGAGCATGTCATTCTCTTGCCATTTTTTTCAGTTACTTCTAAGTACATGTATGCTTTGGCCAAGCTATGAAATTTGACCATTTATTAAATCGTTACTTCACAGTCAAATGTCTGAATACATACTGCTCAAAATTCCTCCTTTAGTGTAAAAGATAAAGACAAGTTCAAAAAATAAGGAGAATACACAACGATTGAGCTCTACACTCCTTTTGAAGTTGATGCAGAGCAACAAACTTTCAGACTGTCTTTCCTTTCCCTACCTGCATTTCCATGGAGTTCTGCCGGCTCTATCTCTCAATGCTCCTTTTCCTGTGTTTCAGGGACATAGGGAGCTGCTGTTGTCTATATGTTCTGCTACTTGAGAATCCTCACATCTTTCCTACTAGGTGAAGGGATGACTCTAGGACACTTATTAAACATATAATTGGGATTACCCATCTGTCGAGTGTTTCCCAGGAAATTCAAGCCCTGAAGAGATTTCAAGAAAGTCAGTATATATCTTATACTGGACAATGAAGAGTTATGAGGCTAATAAAGTCATTCAGACCAATAATGACTAGAAGTTAAAGTCTCATCATTTCAGGGAGGAACTCTGAAACAAATTTTGGCCATTGAGCCTCAATATCCAATGAAAAGGAGTGACTCTCAGCAACAAAAAAAACAGTTCTACAATTAAATTCATCCATATGCCTCAGAATTCTTTAATCAAGATTTCTGTTGAGTTCTCAACACTCTTCATGCGTTTGAGTGGACATGTGAGTAAAAATCTATTTCACATGCTGCTGCTGCTGCTGCTAAGTCGCTTCAGTCGTGTCCGACTCTGTGCGACCCCATAGACGGCAGCCCACTGGGCTCCTCTGTCCCTGGGATTCTCCAGGCAAGAATACTGGAGTGGGTTGCCATTTCCTTCTGCAATGCATGAAAGTGAAGAATGAAAGTGAAGTCGCTCAGTTGTGTCCGACTCTTAGCGACCCCATGGACTGCAGCCTACCAGGCTCCTCTGTCCATGGGATTTTCCAGGCAAGAGTACTGGAGTGGGATGCCGTTGCCTTCTCCAAGTGAGTAAAAGTTAATAAGATTTTATTTCACAGTAAGGTATAAAAATGTGTGTTATGATTAGCTAAGAATCAACTGATATAAATTAGAATCTCCAGGATCTTAATAGTCTGAACAACAGAGAGTAAATTATATTTCTTAAAAGACTGTTTCTTTCCTTTAGGAAATTAAGTCTGTTGTGCAATATTAGTGGAGAATATTAGTGGAGACTCAACCCTGAATTTTCACTGAAAGGACTGTTGCTAAAGCTGAAGCTCCAATACTTTGGCCACCTGATGTGAAGAGCTGACTCTTTGGAAAAAGACCCTGATGCTGGGAAAGATTGAAGGCAAAAGGAGAAAGGGGTGGCAGAGGATGAGATGGTTAGATAGCATCACCCACTCAATGGATATGAATTTGAGCAAACTCTGGGAGACAACAGAGGACAGAAGAGCCTGCAGACAGCTCTGCTGCAATCCATGGCATCTCAGAGTCGGACACAACCTAATGACTGAATAACAACAGTCAGTGGAGAATGATGACTATGACAGGGCAATTTTGTATACTTGCTATGTCTACCATTTTGGAGTGAATGTGTATTCTTTTCTCTCAGTGGCATCTAGAGAATATTTATTATTGAAGCACACACTGAGGCTGTCATTAACAATAGGATGTCATCATGCCTATAAATGAGTCATCAATCTGCATGGAATTCTTGAAGAGTTTACTATTATTTTTAAGGCACATATTTGATTTGGGAGCAGATGTCCACCATTCTGAAATTTTCAAGGCCTCTGACAAGTACAAAAAGGAACCTGGTTACCAGATGTTTAATATATTGAGAGAGAAAGAGAAATTCAATGATATAGTGGTCTTTTCTGAAAAATAGCATTAAAAATTTTAGTTGTCATAGTCTTGAATAATAACTTCCAGTGTTTTTTCATAATGAACCTATTTCACTGACCTGAATTTATGGCTAGTTTATTATTTTTATATTGTAGTGCTAGTGAAGTTGTGGAGAAAATTATATACCTAGACATGTATATGTATACATATACAAACTTTCTCGATCTTTGGCCTTCATATTCCTAAATTTCATTTATTGAAATTTTAAAACATCAATAAATCAATTCTCACAAATATTAACTCAAAATAATAATGTGTACTTTGTAGCAAAGTTAAGTTTTATGAACTTGTAATTTTTAATGTTTCTTTATTTTCCTGATGCTATCCTAGAACTAAGCGATAATTCAAACTTTAAGAAATAGTATGAAGTTGTTTGATATAGTTAGAAATAATTGAAGCTATTTATTGTATATTTTCAGTTCCATTCATAAATTTGTAATGGTACAACTAATAAATATCTCCAGGCTGCAGGAACAAAAATATTATAGATAAAGCTACAATCTCTTTTCATCATTAACATCAATCCTAATTCTTTTTTGAGAAATGGCAACATGTAACTTGATGTATATCTTTCCAAACCATTTTATCTTTATTTACAAGAGATATATTTATGATTATTCACAAATGTGTGTGGTTTAAAATGTAAATTGTATTTAATGTATGAGTTATTCTGCAACTTCTATTTGACCACCTTAATAAATTTTCTAATGAGTTTTAACAATTTATAAGTTGATTTTCTTAGATTTTTTGAAAGATGATCATATAATTTGCATAATAATGATCATTTTATCTATCTTTTCTGGTCTTAATATCTCATTTTTTTCTTGGTAGACAAGGATAGTGAATAAGTATTGTATTGTATAGTTTTTTGTATAATTTTGTTCTTAACCGCTTCTACTATTTCATCTATTAAGTATGGTACAGAGAATTGGTGAATTTTCTATACTGAACTGTGCTTGCATTTCTGGGATATACCAAATTTGGTCCTAATATTTAATTTGCAAAAGTACATCTCTGAATCTTATTTGCTAGTATTTTATTCAAGCTGTATATATCTTCATTTATAAATGTTACTGAGCCATAATTTCTTTTCTCATGCTTTGTCTTGTTTTGGTATCAGTGCTGTATTTGTTCAGTAGAATGGATCAGATATCTTTTTCTTTGCTCTGAAAAGTTTAAATAAGATATATCTGTTTCTTAAGGGTGAGATAAAATTTCAAGTAAAAACTTAGATCAGGTTCCTTTTAAATTATAGCATTTTAGTTATTAGTCTAATTCCTTCAGTGGTTATTGATTTGTGAAGTTTTGTAACACTTTTTCTTTGAGTCAGGTTTGGTGATCCACATATCTTTTCTGGAAAATTGTTTATTTTGGCTAAGTGTTGCATCTAAGTATTTAGTATCCATCTAAGTATACTACGGAGAAAGCAATGGCACCCCACTCCAGTACTCTTGCCTGGAAAACCCCACGGACGGAGGAGCCTGGTAGGCTGCAGTCCACGGGGTCGCTAAGAGTCGGACACGACTGAACAACTTCACTTTCACGCATTGGACAAGGAAATGGCAACCCACTCCAGTGTTCTTGCCTGGAGAATCCCGGGGACGGGGGAGCCTGGTGGGCTGCCATCTATGGGGTCACACAGAGTCGGACACGACTGAAGTGACTTAGCATAGCATAGCATAGCATAAGTATACTAAATTTGCCACCTGAAAACAAAAGATGCATTAATTCTTTCCCCTATCACTAGCTAGAAGTAGATGTATTGCTTTTCTTGCTGAGTTAATTTTATCTTTTGTACCAACAAAACAACCTATGCTTCACTCCACTTTTTGTCCTGTTTACAATGAATTAAGTTATTTTGCCATCAAGTAACTGTAGAAAATTAAAAAAAAAGATGGCAACGTATTTAAGTAATGCCACCCGTAACTCCCTGGTGGCTCAGATGGTAAAAAATCTGCCTGCAATGCAGGAGACCCAGGTTCGATCCCTGGTTTGGGACGATCCCCTGTAGGAGAGATTGACGACCTGCTCCAGTTTTCTTTCCTGGAGAGTCCCATAGACAGAGGAGCCTGGCAGGCTACAGTCCATGGCATGGCAAAGAGTCATACACGACTGACCAATTAACACTTTCACTTTCACCCCAACTCCAGGTTCAATAACCAGAGGATTCCAGAATGCTTCTTATTTTCTTAAACTGTGTATTTCTTCACCAATAAAATTGAAAATAATACCTTGCTATCTCACAGGGGTAACTCTATTAAAACATATGACTCATATTGGCCTCCATCCAAAGTTTGTGTTTGTTAACTTATAGGGATAGGTTTTTATTAATATATCCCTTTGCTTTAGAGAAAATGTATTTAGTGAAAACTATTATTTGCCTAAGAGAGTTTTACTCTATGTATAAGTAATTAGAATTGAATCTGGGGCTTTGGACTGTTATTTCATCATCTTAATTAATAGGGTAAAGTTAACTACTTTGTCTAATTTGAGTTATCAAACAAATAGACTGGTCAGCTTAATCAAAAGCAAAACAAACAAAAAGTGATTATACCTAGTTAATTGTAGTTCTAATCAATTCAATAAGTAAGCCAAATAGTCAAAAGTATGTGTTTTTACACATACCTTAGATCAGTGAGGATGATTTTTTTCTGACTTAATTGTGATTTTATGAAAGTAGCAGTTCTGAAGATTTTCTTTCACCATAAATCTGTAGGTTTTTCTGCTGCTGCAAAAGCTAAAGTGCGTTTGGCATGGAGAGAAACTTCTCTACCCTTAGCCTGGCAGGACAGTGAAGGTGATGCGAGAAGAGAAGTGCAGGAGATGAAGTCAAGAAGCTGAAATAGATGCTCTTTTAAGTTTGCCACACACAGTTATCGAAATAAAATCTTTCTTTTAGAAAAAGAGGCTATATTCAGTATTAGCTCAACACCCACTGTTTAGCAGCACTTTCATGGTTTTGCCCCTTATCTTTGAGCTTCTTACAAGGTAAGTTTCTTCTACACTGAGCATAAGTAAAATCCAGTCTAGTTAATTATTTTTTTCTTTCTCATAGTGTTGCCTTAGACTTATTCCAAGACTCTTGGTCTTGATTTTCTTGTAATTTGAATATTTCTTTCTCTGTTAAACCCTACCAGGAAAAGAGTTTCCAATCTCTCTTAGCAGAACCATTTGTCTTACTGACTAAAATTTCAGACTGAAGATGCAAGATTAGAAGTTTGTGTCCTTTTTATACTTCCTTGCGTTATTCTACTCAAGAAAGTTAAAGTTTCACCTAGTAATAAATCTAAAGTTTATTGGTGGTGATTTCTGAATTTTTTGTGATGAACAGATTTCTGTATTTTACCTAATTCTTCTCCCCTGGAAAAGAATAATAGGTGATAGATGGTGGGTATTACATTGAAGAAAGGAGGGAAAGGGTGGTTGAAAAGGATATCATGCTTGCCTTGCTTTATGGAGTAAGGAGCTTATTTTTTTAGCCTAACCATGCCAAGTCCTTGAGAGATGTCCTTGCAAGATAGGGTATAAACATGGTATATTGTAACTACTCTGTTGGCATTTGGTTTTGATTGTATTTGTATTAAATTATGATTTATAAACATCAGTTTATTGATTTAGTTTTAAAATGAGTGGAGTACTCTAAGCACTTAAATTTGAGTTTTATGCAAGACCATAACTCCCAATTTGTAGGGAGAATTGGCATCAAAAAATAATGGAAAGAACATGGATTGTATAGTCAGAAATCCACATTGAAATTCTAACTATGCCATATTTTCAGCTGGGTAAATTTGATGAAATTTAAATAGTAAATATAGTCTTCCCTAGTGGAGCAGACGGTGAAGAATCTGTCTGCAATGCAGGAGACCCGGGTTTGATCCCTGAGTTGGGAAGATCCCCTGAAGAAGGGAATAGCAATCCACTCCAGTATTCTTGCCTGGAAAATCCCATGGATGGAGGAGCCTGGCAGGCCACCATCCATGGGGTTGCCAAGAGTTGGACATGACTGAGCGACTAACACAGTCACACTCAAATTTGATGAGAGCTCTCACAATTTCTAAATTTTGGTATACACATTCATAGGAATCATAATAACCCATCTCATAAAGATGAAATTAAATGTCCTTTGTAAATCACCAGTAAGGTATCACATAGAAGCTTCTCAATGTCTATTAATTTTTCTTTTCCTCAATAGTTCCATTAACAGGAGGCTGCTCTGTTCTAGGCTCTATTTCTCACAAATGATATCACCTTGCTAGTTCCCATTTATGAGTAGTTCCCATAAATGTTCTAAGGCCCAGTTTTCTTAACTGTAGAATGGGAAGACATATGCTCCCATAAGAAAAAATCTGTCTTAGAGAAACTGGGTAGATATCAAATGAGAAACTAATATGCAATAAACTGAAAATTGTAGAACACTCAGGAAATAGAAGCTATTCACCTTAAAAGTAGATACTTAATCAGGCACTGATATTATATGTATTGTATTTTACCCCCAGAACATAGTAGATAAACATTCAGGAAAGAGGAGTTCTTAATATCTAAGATCATATAGCATCACATTTATCCTTGGTCATTTTCTAAGTCCATGTACAAACAAGATTCTAAAAAATGATTTTTTTTTCTGACTATTGACTTTTATTTTTTTACAAATATTGCTGTGGGTCATAGAAATTCCCTTAGCTTCCTGAGAAACAACTAAGACCACAGCAAATATTCTCCTGAGGGAGAATATTTATATGTACACAAGGAAAAGATCAGTTTTATTTTGAAGGAAAATCAGTGGAAATTTTTGAGTTGAAAGGAGATGAAATTATTTACCAAAGTCAAATTAAATATTGTCAGAAGTTTTATTATTATTATTATTTTAAGACACTACTTGTCTGGACAATGTCATTTGACAAAATAAATTTGCTTGCATGGCAGATTTTATTTTTTGATAATGCATCAGATTTGGAGAAGAAATAAAAATTGTCTCTATTATTGTTATGTAGCCTCTTCTCAAACAATAGAACTGAATTACCAACATGTTAAGTCACTGACCATAGCCCTAGAAAAGAAGGGTTTGACTTTTGTTTTTCAAAATTAGGTTATGCATAAAAGTTTGAGAAATTTTAGCATGTTCCTCATAATCTTTTTTTTCCTGGAAATCAGAATAACTCATGACATCACTTTACGTGATTTAATGGCACTTGTTGCCTCCATAAGCTTAGTGCTGTTAAGTGGAGAGTCTGTAATAATGTTTAGAAATACCCCGAATTAGTGTCTGGGCTTTAGGATAGGGCCACTTGACTCCCTGTGATCTGAGTTGGAAGACCCTGTCTTATTCCACAGCCTTCTAGACAGAGAGTGAGGAAGAACAATCTGCTAGCCAAGCAACAAAGCGAATTGAGGTAGACAGAAAGTAATTAGTTTTTAATGATCTTTTGGAAGTCCCATGAATAGATAGATTTCTGTTTTGATCTTGCTTGAATTAATAGCTGCTTTTGAGCCTTCAGTCCCACTCCAGCAAGCATTGTTTCTCCATTTCACGGTCTGGCGCTCCCGCTGTGTAGGGTTTACTTGGACCATTGTTCCATTTTGTAAGGCTCAGCCCAGTGTTTTTGTGTTCTTCAGCTTTAAACATTGTTGTGGTGTTTTCCTTTTATTTCTATAGCTGTTTCCTCTTGGGAATTTGATGGGGTTATTATCACTCACACAGGACTAACATCCAAACAGGAGGTTCTTAGTCAATTTATTTCTCAGTGAGAACCTCCATGCTCCTTGCGAAGAGACATCTTAGCCCTGTCCTGGTTACAGCCCAACTTTTCCTTTCCCCTTTTTTGATTATGTGAGTTATTTAGAACCAACATTAATGAGGCTGCAAAGAAGCAGTTGTATGGCTGGAGTGGCTATTATGACCAAAGGCTTTTCTCTATAACACATAGTAATTTGCTTCTCCTCAAAGCTTTCCAGACAATGACAGCATTCCCAGTTTTTACTTGCATGTTGTCACCAACTCCCTGTCTCACTGTCAGATGGATGTCTACATTCTTACACTCTGCTTCCCCCTTGCCCATCCAGGTTTCAGACATGTTTCCTTGTCAAAAAGATAGTAAAAGCATACAATTTATTTTCATTCTTTTTGTTTGTTTCTTTCTGGTCAGTCAAGCTATTCATGTATATTTCTTTAAAATTATTTTTCAAGAAAATGTGGAAAATGGGGGAAAAAATCAGCCAAATTCCCCCCAACCAGAGACTTTCAACAATTTAAAGCATACCTTCTGGTTTTTATATAATTATGTTCTTTGATATATGACATTTTATGTGATTATGCTTTAAAATAATTTTTCATTTTAAAGTGATCATCTTTCCATGTCAAAAAAAATACAGATCTCCATGATAATGTTTAAAGACTGCCAACGAAAGTATTGTATCTTTATGGTCCTGGCTTTAGGATGACTTTAGGAAGAAAACAGAAGTAACTTAAAAATAGGAAGAGAAGATGAAAAAATTACCACTAGTAAAGTCCTCTAGAAAGGAGAAATGAGAAGAAACAGGCTTAAAAAGGTCAAAAGAAATTGCCTTCTGGTCTGAATCAACAGAACACTACCCAAACACTGCACTTAACACTAAGCGTGTAAGTTAGCATTTTGGAATTTGAATCCATGGTTGCTGGCATTTCAGATCTCAGTCTGTTCCTCATAGCCCCTAACTCCACAGGACAGAGAAGGGAGATGGGAAAAGAAAGAGAGAGCAGGATAGAATAAGAAGATAAGATGGAAAAGGGGAGAATGCTGGACTGGCAGGTTGGGAGAAGCTTTAAGAGAGGAAAAGGGAGAGGGGGCTTCAGAATATTTACAGCCAACATTCCATTTAGCACCAGACACCCAGTGGAGAAAAGGCAATTTATCCTTGTCATAGACCTGGCCGCTCCACTTCTCCTGCTGCTAGGCATTTTGTTCCCAGAAGAAGGGGCTATCCAGGAAGGTAAAATGTAAAGGGAGGGTTGGGAGGGGGGTCAGTGAAGGCTTTCAGGGCCAGTGGCACCCTTAGTCTATTTCAGGTTAGATTACAACCTTCTCACTTGGCCTTCTGTGTTTGTTTTTTACTCTCTTTTCCATTCTGTGCTTTGTATAGCTGGGTATCTCTAGCTCTCTATTTCCCTCTTTTAGCTAAGTGTGGCCCTTTACAAAAAAATGTTTTAAGATTCTCTTCTAACTACACTAAGATACCATCTTTTTTTTCTCCCTTCAATTTTTTACCTCTGGGGAACCTAACCTTCACCCAAAGGACCAGGGGTACCTTTATTAAGTGCCAATGATTAAGTTTAGATACACACAATGGCAAGTATGCATTTGTTCAGTGACCTTTGGGGTAATTTGGACTTTTGGGATTTTTCCAAAATAAAGTAGGAATTACACCAGTTGCTTATTATTCTTATTAATTCAGCCTCATCCATAATATAGCATTTTGGGAATTTTCTGCCTTTCCCAGTAGAAGTTCCCTAGCTCTGGTAAAGACACAGTATCCTCATCATGAGATATATTTTGTGTAACACACTGGCCTACTTGCTTTGGAGGGAAAAGAAGTGGTGGGATTAGGCAGTGGATTTAAATTCCAGCTCTGTCTTCTTCTAGCAAAATGATCTTCTAACTATAATTTGGATTCCCCATCTATTTAATGGGGATATAGTCAGGCACGACTGAACGACTTCACTTTCTCTTTGCGCTTTCATGCATTGGAGAAGGAAATGGCAACCCACTCCAGTGTTCTTGCCTGGAGAATCTCAGGGACAGAGGAGCCTAGTGGGCTGCCATCTATGGGGTCGCACAGAGTCGGACACGACTGAAGCGACTTAGCAGCAGCAGCAGCAGTAGTATTTACCTTACAGGATTGCTGTGATGACTAAATGACATTTTATATGTACTTGGTACTTAATAAGTTCTCCATATACAGTAACTGCTGGCTTTATTATGACTGTCTATATTAATAATAATTATTAGCCATAACTTCAGGATGTTTATGTTTAGTTTAGGGGTTAAAATTATCAGAGGCCAATCACCCAGAGGCTACTTAAGGATATTAAAATGTTAAGCTGTATGATAATAACCATGTTTTCAATTATAGGCACTCAGGTTAAGGAAAAATTTATGTGGACCAGCAGATGGGGAAAAGAAAACTTCCCCGAAGAAGTGAGGACTGAATTGGACCTAGAAGAGTAGACAGAATTTAGAATACACAAAGGAGAATTTAAGTTTCAAGAGAAAGGAGGTCAGGGAGAAAAGTGTGAGTATGCATATAACAGAAAAGGGCAGGGTTTCAGAGCTGTTTTTCTGGGTTATTTGGCAACATTTATACTTTCTCTTCTTTTTCTTTAACAGCTTTTTAATAAATTTCATTGAGTTTTTTAGCTGTTACCTGTGCCAAAATAATAAATATACTCATAATATCAAATCACTTAAATCCTTAAGAGTCATGAGCAGTTTACTATCCAGCTGCTGCTTTTAAAGCATACCATTTTGGAATTAATTCTTGAAAGCTATATTTGCATTACTGCATATAGACTGAGCAAATAAGAAGACTTTATATTCCTAAGAAAGGAAAGGGAAGTCGCTCAGTCGTGTCTGACTCTTTGCAACCCCGTGGACTGTAGCCTACCAGGCTCCTCCAGCCATGGGATTCTCCAGGCAAGAATACTGGAGTGGGTTGCCATTCCCTTCTCCAGGGGATCTTCCCGACCCAGGGATCAAACCCAGGTCTCCTACATTGCAGGCAGATGCTTTACCCTCTGAGCTACCAGGGAAGCCCTGGTATATTCCTAAGGACAACACTAAATTTCTAAGGAAAAGCATTGTACTTCAATGACCAGTAAACATCAGCTAGTGTCTGTCATGGCTGTTCCTTCATTGATTAAGGAAATTGTACGGAGTGGTCTACTGTATGGAGTAAGACACTGTGCTGCAGTTACCTCTTGTCCTCAGCATTTGCCCATAGTCACAACCTCGAGGGAAGCTTTGGATATGGGGATTTAAAATAAAGTGGAGCCATCGAGACAGTCGGGGTGGGAGATGGGGGGTAGGGGGGCAGGGTGTGAGTGCTGAAGACTCTGTAAATGAAGGAAGTTAAAAACATAAACCAGGATTTCTCTCTTTGCAACTGTGAAGAGATTAGGGAGGCACTTAAAAAAAATCCTGAGATTGTATGATGCTTTGTAAAATAAAATTTAGAGAGAGGTAACATTAAATTGTATGTAGTGATTTAGTGACTTATTCATTTTGTTCATACTCTAGTGAAATATTGTTTGCTGCTACTCCTGGTATTGCCTCACTGGCCTCTCATTTAGTCTGATTCATGACCAGAGGTTGGCCACCCACCCCAGCCATGGTGTCCTGACCAACGCGGACATGCTGGGCAAAGTTAAATGGTCTCCTTCAATGCCCAGTCTATCAACCTAAGGGTAAAAATGACAGAAGATATTACAAGTGCATTTTTACCTTTAGCTCCTTAATTAAGTGTAGGGGAAATTTATGTGATCTATTTAATTACATAATTCTTTCCAAAAGTACTTTATTTTCCATGAAAGCCCCTGTAATGAAAGGTTCTGCTGGCCATTGTATGTGAACTTCTCCTGGAAGCATATTAGGAGAGGCAATATAGTTTAACGTGTTTGAAACTAAACAGATATGAGTTGAAGTTTTGTTTCCACGACTTATTAGCTTTAATATTTGCGATGTTATTTAAGCTGCCTAAGCTTGTTTTCTCCCTGTAAAAATAGAGATAGTAATAGTATTTATTGCAAAGTTTTTTTTAAAAAAATAAAGGTTAAAAGTTTAAGTCACCTAGTAGAGTGATTGATAGGTAGTGAATCACCATTAAATAAAATTGATAATATTAATAATAGTGACTTAATTATGGATGTAAGTGTTAATGTGTTTGCATTGTTAATAACTTGCTTAATAAATATAGTGATTAACATTAAAAATACCTGATGTCCCTGAGGTTTCTCAAATGGCCACACCTAGTTTGCCTTAATGTTGAAATGCTATTTATTCATACGATTGAATTATCATTGTAGAGCTTCTGCTATTCTCTGCCCATTTTCAGAGACCTCAGGGTCTCTGCTGTCTTTTATTTCTTAGAATCTGAGATTTTAGTTAATAATCTTTGTAGGGGGAAAGAGTTTTTCCCCCCTGAAAAACCCAAGTTTGAGAAATGTGGATTGCTGATCTATTGTGCCTAAAAAAAAAAAAAAAAAAAATACCTGATGTCATCTACTGCTACAACTATTATCGTAATGCTTGATTAAGTTAATTTGTATTAGTTTCCTCATCTGTAACATGAGGATAATATTACCTATAGATTGATGCTATGACCTACACACACAGGTGTGCTGTGAGAATTAAATAAGGGACTGGGTGTGGTTGTACTTCATAAACTATATGATAATTATTAACGCAGAGATGAAAGAAAGCAGATGACTTCTGGGAGCTCTTCTCACCTTAATACATATGGCCAGAATCAGCATAGTAGAGTTTTTTGATGAGTGCTAATCTTTTCAGACCTAGGGCCAGTGTTTCTGGGAAGCCAATTGGATGGTTTGCAATGGAGCAGGATGCCGTGTCCAGAGAGGCTGGCAGAGCAGCAGCTTTCAATTGTGTTTCCTTTGCCTGGCACAGTCACCGTCATTGCCTTTTTTTTTTTTTTTTTAGCACTGTAGCTACTATGGAATTCCAGCATTAGTCAACTTCTAAACAAGTTATTTTGCTAAGGAACACTCTTTCTTCTTTTTCTACTTTTGTAACTCTGTTGAGATAAATGAACTGTGCATCCACCATTAGGCGAGACATGTTTTGAGGCAGTTTTACCTATGTTATTTAGCAGTAACCTTATAATCATCTGCTAAAATGTGCTTTATCACCTGTATTAACAGACAAGGACACTGAGGCTCACTAATTCACTCAATAGTAAATTGTAGAGCCGGAATTAAAACTCTTATCGAACTGGAGTTAAGTCTCTGTTCTTTCCACTACCTTAGTTAATTGGTGCTTGTATTGTTCAAGCACAAGTGTAGAAAAAGGACAGGAAAGAGGAGTGGTTCTCAGTGGAGAGAGATGCTGTCTCCCTTCAGAGTGTTTCAAAGTAGTCAGGGGAATTTTTGATTGTTATGGTGACTGGGGTGATGGGGTGCTGCTGGATTTGGGGAGTAGGAACTGGATACCAAATGTCCCACAGTGCTCTAGACAGTACAATAAAAAATGTTCCCCTTGAAATGCCAATTGTGCCCTTTTTGAGAGACAAGGGACTAGGTCATTCAGAAACATCTCTTCTGACTTCTGAAGTGATAAAAAGGGCCATGGCTGTGCCAGTAGTTACATTTTACAGTTTTCATTTGTATGCTTCTTACAAAGTAGAAACCTCAACCCTCACTTTCTAAATTGTTTCTCATTAGATCTTTTGTTTATATGCCCTTTATAACCCTTAGCATAATATATTAATCACTGTATCCCATACCACAAAAACGTGAGCGTGGACACTGTTTTATTCATTACTGGTTTTGCGGTGCCCAGTGCAGAGTCTGCTCAAAGAACACTTGCTAATACGAGGGCATAGCAATTTGTCTGTCATCTATAACGGCCAAGAAACAAGTTTGAAAACAGGGATCTGTGTCAACTGCTTCTCCTCCACATCTCCAGAAACCCTAGTTTGCCTTAAGCTGCTGCTGCTGCTGCTGCTAAGTCGCTTCAGTCGTGTCTGACTCTGTGTGACCCCATAGACGCCAGCTCACCAGGCTCCCCCGTCCCTAGGATTCTCCAGGCAAGAACACTGGAGTGGGTTGCCATTTCCTTCTCCAATGCAGGAAAGTGAAAAGTGAAATTGAAGTTGCTCAGTTGTGTCCGACTCTTAGCGACCCCATGGACTGCAGCCTACCAGGCTCCTCCATCCATGGGATTTTCCAGGCAAGAATACTGGAGTGGGGTGCCATTGCCTTCTCCAAGTTTGCCTTAAGAAACATTAGTGTTTCAGTGGTCATTAAGTACACCCCAGGTTATTCCTGAATACTTGCTCCTTTCCCAACTAAGGAGTACTCTGGTAACTTGGGGTTCTCATTTGGTCACCAGAATCCTTCTAAGAAGCAAAGTTCTGTGTTTTGAGCCTGGCCAAGCACCTACTGGCTCAGTTGGTAAAGAATCTGCCTGCAGTGCAGGAGACCTGGGTTCGATCCGTGGGTTGGGACGATACCCTGGAGAAGGAGATGGCAACCCGCTCCACTATTCTTGCCTGGAGAATCTCATGGACAGAGGAGCCTTTCGTGCTGCAGTCCACGGGGTTGCAAAGAGTCAGACACGACTGAACGACTAAACCACGGCCACCACAAGCAACTGTTGGTTCATTTCAGCTCTGTGAAGTTGCAGCTCCATTTCCCCCCTGAATACTTTGAGTGATAGACATATAACCAGAGCTAGGATCAGTGTTCAGAATGATTGGCTAGAGTAAAAGCCTCACATCTAATTTTTTAAGCAGGTCTTTAATTCATCAGAATTATTAGTTCTCATTTTCTACTTTTGAAAGAGTATTTATTTTCCCTTGTGGTGTTTGTATATACAGCAGCTTTTTTGTCTTTCTTATCTTTCCAGTAGACTTTCATGTATTTTAATCGATGGAACACTCCGGGTTGGCACTGGCACTTTTTATTTCTAATTAGAACACCTCAAAGCTCTTTGAGAAAGAATTACCTAATTTTCCATTTTATTTATAAGACTTCACTTGTCGTGTTGCTAAGATCCCTTAGCAAGTTAGTTGAAGGATTAAAATAAGAACTAAACATCCTTGATTCCTAGTTATTTGACTTTAATGCTTTTTTCTTTCCCTCCCTTCCCTGCCTCCTTCTCTGCCTCCTTCTCTCCCTCTCTCCTCTCTAGCTTTCTCTCTCTCTCCCTTTCTTTCTTTCTCTATTGCAGGCAGCATATATTCCGGTTTTGTTCTGTTTTTTCTCTCTCCTTCTTTGAGGATGAGGTGAGTATGGTGGTGGGGTGTGTGTTTCTATACAAAAAAGTTTAAAGCTGCTAGCTGAATGAAACTTAATGACTTTCTGAAGTGTGGATTATGTTGTGGTGTACTGTTCTTTTTCAATTAATATATTTATATCAAATGGCTGAAAAAAATCAATCAGCATACTTAAGAAAATGTATAATGAAGAAATAAACAGTGGATGTAAATATACTTCAGTCTTTAAGTGGGTAAAGAGAATTATCTTTGACTTGACAGTATATTTGAGAAAAGGACAAGACTTGACTTGGGAAGTTGCTGCCTTTCACCCTGGGAAAAATCCAAGGATTACTGGCATTATAAGGAGAAATTGCAGATTATGGTTACTCTATGGAAGGATTACTGAGACGCACTTGCCTTGGGCTAGAAGAAGACAATGAGAATTAAGCGATTACAATGAGAGTAGTATTAACTATATTTCCAAGCTTGAATACAAAAGAAATAGGAACAACTATTTCTCAGGCCTATGTGTGGAGTGATGCTGGAACTGAGGTTGCTTTTTAACATTCTTCCAACTTTGGCTCCAACCAAGTCTTTAGGTTCTTCATATCAGTCTAGGGAGAAAGATGATAGTTGTGTTGATTTGATTATTTAAAAGTCAGTCTTAATTTGTTGCCTTATTATGTGTGCTTCTAGCCCTTCCCCAGTCACTGCTGTTACAGGACAGTGAAGGGTGATGTCAGAATTGTGCTGAGGCAGTTATGGAAGAGAGTGTAAGGCCTCTGGACTGGTTTTCACAGATGCGGAATCTAAACCAAGCTCTGACCCAAATAATGCAACTGAATTTCTCAGACCCTCAGATACTTCATCTGCAAAATGGAGGGAATGATGCTAGATGATTTGCACAATTCCAGATATTGTTAAACATATAGGAACCTCTCAAAGGTCTATAAATGTATTAATTGGAAGCACTGAAAATCTATTTAAATTGTTCAGAGATATTATATCTTAGAAATATCAGATGAAAGTTCATGAATGATTTCCCTCTAGGAAGGCTGTAACATTTATGAGATTTATACAGCCCCTATTGGGACAACTGATTTCCTTTGAAAAGGTCTAAAACTTTTTATTTAAAAATGACAAAATAAATGTAAATATAAAACATTAAACACTTAAACATGTCCTTTAAATATGTTTTAGTCCAAAGATTGCTAATTTGTAGGAACCAACAGGCAAAACTCTTGACATTGAAGTAAACAAAAATTAAGTTTTCTGATCTAATTTTCATCTTCATTATTTCATTCGGTTTTGAAATTCCTGTAAGAGTAAAGCCACATTTTGGTAATTTACTTACACTTGATATATGGTTAATATGTAAAGAACAGAACAATTGAATAAGCAAAGCGAGAACAGGATCGTTCATACATACAGAAAACAAACAGGTAGCTGCCAGAGGGGAAGGGTGTGGAGGGGGGCAAAATGAGTAAAGGCGATTAAGAGGTACAAATCTCCAGTTATAAAATTAAATAAGCCACGAAAATGTAGTATATCGCTTAAGGAATATGGTCAGTAATATAATAACTGTCTCTGGGGACAGATGGTTACTAGACTTACTGTGGGGTTCATTTTATGATGGATGCAAATATCAAGTCACTAAGTAGTATACCCCAAACTAGCATTTCAATTTAAAAAATGGAGTTTAGGACTTCCCTGATGGTACAGTAGATAAGAATCCGCCTGCCAGTGCAGGGGACAGAGGTTGAATCCCTGGTGGGGGAAGATCCCACGTGCCTGGAGCCCATGCTCTGCAACAAGAGAAGTCTCCGCAGTGAGAAGCCCATGGACCCCAACAAAGAATAGTCCCCACTCGTGGCAACTATAGAAAGCCCCTGCCAAGCAAAGAAGACTCAGTGCAACCAATCATAAAATAAATAAATAAATTATAAAAAATAAAAAATGGAAAGGAAAGTTAACAAAATATGTCGGTATATTTCATTTTTGGCTAAAACTCCCAAATGAATAAATATTGATAATGGAAAAATTATAAAAATATAGCTGTAACTAACAAGACATTGTTACTTTAAGTCTTTCTTTAAGAAATACTAGGAAAGCTCTTAGTGGTTGTGCTTTCCTTATTTAGCTGGGTTAATCTCTTAGTTGCTAAGGGCAGATTGCTTTGTTTATAAACTTTTAAACCAAATCTGCACACAACCACATCACAGATAATAAAGTGGGAAAAACCATTCAAATTGTCAGTCTGCACCCACTTAACCACCTCCATCTTATTAATGCTTAATTTAGCTTTTTCAGCAATGTCTTCCACATTGCATGTTTTGCACATTGTATTTTTATTTTTTGGTTTGATTTTATTTTTTAATATAAATTTATTTATTTTAATTGGAGGTTAATTACTTTACAATATTGTATTGGTTTTGCCATACATCAACATGAATCCGCCATGGGTATACACGTGCTCCCTATCCTGAACCCCCCTCCCACCTCCCTCCCCATAGCATCCCTTTGGGTCATCCCAGTGCACCAGCTCCGAGCATCCTGTATCATGCATTGAACCTGGACTGGCAATTCGTTTCATATATGATATACATGTTTCAATGCCATTCTCCCAAATCATCCCACCCTCTCCCTCTCCCACAGAGTCCAAAAGACTGTTCTATACATCTGTGTCTCTTTTGCTGTCTCGCTTACAGGGTTATCGTTACCATCTTTCTAAATTCCATATATATGCATTAGTATACTGTATTGGTGTTTTTCTTTCTGGCTTACTTCACTCTGTATAATAGGCTCCAGTTTCATCCACCTCATTAGAACTGATTCAAATGTATTCTTTTTAATGGCTGAGTAATACTGCATTGTATATGTACCACAGCTGTCTTATCCATTCATCTGCTGATGGACATCTAGATTGCTTCCATGTCCTGGCTATTATAAACAGTGCTGCGATGAACATTGGGGTACACGTGTCTCTTTCAATTCTGGTTTCCTCGGTGTGTATGCTTAGCAGTGGGATTGCTGGGTCATAAGGCAGTTCTATTTCCAGTTTTTTAAGGAATCTCCACACTGTTCTCCATAGTGGCTGTACTAGTTTGCATTCCCACCAACAGTGTAAGAGGGTTCCTTTTTCTCCACAGCCTCTCTAGCATTTATTGCTTGTAGACTTTTGGATCACAGCCAATCTGACTGGCGTGAAATGGTACCTCATTGTGCTTTTGATTTGCATTTCTCTGATAATGAGTGATGTTGAGCATCTTTTCATGCACATTGTGTTTTTAAATGGTGCGCTGCTGGTGATTGCTAACCATCTGTGTGGGTGTGACTGGAACTCCTTTCCCCATGACGCCCCAGGTTAAGCTACTGTCGAGTGAGCCATTCTCGCTGCAGTGACACTGGAGGTCTGTGTACCATCTGATGTCTTTGAGGTGTCTTGGCAGATACCGAGCATGTTGATTCCACATCAGTACCAGGAGCGCTAATGAGGAGTGTATGCCATGTGTAGGTTTCTGGTAATAAAAACTTTCCCTTGATATCTGCCTCTTTTAAAAAGCCTCCTGATTTTGGAAAAAATAAAACTAGATCTTACGACTACCGCTCATCATGAGCTTTCAACCTTTATAGTGTCATCTAACATAGAGAACTATAATGTTTGTGCGATTTAAAATTTCTCTAAGTGTCACATTCAGTTTTCTTCGCAATTTTTATGATACTGTTGTTGTCCTGATAGGCCAAATGTCAGTGCTGAAAGGTAGCAAAGCTTGTGTGATTGCATGATTGTGTGTGTGTGTGTGTGTGTGTGTGTGTGTGTGTGTAGTAAAAGTTTAAAGAGCAGGTGAAATGACTTTTGAACAAGTGATGGCATTAACCGAAATATGGAAAAGTTTCTATCGTAGCAGATAGAAATGTATACACCACAACCGAGGAAGGCAGAAATGTGATATTCTTTTCTCAAATTAAGAGTCCCAGTTTTACTCTTGAGGCCCTGCTCTGCAAAGACAGCTCAGTTTCTCCCAACCCAGTATTCTCAGTTTGATCCAATGATTTTTTTCAGCCAAAATTAAGCATCTTCATCATCGTTCATTTCAAAGCTCAGCTACTTTTCAGTGAAGGGCATCTGAAAGGATTTCTTTCCGTTTTCCTCAGTGGCGTCTGGGAGCCAGGGAGAGTCATCACCATCATGGCAGCGGCAGTGGGCTAGCTGTCTTCCTGGTCCCTGCTGGTCTCACCCTGCAGTGCCCTACCCGCCTGGTTCCAGCACATGACAATCTTTTCAGCATCCTGATCATTTCTGTAGCTTGTGCTTATGTACCTTTGATTTTGAGACTCTGAATCAACGTGGCAGGTCCTTTCTGGACCCAGGTTCTGAGCGCCTTCACATTTCCCACGAGGATCTTTTGGTTTCTTTCTCCACCCTTCACTAGAGCATGTGAACCCGCTGAGGATGAACCCCAGATTCACACACAGGCACCTTCCTCAGCTATGGACACCGTATCTCACCTGCACTCCTGCTGCCATTTTGAATGCTATGTCATTTCACATGTAGAACTGTTTTAAAAAACATATATATTTTGTTGAAGTACAGTTGATTTTCAATGTTGGAGGTGGAAATGGGAGCCCACTCCAGTGTTCTTGCCTGGAGAATTCAATGGGCAAAGAAGCCTGGCAGGCTACGGTCTATGGGGTTGCAAAAAGTTGGACATGACAGAGCAACTATCACTCACAAAGTTTAAGGTGAATAGCAAGGAAATGCACAGTTTTTAAGAAAGTTTTGTGTTGGGTCCAGTCTCTGCCCTGGGAAGCAGAGGCTCAGTAATGGCTCCTCAGATTCCCCCGAACTTAAGAAGGTGTTACCCTCTGTCCCTGAGATTTGACCCCTGGGTAGGGGATTGGGTTGTGAGCCTCTTACATCTGATTCCTTGTCCTTCCAGCACAGATATGGTTTGACCTCTACAATTCCTGTCTTCTAGAAATTGATTTTGGTTCACATCATCTTTCTTTTCTACTCTAGAACATTTAATCACTGATGAGTCCTTCAGTCTTGGCTTTTATATGCAAAATACTCAGCTTTGGGAAGTTTCAGTAGAGCTCTTTTCTTCAGGAAAGTCTAGCCTCTCTCAATCAAAGCTTTTGCATTCAGGCAATAGTCTTGCTATGGATGTAAAATCTTGTATTTTAAAACTGTAAGCTGATTGATGACTGCTGTTATTGGCTGTGTGCTGCCCTTTTCCTGAAGCAATGAACTCCAGTGGATTAAGAGGGTGTGGGGAATATGGGGAAAACTACAGGAAAATGAGGGTTTCGAATTTACCAAGGATGAAACTACATTGGTTTAATATTGGAAAAATATTATACCCATTACATCAACATCTTCTCTAAGTCACCAGTTTACCATGGAGATTTTTCAGATGGGTCTGATGAAAAGAAATGAAATCCATAGTTGGATTTCTATTAATGAACAGTACATTTTACTAAAAAGAAGAATCACTCTAGTTTTCTTTACCTTGTTGTTTTTCAGTCATTTTTTCTTTCTTTGATAATTTAGTCTTTACATTTTTTAATTGTAAAATAAAATGCAGATAAAGACCCTCGCAAATGAATATGTACATACATTAATGAATTGCTTAATAAGTTTTAAGGTGAACACTATTGTAACCATCACTATGACAAGAAATAGAACTTTGCCAGCCACACAGAAGTCCCCTGTATATGCTAGACCCCCTCCCTTCCATTACATGTAACTGCTATTGTCATTCTGTAGTAATCACTTCCTCGTGTGTGTTTAGTTTTGACATTCGAATGTGCACCCTTAGATACTAGGATTTAAATTTGACCATTATTTAAACTTTGATGTTTTAAAGATCCTTTTAATCTATGGTTCCTCCGCCTATCTCTTTCTTTTCCCTATGTTTCTGTTGAAGACATGGACTCTTGGATCTGCAGTTTCCCACAGTCTGGATTTTGCTGGTTGCACATTCATGGTGTAGTTTAGTATGTTCCTTTGTCCTCTTCTATTTCCTGCAAATTGGCAGCTTGCCCAGAGGCAATGTTAGACTCAAGTTTAATATCTTTGGCATGACTGGAGATGGTATTTGGGAAAACTGTAGGAGGCACATAATGTCTGCTTGTCTGTCTTTTTATAATTTTAGAAATTGTTGATGTTTATAGTGCCTGAATCGATTATATACTATACACTCTAGTGCCTCGATCAGACCTGAATTATTAATATGTATGCAAGACTCCCCGAACTGCAGGCAAATGGGAGATAAGCTTTCCCAAATGGTACAGCAATTTAAAAATTTTCTAGATGTGCTTTGCTAACTTTTGTATTTGGTATAAACTAGGCTGCCAAGGTCACATCAAGTTTGGAGCAAATGCAGAGTGACAGTTTCAGGGAAAAAGCAATTTCTTTGGCTCTATCCCCAGCCTGGGCTTCCCAGGTGGCTCAGTGGTCAAGAACCCGCCTACCAATGCAGGAGACAGGGGTTTGATCCCTAGATTGGGAAGATCCCCTTGGTGAAGGAAATGGCAACCCACTCCAGTATTCTTGCCTGGGAAATCCCATGGACAGAGGAGCCTGGCAGGCTACAGTCTATGGAGTCCCAAAAGAGTAGGACATGACTTAGCTGCTAAACAACAACGGGCCCCATCTGCTGTTGTAGCACTTCTCCTTCCTGCAAAGTCTCTTCCTCTCACGTGTTACTGCTGTCAGTCTCCAGGTGGTGTCTCCTGTATGCTCTGGAAAACAGTGTTCTTGGCACCCAAGGGACATCTTTCTGTCTCTTCACTTGTTGCCTGGCTTTGATTCCCTTTGGTAATATCTTCTTTAAATCTCTTGGACTCTATGAATCCCCATATAGGTGGCCTCTCATGCTGCTGCTGCTGCATTGATGTGGGTGACATCTTCCACTGATGCCTAGGGGCAGCCTGCTAGGTGTTCCCCCAATATCTGTTTTCTCTTCCTCCTGGATACACAGCTATATTACATCACTCAGTCATCCTAGCAATGGCTGTTGCTCCATAAGTAATTTGTAGACAGTGCTGGACATTTGGGAGTGATGTGTGCCTTTTCAGGGCCTCTTATCTTTTGTGATGGCTAGATGCAAATGATGGTAATGCTCTGGTTAAAACGAAGTGTATAAGTATTGCAGAATTTGAGGGTCTTAGGGTCTCATAACTACTTAACTCAGCTGCTGTTGTGCAAAAGCAGCCACAAACAATGGGTAAATGTGTGACCATGTTCCCATCAGACTTTATTCACACAAAAAAAGGAATGGGCTGTAGTTTGCTGGCACCTGGCCTGGCAGAGCCACAAGCTGTTAAGAGCTTGGAAGCTGAGTGTTGACCAGGAACACTTACCTTCAACTGTCATGTGAAAGAGAAATCAGCTTTTGTTGTATTTGATTTATGTATTTATTATCTATTTTCTGCCATTTGTTTTTCAGTCACTAAGTTGTGTCCTACTCTTTGTGACCCAATGGACTGCAGCACGCCAGGCTTCCCTGTCCTTCACCAACTCCTGGCGTCTGCTCAAATTCATGTCCATTGAGTCAGTGATGCTATCTAACCATCTCATCCTCAGGAGGATAAAGATGTTCCCTTATCCTCCTGCCCTCAATTTTTCCCAGCATTAAGATCTTTTCCAATGAGTCGGCTCTTCACATCAGGTGGCCAAAGTATTGGAGCTTCAGCTTCAGTATAAGTCCTTTCAATGAATATTCAGGGTTGATTTCCTTTAGGATTGACTGGTTTGATCCCCTTGCAGTCCAAGGGACTCTCAAGAATCTTCTCCAGCCCCACAGTTCGAAAGCATCAATTCTTCAGTACTCAGTCTTCCTTATGGTCCAACTCTCATATCTGTTGACTGACTACTAGAAAAAAAACCATAGCTTTGACTAGATGGATTTTTGTCAACAAAGTGATGTCTTTGCTTTTGAATATTCTGCCTAGGTTTGTCATAATTTTTCTTCCAAGAAGCAAGCGTCTTTTAATTTCATAGATGTCTTAAAATAATAAAAATTTATTGTTTTACAACTCTGAAGTCTAGAGTACAAAATCAAAGTGTCAGCAGAGCTGTGTTTCCTCTGAAACCTGTATGGAAACTCCTTCTCTGCCTTTTCTTATTAATTTTTTTTTTTTTTTGGTGCTCCTTGCAAGCTTGTGGAATCTTAGTTCCCAGAGTGGGGATCAAAACCGTGGCCCCTGCTTTGGGAGCTCAGAGTCCTAACCATTGGACAACCAGGGGAATCCCTTCCCTGCCTTTAATTACCTTCTGGTTGGGACTGTCTTGGTGTTTTCTGGCTCACAGCTGCATCCCTTCAGGCTCTGCCTTTATTGGCACATGGCACCCTCCCTGTGTTTCTGTCTCCTTTTCTCTTAGAAGGAGGATAGTCGGATTGAGGGTCTGCCCTACTCCAGTATGACCTCATCTTAATTTACATCTTTATTACATCTGCAAGGTTTCTATTTTTAAATAAGGTCCCTTCCCAAGTACCAAGGGTTAGGACTTAAACATAGCTTCTGGAGGGACTCAATTCAATTTACAAAAAGCGATTATGTTTTGCAGGGAGGGATTTATTTATTACTGAGCACACTTTATGACCGTATCAGTGGCACGCTGCACTTGATTGATTTGGGGGAAAATTCACCCAGTGTATCTGAGAAATTTTGTTTTGAAGCAACTTACTCACCTGAAAGAAGAGCCACTATCTTTCCAGAACTCATGGCCTAGTCCATGGAGGGCTGGAAGGAAGCCAGAAGTGGTAATGGAGAGGTGAAAGATGACAGCCATCTCAACAAAGCACAGGCTTTGTGCCTGAGTATCGTTCTACTTGCTGTTCACCAGGACTGCATAGCTGTGTTTCTGCTTAGTTTGCTCAGCATAAACTGTTTCCAGGAGGCTCATTAGTCAACTGTAATCTTGGCAGAACCACTTCCTTTTCTCCTGACCCTCCTGTTAACCACCCCTGCAGACATGACCGGACATGCTTAATCCTAACCCGAACACAGAAGACATGCCTGCTTTGTTACTTCTGCTGAGAGCTATAAAAGGTGTTAAAGATAAATGGTGATTAGAACCTCACCTCCATCTCCAACCAATAGCCTTCTTTTAGGTAAAGCTTAACAGAAGTAACTGGTTTTCAATTTACCAAAAATTGAATACTGTCAGGATACTGATTTTGATGATTTCTCTTTAGCAAACTTTTGAAACAAAGTTACAAGCCAAGGTGAATCAAAAGGTGAAAATACTGATAGGTAGCGCCTGGTAAACTTGTTATTTTAGTTCTTAAAAATTAATTTGCTATCCTGTGGACAGCCTAGATATAAAACAAAATGAGGGAACCAGTGAATATTGGGAAGGCAATGTTCTTGTGTTTATGTCTGTGTTTAATTATCAATGTTTCTCCATTGTATGCAAATGATCAGCACAGAGTGTGTTTCCTCGTGTCTATACACTTAGCAGGCCAGCTCTCTTTCTCACACCTCAGACATGTTTCCACATAGGTTTTCTGATGTCTGATCGGTCAGCTGAGATGCCCACCATTACTGAGTCCTCCAGGCCTGTCTGGAGGAACTCTAGCCTGGGAGAATCTAAACATATCATTCAAAGGTCTCTGATGTTGGAAAGAAAGGAGGTTTTAGATGATTTTTGTTTTTGTTTGGACTTGGGTCACTGCCTCCCATTTACAGCTGGAATGCGCACTGGATGGTTTCAGATGTGTTTTGGAAGACTGATGTGGGCCTCTTGAAAATCAGCCACAGTGGGGCCCCAGGAGACTAGGGAGCAGGTTATCATGTTAAATGTTAAGCAGGTTATATCATGTTAAGTCTTTATCAGTGAATATTGATGCTGAACACTGAGACCATGAAAATTCTCCTCCTCCACGGGCAACCTCGGGCCTCCCAGACAGCCTGCACAGTCAGAACTAGTGCAGAGTAAGCCTTCCTCGGTGGCTTTTCCATCCGACTTTGACTCCAGATAGAAAGGATTCACCCAGGGGATTTCAAGTCAGAGTCCAGGAACAAAGTTATACCTGTAAATGACATGAATGACTTATCGTTGGTAAATGGAAAGAAAAACGCTCCCAAAGTGTAGAGCTATAGGAACAAGTGTTAATAGGGAGGCTCATATTTTGCCAACAGTGTCCCATGGATCATATAGGCTGTTATAAACAGTTTCCGTATCCTAGGATAAAAAGATGCCTTATAAAAGTATGACTCACTTTTGCTGTATTTTATGGGAGTCCACTTGTGGTGAATCTGCTTGTCCCATACCCTTTTAACTTTTGATCTCCTAGTATAAATTTCCACCTTTGTTAAAGAAAATGCAAAATCTAAAGGAGAATTTGGCTTCCCTCACGGGCACTAGCGATAAAGAATCCACCTGCCAATGCAGGAGATGCAAGAGATATGGGTTTGATCCCTGGGTCGGAAAGATCCCCTGGAGAAGGGCATGGTAACCCACTCCAGTATTCTTGTCTGGAGTATCCCTTACAGAGGAGCCTGGTGGGCTGTGGTGCATAGGGTTGCAAAGAGTCAGACACGACTGAAGTGACTTAGCACACAGCAAAGGAGAATTGCAAACAGTTATTCAAGAATCACACCAAAACAAAAACTAGTTATCAACATTTGGAAGTCAGGAGATTACACCTAAGAATCCACATTTCTTGTAAAACCAGCCTGTGACAGCACTGAACCTGCATTTCTGCATGGCAACAACACACTGGAGCCACACTGAAGGGGAGCGGGCTCAGACGATAAAGCGTCTGCCTGCAATGCGGGAGACCTGGGTTCGATCCCTGGGTTAGGAAGATCCTCTGGAGGAAGGCAAGAAAACCCTCTAGAGTATTGCTGCCTGGAAAATTCAACAGACAGGGGAGCCTGGCGGACTATAGTCCATGGAATGGCAAAAAGTCAGACATAACTGAGCGAGTAAACACAGCACACAGTGTTCCTATTAATGCATGCCCACTGTACTCATTAACATAACAAAGCCCATCCTTGAAGGCATTTGAATTTGCTGTCCCTGATCCATAGGAAAGGAAAGCAAGCTTCAGCAATTTAAAAATTTTCTTCCTTGGGATACTAAAGTGGTTTTTAAAAAAGTTTTAAAAATTTGTAATGGAAATGAGTTATGGCAAGGGAGTGGAAATGGCCAGTGAAAATGTATAAATAAATGGGCTTTGCTAACTACAATTAAGTAAATATGACAATAACTGGGTTCAGTGTTTCCCATGTCTGAAAGACTGACAGAATCACCAGAACTAGGTAGGCAATATGTGTTTAGTCTATAGATATATTACAGGGGGAGATGTTTCCCAAAGGATGGTGGCGTTGGTATTCAGTGCCTGCAACTAGGGCTTCAAAGGAGCCTGTATTCCACTATGGTCACCTTGGGAGGGAAGAAAGTTTCGGGTCCTGTAATATGACACAGGACAAGAAAACCGGAATGCCCTTGGATTTAGTTAGTTCTCATTCTCTTCAACTATTAGTTCCTGGAGGATATGGTCACCTGAAAGGGGTTCTTCATTCTCCCAGGACTACGCCCTTCTTTCAGGTTCCAGTTGGTTATGGAAAAACTATTTTTTTTATTTTGCAAATATGATCAGAAAAAATATTAAAATCATGGTATATGAAATGCGGACTTCCTTGGTGGCTCAGATGGTAAAGCGTCTGCCTACAATGCGGGAAACCCGGGTTCAATCCCTGCTTTGGGAAGATCCCCTGGAGAAGGAAATGGCACCCCACTCCAGTATTCTTGCCTGGAAAATCCCATGGATGGAAGAGCCTGGTAGGCTACAGTCTATGGGGTCGCAAAGAGTCGGACACAACTGAGCGACTTTCTTTCTTTCTTTCTTTATATGAAATGCAACCTCTTTTCTGGTTTTTAATGCTAAATCAGACAAAAAATTATTTTATACGTGTCCCTGTTTCTGACTCTCATAAATGCTTCACCTTTCCCATGCTTTGTATTCTCCTGCAATTCATTTCATACAGTCCTTTTTCCAGGAATCCTTCCATCTCATTAGGTTTTCCTTTATTTCTTTTTTTTTTATTTCTCTGATGCTGCATTTTCCTTTTATTCTACAATCTGTGTTTAATTTTCCAGTCTTCTACTTTTATTCTTATTTTCCTTTTGTCAGTCTGCTCTCTTTTATTTTCTGTCTATTGTTTCATGTTCTGCCTCTTGGTGCCTTCCCTCATGTACTATTTCACATGGTCTGCTTATTTCTCTCTCCAGTTTGTTTTATTCCCTGACCATATATTTATGCCTCTTGCTTAAAAACAAACCGCTCCCCCCACGTGGATTCTTTTGTTGTTGTCGTTCAGTCGCTCAGTCAGGTCTGACTCTCTGCAACTCCATGGACTGTGGCACACCAGGCCTCCCTGTCCTTCACTGTCTCCTGGAGTTTGCTCAAACTTGTCCATTGAGTCAATGATGCCATCCAACCATCTCCCCCTCTGTTGTCCCCTTCTCCTCCTGCCTTCAGTCTTTCCCAGCATCAGGATCTTTTCCAATGAATTGGCTCTTGGCATCAGGAGGCCAACGTATTGGAGCTTCAGCTTCAGCATCAGTTCTTTCAATGAATATTCAGGGTTGATTTCCTTTAGAATTTACTGGTTTGATCTTCTTGCAGTCCAAGGGACTTTCAAGAGTCTTCTCCAACACCACAGTTTGGAAGCATCAATTCTTCGGTACTCAGCCTTCTTTATTATGGTCCAGCTCTCACATCCATACATGACTACTGGAAAAACCATAGATTTGACTATATAGACCTTTGTTGGCAAAGTGATGTGTCTGCTTTTTAATACTTTGTCTAGGTTTTTCATAGGATTTCTTCCAAGGAGCAAGTGTGTTTTAACTGCATGGCTGCAGTCACTGTCTGCAGTGATTGTGAAGCCCAAGAAAATAAAGTCACTGTTTCCATTTTCTCCCCATCTATTTGCCATGAAGTGACTGCAGTTTTCTTCTTAATCTCTTTACATGAACTCCACTTACAAATCAGGGCTTTTTATACCCTAAATTGGCAAAACCCCATAGTGAAATAAAGGTTTCCCCCAGTTTTCGTTAGAAAACTAGAAGTTTGTTTATTTTTTAAGGAATGAATATTCTTCCCAAGTGGTAGCTGCTGTGTGATAACCCTGGGGTACAAGTCATTATGTAGGCTCCGATCCTATTTTGTCCTTTTGCTAATAACTGTGTTACCTTTAAGAAGCCATAGTATCTCTGGATATTTTCCTCCTTTTTGAAAGTTAAGGGTGAAGAACTTCCTTGATACTCAAAGTCTGGTCCTCAGACCAGATGTATCAGAGTCAGCTGGAAGCTTGTAGCACCAAACAAGCTCAGACCATACCCATACTTCTGACTTAGAGTTTACACTTTCACAAGAACCCTAGGTGACTTATATGCTTATGAAGGTTTGAGAAACACAAACTAGGTAACTTCAGGCTTTTTCCAGGTTTAACTCTGCTAAAAATAGGTGAAAATTTATTTTAATAAGTTCAGTTCAGTCACTCAGTCATGTCCGTCTCCTTGCGACCCCATGGACTGTAGCACGCCAGGCCTCCCTGTCCATCACCAACTCCCAGAGTTTACCCAAACTCATGTCCATTGAGTTGGTGATGCCATCCAACCATCTCATCCTCTGTTGTCCCCTTCTCCTCCCTCCTTCAATCTTTCCCAGCATCAGGGTCTTTTCCAGTGAGTCAGTTCTTCGCATCAGACAGCCAAGTATTGGAGTTTCAGCTTCAGCATCAGTCCTTCCAATGAACACTCAAGACTGATATCCTTTAGGATGGACTGGTTGGGTCTCCTTGCAGTCCAAGGGACTCTCAAGAGTCTTCTCCAACACCAGAGTTCAAAAGCATCAATTCTTCAGGGCTCACCTTTCTTTATAGTCCACCTACACATCCATACATGACTACTAGAAAAACCATAGCTTTGACTAGACAGACTTTTGTTGGCAAAGTAATATCTCTGCTTTTTAACATGCTGTCTAGATTGGTCATAACTTTCCTGCCAAGGAGTAAGCATCTTTTAATTTCATGGCTGCAATCACCATCTGCAGTGATTTTGGAGCCTCCAAAAATAAAGTCTGACACTGTTTCCACTGTTTCCCCAGCTATTTGTCATGAAGTGATGCGACCAGATACCGTGATCTTAGTTTTCTGAATGTTGAGGTTTAAGCCAACTTTTTCACTCTCCTCTTTCACTTTCATCAAGAGACTCTTTAGTTCTTCTTCACTTTCTGCCATAAGGGTGGTGTCATCTGCATATTTGAGGTTATTGATATTTCTCCTGGCAATCTTGATTCCAGCTTGTGCTTCTTCCAGCCCAGTGTTTCTCATGATGTACTCTGCAGATAAGTTAAATAAGCAGGGTGACAATATACAGCCTTGATGTACTCCTTTTCCTATTTGGAACCAGTCTGTTGTTCCATGCCCAGTTCTAACTGATGCTTCCTGGCCCACATACAGATTTCTCAAGAGGCAGGTCAGGTGGTCTGGTATTCCCATCTCTTTCAGTTTGTTGTGATCCTCACAGTCAAAGGCCTTGGAAAAGCCAATAAAGCAGAAACAGATGTTTTTTTGGAACTCTCTTGCTTTTTCGATGATCCAGCAGATGTTGGCAATTTGATCTCTGATTCCTCTGCCTGTTCTAAAACCAACTTGAACATCTGGAAGTTCAGTTCATGGTTCACGTATTGCTGAAGCCTGGCTTTGAGAATTTTGAGCATTATTTCACTAGCATGTGAGATGAGTGCAATTGTGTGTTAGTTTAAATATTCTTAGGCATTGCCTTTCTTTGGGATTGGAATGAAAACTGACATTTTCCAGTCCTGTGGCCACTGCTGAGTTTTCCAGATTTGCTGGCATATTGAGTGCAGCACTTTCACAGCATCATCTTTCAGGATTTGAAACAGCTCAAGTGGAATTCCATCACCTCCACTAGCTTTGTTTGTAGTGATGCTTCCTAAGGCCCACTTGACTTCACATTCCAGGATGTCTGGCTCTAGGTAAGTGATCATCTGGGATCATTGGGTCGTGAAGATATTTTTTGTACAATTTCTGTGTGTTCTTGGCACCTCTTCTTAATATCTTCTGCTTCTGTTAGGTCCATACCATTTCTGTCCTTTGTTGAGCCCATCTTTGCATGAAATGTTGCCTTGGTACCTCTAATTTTCTTAAAGAGATCACTAGTCTTTCCCATTCTATTATTTTTCTCTATTTCTTTGCACTGATTATTGAGGAATGCTTTCTTATGTCTCCTTGCTGTTCTTTGGAACGCTGCATTCAAATGGGTATATCTTTCCTTTTCTCCTTTGTTTTTCACTTCTCTTCTTTTCACAGCTATTTGTAAGGCCTCCCCTGAGAGCCATTTTGCTTTTTTGCATTTCTTTTTCTTGGGGATGGTTTTTATCCCTGTCTCCTGTACAGTAAGTGAAAAAGTAAAAATTGCGTTGCTTACAAGGCACAGTAAAAATCAGCCAAGAATCTTTGATAAAATGTCAGTGCCTTGGGGTCCTCTGTCAGATCAACCAATTTGGAAACTCTGGGGAATTGTTTTCCTGTCCCGGGTGATTTTAATGAGCCAACCGAGACCCATTCAGTTGTCCTACTGGAACTTTTTTACCTTCTTTTCTGATGCCATTTTTTTGAACTGCTTTCCTCTGGGTGGGAAGTGAGTAATTACTATAGAAAGAGAAGAACTCCAAGCTATTTGGTTTTACGTGCTTCAACCTACCAAAAATTATTCTGGGGGAGGGTAAAGAGTTTAGGAAAGAATTTTGAAGGTGACTATATATGTTTTTATAGCATTGTGGGAGCAAAAAAAGGTTCACTTTTTTTTTTCTTTTCCTCATGCGTCCCTAAGGCTTCTGGTGATGATGGGAGTGTTTGTGGTAGCAAGAAGGAAGGAACTCCCGGCCAGTGATAGACATGACATTGTATCCTGAGTCTCGGGAATGGGGGTGGATATTTCAGTGGGATGGTTTCATTTCATCATGACTTGGTGCTAGTGTTGCCCCGATTAGCACAACTAAGCCATATGCTAGGATGGGGTTACCAAAGATTAAGTTCCCGTTTACTTTTAATTATTTCAGGTTGTTGAACTATAGCTGGTTTAAGAAAAATTGAAACCAACAGATTTTTTTTTTTCTAAAACATACATTAAAATATTTTTAGTGTGAGAACTGGGAAAGTAATAGTCACTAAGTAGTCTGTCACAAGAGTAGAAGTTGTAAGAATACTATTATGGGGAAATTCTTTTATGTTCTAGTTTTCCAAGTTAGACCTTGAGACTGTGTTTTTAAAAATTGTTTACTTTTCCTTAAGCTTACTTTTTTTCCTTCCAGTGTACAATGAGAAACATGAGCAAATGATCATATTTTTGAAGTGATCAAATTTTTTGATCAAAAGCAAAAACTATATTTTCCTTAAACGTATTCTACTTAGTAAGTACACCACCTTCTTTTCTCGGTTTTCATATCCTGAGTTATTTCTGCATCATTAAGTTTATCTGAGGGGCCCCGATTCTGTCATCACGGGGAATTTCTGAAGTGTCACGTGGAAGAAGAAAGGCGTGAAGCAGAGTAAGATGTCATTTTGGTTGGTTCCTGAGTGTTACTCCCGAAAGTGACATGAGTAGAGAAATACTGATCTGGTTGGACATCCATCTTTCCCACCATGTGGCAGAACCCCAAGCAGAATCCTTAGTAAAGGTTGGGTGGTGGTCTCTCTGTGTCAGGTCTCCAGAGAGTCTCTGGTAGCTATGGGCTTCATCCCACATTGCTCTGAGTCTCGTGAAGACTCAATAAATATTTACTCATGGGTTTGTTGTAGCCCTGGTCACAACTGCAAGGTAGAAAACTTTTTCTTCAGCTGTGTCCTCTCCCTCACAGAAACGTGTCTTCCTAATGTTGGCACGGCTTTGTGCTCCTTCCTGCATCTTTGTCCTTTTTACCGTTGATGTAGGGAATCACTGCAACAGCTTCTTCAAACCACTCTGTTACTATTCATTTTTTTTTTCAGATAAAGAAATCTCTAAATTGACATGTTTTCCAATTGAACAGGAAATCTTTCTTTTACATTGTTTGATACTTCTCCTCAGCTTTCTTAATCCTTTTGTACAAGGGAGGAGACTCCAGTATGGCTATTTGATTTGATTTTTTTGGGGGGGAGGCCGAATTCTAAAATATTTTTTAAAATCTTACCTCTCATTTAAAAAATAATCCATATTCCAAAGCTATATAAAAGTATCGTTTCCCCATTTTCTTGGAACTTTCTAGAGAAAATATCTTCCCCAGGTTTCTGTTGAGATAGGATGAGAGGGTGGTGGTATTGGGTGTACCTGGGTGGTAGGAGGCACAGAAATACAGGTTAAACTTGGAACTCAAGCAAATCAAACCAACTCTTCTTTTTCCCTGTACTTCTTAGGGTGTTTGGATTTTTCTGAGTCTTCAAAACCATGATGTCAGATAGAGGTATGTTTTGTGATGTTAAAGTTTAGCTGCATGAAAAAAACCGAGCAGATACCTTCACCTTGCATTTCATATAATACCTGTTGTGTATGTGTTGTTGTTGTTGTTTAGTTGCTAAGTCGCATCTGACCCTTTTGCGACCCCATGGAGTATAGTCTGCCGGGTTCCTCTGTCCATGGGATTTTCTAGGCAAGGGTACTGGAGTGGGTTGCTATTTCCTTCTCCAAGGGATCTTCCCAACCCAGGGATGGAACCCATGTCTCCTGCATTGTAGGCAAATTCTTTACCTCTGTATCACTGGGGAAGCCCTGTGTGTGTGTGTGTGTGTGTGTGTGTGCATATATATTAACAATAAAACTGATTCTTATCAGTTTCATTTCATGGGTCTAGAATCTTTCTGATTGTAAATTATTAGTACCTTCTAATTTATAATCATGGCTTTTGAGTCAATCTATACATCAAGAGGGGCTTCCCTGGTGGCTCAGAGGGTAAAGAATCTGCCTTGCAGTGCAGGAGATCTGGGTTCTATTCCTGGATTGGGAAGATCCCCTGGAGAATGAAATGGCACCCCACTCCAGTATTCTTATTTTTTAAATTTATTTCTTCTTTTAATCGAAAGATAATTGCTTTACAAAATTTTGTTGTTTTCTGTCACACATCAGCATGAACCAGCCATAGGTATACATATGTTCCCTCCCTCTTGAACCTTCCTCTACACTCCAGGATTCTTGCCTGGAGAATTCCATGCACAGAGGAGCCTGGTGGGCTACAGTCCTGGGGTTGCAGATAGTCAGACATGACTGAGCAACTAACACTTTCACTTTCACATACATCAAGAGACAGCAAAAGTAGCTAGCTTGAACCAGTGTTCTGGACCTACAAACTCTGAAGGCATTCTGGTGCTTTTTTCCTCGAGGCTGCTGCTGAACTGTGGTGTAACCAGTTAAAACATACTCCAGCCTTATGAAAATTCTCATACCCTCATTAATGCTGTGGAAAATTTAAAGAACAACAAAAGTAGACTTGGTGCTGGTTAGAATGTGATTTCTCCTGAGAGTATTTGGAATTTGCTGTGGGTTAATGAAAACTTCAGTTTCTACTCCCTATCACCTGGTTTTCTTACTGGATGGTGTGGTTCCCCCGCCACCCCTCCACTATTGTTTCCAGACTGCAGAGGGAAGTATGAAGTAATGGGTCCTCTTTGAGATGGGATTCTTGCCTGGAGAATCCCATGGAGGGAGGAGCCTGGTAGGCTACAGTCCATGGGGTCACAAAGAGTCGGACATGAGTGAGCTACTTCTCTCACTTTACTTTCACTTTGAGATGGGATGGCTTATTTTTTGTCTAGTTGTCAGATTCAAATATTTGAGTTGTCTGACTTGTTAGCACAAGAGCTGGTGGAGAGGACGGTCAGCATGCTAACTCACAGTGTCTCTGAACTGCAGTCCTGCTCAAAGAAGAAGCCTAATAGGTGTGTCAGGATGAAAGTGAAGTCGCTCAGTCATGTCCAACTCTTTGCGACCCATGGACTGTAGCCTATCAGGCTCCTCCATCCATGGGATTTTCCAGGCAATAGTGCTGGAGTGGATTGCCATTTCCTTCTCCAGGGGATCTTCCCGACCCAGGAATGGAACCCGAGTCTCCCGCAATGCAGGCAGACGCTTTACCGTCTGAGCCACCAGGGAAGCCCCAGGATGAGCTGTTCCTTATTTGGGAGCCTGTTCCATTTGGGATAAAAAAAGACAATCCACCTGCACTGCTTGGCACTATTTGAAGGTGGTGAAAACACCAGCGATAAAGCTCTCCTCTACATTTGTTCTTCAGGCCTCAAGTTCCCATTGTTAAAGCCCCTCCTTTTAGTCAGGGTCATTGGTAATATGCAAAGAAGTGTCTGAGAAGACCAAATGGTTTTTTGTTCATTGGTTAATAGGTTGGATGATTTTGCTCTTAGAAAAAAGCTCTGAAGGAAGTGGACCCAGGAAGTTTTGCTTCTGGACTTAGAAGGAGAGTCCAGAACGTGGGTTGCTGTAAAAAGACGTCAGACCTTAGTAGGTGGGGCAGGGAAAGGGGGAGTGGGCAGCCCAGAAGTACCCAAGGAGATGAGTTTTTAAAGTAGGTGATTCTTAGGGACTTTCCTCATGGTCCAGTGGTTAGGACTCCTCACTTCCACTGCAGCGGGCATGGGTTCAATCCCTGGTTGGGAAACTAAGATCTTGCCCATTGCGCGGTATACCCTGCAAAGTAAATAAAGTGGCTGAATCTCAGTTATTTCTCTGCTCTAATATGCCATAGAAATACGGTATATTTCTTAGCCATCTACCAACAGGCATTTCCTGAGCTCCTACTATGGGCCAGGCATTGTTCTGGTTGCTGGAGGTATAGCAGCAGATGAGCTGACAGAATTCCTGCCTTCAAGGAGCTAACATTTTATTAAAGATTTCTTTCTCCTTTGTTAAGTTTGAGATGGCTGTTTACGGCAAAGACAGTTTAAATGGGAGACGTGTCATGTAAAATATATGCTTTGTCTTGGCAAAACATCCTTGAGGAGAGATTAGACCGGTGGGGGGGAAAAAAGGCCCTGAGTAACATTCCCTCTGTTTCCACCTTTCTGTCAGGTCATAGATATAAATTACAGTTCTGGCCCTCGTTCACCCTCACATAGCTCTCTGGCATCCTTCCCCATTCTCTGAACAAGAGAGGAATGAGAAGGTTATTTGGAAGGTCATTGTTCTGAGGAGTTGTCCTGCTCCAGTTACCAGAGAATCTTGAATTTCATTTGGAGAGACTGAAAGGCAGCAGGGGCAAATGCATGATGAGGAGTCAATTGGTGAAGAGACCCCCGGAGATGGGAAGCATATGGAAAGAGCCTCGTGATTTGCTCCTTTAAAAAGAATAGGCTGTGGAAGATTTTGAATCCTTCTCTGAATACAAGGCGAGTGTCAGCGGCTGTTTTCAGGAAGACTCAAGGAACTCCGCCTTCCCCCACGTGAGACTGGGGCCGTTTGGCCTTAAGCGGCGCAGCGAGGAGGACTTTGTTGTGCATTTTTTCTCAGACACTCATTCTGGAACCCAGCAGAATTTCTGGCTGTGCATCCCGTCCTGGGTGTGCTGCAGAAGTGATTAGTGTGTTACCGTGGAACCTTGCTGTGGCTCAGGAAAATTTTCTCTTGTCCGAGAAAAATAGGAGCAAGTTCCTGAATGCATTGAACAGACAGGGGAGGTATTTCTTCTCAGTAGATAGTGTGAGAAGCCTTGGTCCAGGGTCCCTGCTTCTCAAAATGTGGTCCTAGGCGCTTAGTAGATGTGCAGAATCTCAGACCACACCCCGGAATCAGGAGGTTAAATTGGGGATACTGGCCAAGGTGCTGCCTCTTCCACCCTCACCTTTCTGCATCTCTCACTCTCCACTGTCCCCCACTCCACAGAGGCTACCCTTACAAATGGCACTGTGGGCTTTAAGGTGAGGCAACAGGCCACAAACATTCAGTTCTTCTTTAAGCAACCAGTACCCCAAACCCAGATGAGTATAAGTCACAGAAAACAAAGGAATGTCCTCATTTCAGACAGGCCTAGAGTCTGTGTTGGTTAAACCTCAAGGAGCCCACTAAAAGCCCCCAGACATGTTAGGGTGTGAATTTGGAATCTGTACCTCTTCACATCTTTTTGGCTGGCTTGACCTTCAGTTTACCAAAACATGGAAACTTCTTATGGCATTCTACCCATAAAATGAGGAAATTGCTGGTGTTTATCTCAACCTTAAGCCCCTAAAGCAAACACTATCCCCAACCACACTTACCTAAATAACACTTTACATGAAAAAATGAACCAAGATATTGGTTCCCTGGAAGTTAATATAAGTGAAGTTTTCCTTCTTGGAAAGTAGAAACAATATTGAGTTCTTTTGATTATCACAGGCCTCTTGAGTAGAAGTCAAAACTCTTCATTTAAAGTTTTATCTAGCTAAGGGGATTTCCTGTTTGGGGTGTTATTGTTCAGCTGCTCATTTGTGTCTGACTCTTTGTGACCCCATGGACTGCAGCTCACCATGCTTCCCTGTTCTTCACCATCTCCTGGAGTTTGCTCAAACTCACATCCATTGAGTTGGTGATGCCATCCAACCGTCTCATCCTCTGTTGCCCCCTTTTCCTTCTGCCCTCAATCATTCCCAGCATCAGAGTCTTTTCCAATGAGTTAGCTCTTTGCATCTGATGGCCAAAGTATGAGATCTTCAGCATGAATCTCTCCAATGAACACCCAGGACTGATCTCCTTTAGGATGTACTGGTTTGATCTCCTTGCTCTCAGGAGTCTTCTCCAGCACCACAGTTCGAAAGCATCAATTCTTCGGCACTCAGCCTTCCTGCCTTCTTTATGGTCCTACTCTTATCCTCACCTCGAATGGTCCTGCCCTTCTAGTTTTTTGTGAGTGAACAGTTAAGTCACCTTTGCAAATTTATGCTATAATTGTGCGTGTGTGTGTGTTCTAAGAGGAAACAGTTACAGAGCAAGAGCAAATTGAGAACGAGAAGAAAAAACAATGAATGAGAGGAATGAAGCTTCCTGTTGAGCCCCAACTTCATTCTTTCTTGGTGGCAGCAACGAGAGCACAGATCGTGATTTTTTGCAGAACACTGTATCAAAAGGAGTCTGTTTTATTAGAAAAGTTGAGCCAGCTTTCCCAGGTTGGCCTCAGATGATCCAATCTTGATCTTAATACATGATTTTCAGCCAGCAAGGACATATATATTGAAATGTTTCATATTGTTGACTACTTTTCTGAGTCTGTCAACTGTCTGAAACTCATAGCATTGTGATGGTAAACGAACCTAGGGCTCCCTGTCAAGAATAAATGGCAGTTTTCTATGAGTAGACTGAGGTATAGAAACATGGCACCCTGTTCTATCTTGTTCTATTTTGAGATTAGAGTGCATAGGATCCTCTCCACTCTTACATTCTTGGCGCTCTTTCTTTTTCTTTTTCCGGACATAGGCTTAGTATGCTTTTTGTGTGCACACGTGGACATTTTTTCATTTCTGTGTTCTTGGCTTCATTGTAAAGTCAGTTGAGGAGCCAAAAAAATCTCAGAGAGACAGACTATTTTTTTTAGTAGGAGTTTATCTTCTGTTTGGGGCTGAAGGAGAAAAAATTTAGCAATATCCCTCTCCCTCCAAATCTGATTTAGCTGATTTCTAGGTCAGCTAAATCAACCTGAAAATTCTGGATAAGCATTATTTTTGTACTAAAGAGAACAAAACTATACTCAGTGGTGTCTGCTCTTACACCTGACCACCAGGCTGTCTGCTCTCCTTTCTTTCAATCTTTCCAGAAGCCTAAGGAGTGAATCTAGAAGAAAAGAAATTTAACTTAGTTACCATCCAAAAGCATGAGCAGCAACAGCGGTGTTCGTATTTTCGAATGGTAACTATGTGGTAACATCAACTCATGTATTTTCTTTCAAGTTAATAACCCCACAGACATCCTTGTTGGCATATTTTATTCTGGGAAATTGTTAGAATTGTAATTAGCCTCATGACTTAGAGCTGTGACTTTTATAAATGTCTCCTGAAATGAAGTTTTGGTACTAAATGCTCTGGAATGGATTTGACTATAGATATTAATAGAATTTTATTCATTGTTGTTCATCAGAAAGACAGCCTCAGCCTCCGTTCTTACCCACCTCTCCCTCTCAGAGACTAACTGAGGAAACATTTTTAAAAGTATGCCATTTGAATTAGGAAATAACGTTACTAAACAAGTTTTGGTGGGTGGTGGGTAATCACTGAAAGGCCAGTTTGTTCAGGAAGCAGGAATTAACACCTCTGGTGGGCTGCGGTCTATGGGGTCGCACAGAGTCGGACTTGACTGAAGTGACTTAACAGCAGCAGCAGCAGCAGTGGAAAAAAAGTTGCTACAAAGCCTTAAGTAACTAGAAATGATGAAGTTTGGATTATGCTTTAAACAGGCAAGGAGAGAGTTGGATGGAGAGCAGCCCTGAGTTGGAAGCCCTGTGAACAACTGCTAGCCCCAGTAAATACCTTTTTCTCTCAACACAGAGAGGTTAAAATAGCAGCACAATTCAATGTAACCTTCCTTCTTTTATCCCAAAGGCCAAAGACTTTATTAAAGGAAAAGAATCCATTTTGCCCAGCCATTGTACATGACTCTACAGTTCTTAGAAATAAGCCACAGATCAGTTCGGGAAACAGAAAACTAATCCAACTGACCACTTGAGGGAGGTGGTGGCTTATCTTATTTGGAAAAAGGAACCCAGATCTTTTTTTAAAAAAATAGTAAGCAATTTAAAGAACTTTGAAAATCTCCTGTGACCTTTGGGTGACAAAGAGATGACAGGAACCCAGACAACACCCTCTTCTCCACTTGGATCCATTCTCTAATTTTCCTATTAAAATAAAATAGCTTTACTGAACACTTGTGATGGCCTGTTTGATGGATCACTTTAAAGAGAGAGAAAGGGGCAAAGTATGGGTAGTTTATTTTTATAAATCAGTTTTAGTTTTTTTCTATGAAATAAATGAACAAGAAGCCCATTAAAATAGTGGTTACAATTCTTCTTTTTAATTGTTTACTCTATTAAGGTAACAATACTTGACAGTTTGATATATGAACAGTGTTCCCTTGCATGACATAAACATAAATTATAGCATAAGAATGTGATAATCCTTCAGCCCTTCATTCACTCACCCAGGTTAAACGTAGAACTTGGAGAGAAATCAAAGTTATATTTACCTAGATTCCAGCAGCTGCTTCTTCTTGTTTAATGGTGGTTGAAGACAAGTTAGCTGAGATGAAGGGTAAAATGGTCAAGTCCAGCAAAGCCATTGTGTTTCGTCAGAGCTAAGATGCAAATTCAAATCATTAAAGCCAACTTTAATGTCCACATATCATCAGTTCATGTATTTCTTTTTTCCCATAGATGATACTTGAACTTGAGATCATTCCTCTTGGAGTGAATTGCAGCATTATAAATCCCAATTTTCACAGGGATTATATGTAAAATGTTTATAGAAACAGGAATTATTAGTATTTTCTTTCTTTAATACACATATATAGTGTATAGAGTCAAACAATAGAAAATTTATAATGAAAAACAGCAATACCCTTTTCCACCACTTTTTTATTACTAGCTAGTTTCATGCAAAAATGAAACCAGTTATTTATTTATTTAGCTCTATCTTCTGGCATATAACTCCACATGTCTAAATAACCTGTTTATATAGTACTTTCTTGTATATGTATGAATAAGTTTTAGCTATTTTCTATTGCTTCCACTTAGAGGAGGACAGAATCCAGTCCTATCAATTCTCTCGATACCACTTGACATATATTTCCTATTTCTTCATCCTCTAAATATAGTCAAGTCATCCCTTTTAGCTCACCCGTGTTCAGGGTTAAGTTTGTTATGACTATGTAAATGCTGCACACAGCTGAGCTAAGCAGGGTGCTCTGACCTATGTTTTCAACTTTTTGTTTTCCTAAATGAAGAGTTGTATCATTTTTTCATTAACTTATTTTTATCTAGTTAGTACTGATTCATCCTTTAAATCTCAGAGAGAAGTATGCAGCCCTACTCAGTAGATTCAAAACATGAGTTTCGTTTTTTGACTAGCCATCCCCTTCCCTGCCTCCACAAATTGGGGATTGTCTTTATCCTTTTCTGTCTTTGCTCCTGTTTCCTGAATCACATGCTTTTCTGGTTTATTCTTTCTTTTTTAGAGTGGGGAGGATTCACTTCCCAGTTATTATGCTTCCTAAGAAAAGCTGGATGAAAAGAAATGTATTTTTTTCTGCCTTTATATTTTATTTTTTGGCTACTTATGGTATTTTGGATGGAAATTATTTTCCCTCAGAATTTTAAAGGTGTTGTTTCAATTGCTATCTTCTATTTTGTTTTTATGAAGCCCAGTGTTACTTTAATGAATAATCCTGCGCATGGGATTTACTTTTTTTCTCTGGAAGTTTTTAGAATCTTTGCTTTATTTCTGAAGTACAGAAATTTCATACAAAAAATAAATTTTTTTTCCTCTCACTTATTGTTCTGGACACTTAATGGAATTTTTCAGTCTTGGAAACACATACTTTTTGTGATTTTTTTTTGGTGTTATCTTTGTGTATTAGTTATTTGACCATTTCTTTGCTTCAGTTTATCCATTCTCTCTTTGTAGAACTTCCATTATTCAGATATGAGAATTGAATTGTGTCTCTAACTTTCCAAATTCCTTTTATTTAAGTTATTTGAATATTTTATTTTCGGGGGGGGTGACATATTTTATCCTCCACCCTTTCCGTGGAGTTGCTTTAATATTTCTGCCACTTTATTTTTAGATTTCAAGAGTTCCTTTATGTTCTCAAAATATTCCACATTAAAAGCAAAAAAGACAAAACCTATAACATTTTTCTGTGTTTCACCAGATGATGTAATGCCATTAGCACTCTAAAGATATTTATTATGATTTCTCTGATGTCTTTGTGTTGGACAATGGGGTATAGGACCCAGAGGGCCCTTCAAAGAAGGCCCCATGGCCCCCACTCCGGGAGTGCCGTGAGCAGAGAATCTTCAGCTGTTGGCCCTTCAAGGATCATCTCAGCTACAGAGAGCTGCCTCACATAGGATCACTCCGCTTTCTTGGATGATTCATATCCAAAGGTTGTTCCATATCTTGACCCAACTTGGGGTAACTCTGAAAGGCTCTTGTGACCCCTGAGACCGAGGCTGAGTCTGTCATGGGCTGTCCCTTGCAGCTTGATTTCTCCCTGTCCACTCTTGCTTTCATCCCCTTCAAGGACACTCCACAGTAAGCATCTTGCACACTTGACTCCATCTGAGCATCTGCTTCCCAGGGAACCAAAGCTACAACTGTTCTTGTTTCTAGGCAGCATATCTGTGTCTCCTGAGTTACCTTTATTCTGCTTATTCATTTGGGACTTTAACATTCATGCTAGAGACTTTCTATCTGATCTTATTTGAATGCAGAATTGATGGGAAGCTTAAATGTGCATGGCATGTGTGTCCTTAGCGTCACCAGGTAGAAGCCAGGGAACCAGCTGTTTCTTTGGTGTCTGTGGGTCTTTTGGATGCAGTCTCCTCCTTTCTCCTGCTCGGAGAGCATAAACCTGGATAACAGCTTTCTACAACCTGGTGGGAGAAAGCTCTGGGAGTCCCACTGTTAGTATAAACATTGTAATGTAATATTCTAGGTTTTTAGTCTGGAGTCTCAGCTCCAATTTCCGCTCTACTAAACTTCTCTGTTATGAACTTTCTAGAGAATTCTCTTTATTTTTTCTTTCTTTTTTTTTTCTCTACTAGAGTGTGGTAGGGGCATTCTCAAGGTATATAGAACTGGGAAGTGATTTGAAGTATCTGTTTTTTCCTTATACAAATTTTCACCCGGTTCCTTTGCCGTCAGCTCCCTGACTTTCCAGAGGTGTACCTCTAGAACATGATCCTTTCTAAGTACTGCAGTAGGAATTATGTTGCTCCTTGTGGACTACCTTGGCCCTGTAGGGCTTCGGGCTCTCTCTCCTCTCAGCTAAATCAGTTACTGTTCATCCATCAGCTTTCCATCTTCCAACATTTTGGTGATATTGCTCTCCTGCCGTCATCTCTGCTTCTATTTTATGTTTTAGTTCAGTTCTCTTATTGCTTCTTTATTGTTGTTTAAGTGGAGCTTGAAAGACAATGGGTATACACACAGGCTTTGCTCGAACTAATTTAAATCAGTATACTCTTACTATACCAAATCAATGGCATGTGACAATGTGGACCATGTCTTCTATTCAGAAACACATTCTTATTGGCTTCCAGGACAACACATTTGCCTGGTTTCTTCCTACTTTTCTGGCTGTTCATTTTTACAATATGTTTTTTAATCTCATTTCTTTAAAGACAATCTTAACATGAAAAAGAAAAAACCCTCAAGATAGGACAGTTCTACTAAATAATATTAAATGGGATAAATATCTTTAGATGACACAAGTGAAAGACTAAATGCCAGATTTCTAATCTAAGATTTCTTTTTAAGGCTAAATGCACAGCAAAGATTAACTGTGACAATTCACAAGTAAAAATGAAGCACATAGATCTCTTTCCAAAGATAATCATTTAGCACTCAAACAAGTGAAAATGAGTTTAAAATTTCTCATTTCTGAAATATTATGATGAAATCTAAACATTTGAAAATCTGAACATATTTTAATTTATTGATCTCTAATAATTAAGGCAGAAAACTTAAAAAAATCACCAAAATTGAGATCCATGCTTTTTTGAGTTTCTTTTCAGTTATTGACAATTTCTGTAAATGATAGAATTTTGCCAAAACCATTTTCAATACCAGAAAGAGCAAGAGAATTTTTATAAACTTCATAAAAGTAAGACTCAATATGCTTGAATCAGAAATAAACATTCAAACCTGCTTTATTCAAATAGAATACACTATATGATAAAGTGATTAAAGGTAGTTTGGAATGAAATAGGATAAAATATAACTTTATAGAAAAAGCACCAATGATTGTATTTCTTGATCATTGACCTGTGAAATCATATTTTCGGAAATATGTTATTTGTCTTCTTAGATAATCTGCACAGATTTCCTGTTGTGAATATGTATTTAAAATTTAAAAATACATACCAGTGTATTTTATGCCTTTCAAATTTGAATATGCATCTGAGATATTGTGTATCATTAGTACACAATGGATTTTCCCTGAAATCCAAACCATAGTAACTGCTGCCATTAACTAGGTAAACCTGCTTCACTCATTGGATAGTTTATCATGTTTACAGCAAAGACGCATTGGCATGAAAACTTTAGTGTTAGGTTTATAAACAATTTCCTAAAATGTTAGTTCTTGAATTGATTAATATAGAGAATGGAACAAGTTTAGTCCAGAGCTGTAACACATAGAAGCTAGAAGAATACATATGTTTTCAATTCTATTGCAAAGTTAATGAGGAGTTGTCTATCTCTCTTCAACAACTGTATGTACATGTGGTTGATATGAGTCTAAGACAGGTGTTGAATCTTCAGTCACTTGGCCACACAGCTCTATGGTTTACAAATCATGGGAATTGCTTGTCTTAATCTGACCAGTAAAGCTCTGTCCCATTGTTTTTTCATGTAACAGAAATAAGACTTGAATGACAAAACCCAACTAATTACAAAATTTAATTTAATAGTTTAAAGCGCAAAGGGCATTCCCTAAGCAGTAAAATCTTTTGTTTGGAAAATTTTAAACAAATTATATTTTAGTCTGTTTCATTATTTACATAATAAGAATTTACAAGAACTCAATTTTCTCAAGATTTAAACTGCTCATTGTTCCATAAATAGGACACACATTTAGAAAGATGAGATTTTTTTTTTTAATATTTTAGTGATTACTTCTGGATCAAAACATAGAACTCTTTTATTACTTGATGTTACCAGAATTTTGCCTTAGATAATTTTTTAAAATCTCTTTTGTAAGATTAATAATATAAATACTTTTATCAATTACTTCTTTAAACTACTACTTTAAATTTAAATTTTGTATATGGGTGAAATTTCCCTCTGGCTCAATAACTGAGCTGGTAGAAATGTCTCACCTAAATCTGCTATCTTCTTTTTGTTAGAAAGATTCATAATCCATAACCCTAATAGTTGGAAATGCATGTGATGACCTGTAGTCTCATTCCTGTCTCTGTTTTTTAATTTCTTGCTAAAGATTACCTTGCTAATATTGACAATTACCTTGCTGAATATTACCTTGCTAATTGACAATTACTTTGCTAAATACATCACCCAAATTCTGTTTTGTTACTCCCAGTGATGGGGAAATTTCTATTCAATTTAGGCATCTTGGGTCATGCCTGGGTCATTACCAGCTATTTTCACCTTAATACAGATTCCTACCTATCAAAGTGTTTTGTAGGTTGGACCATGAAGCAAGAAGACTTAATCTTAAAAGGTTCAGGAATGTAAATTGACCAAGGTGAACTCTGACCTACAAGAGAAGGGTACCATTGTTCCCATGGGATTGTGATTACGGTAGTTAATAGAAAAGATTGTCAGCCATGTTGTCCCTGAAAGTGGGGCATGGAGACTGGTTAATGTCAATATCCTGACTCGAAAGTGTTCTGGGGTCTGGCCTGTTTTCAGGAGAACTGAGGCAACTGAGATAGCTTACTGAGCCAGGCTTCTCACTACTTTTACTTTCTTTTCTTCACGGATTCCTTCGTTTTAATGACTTTTTGTCAACACTTAATGGTAAGAAATAAGATCTACTAAAAACATAGCAAGTCATCCTGTTAGACAGCAGATACTTGAAGAACAAACTCCTTGGATACTATCAATGAATTTACAAACTGGTGGAGATAAGAGACAACCAACTCATAAATAAAACATGAAAGCTTTTGTAACTTTATAGAATGAAGTATTATAGTGACATAAACTCTAGAATGCACAGATTCATCAAAGCAGAATGAGGTTGAAAAAGTTCTGCAAAAGAGAAGGAAAGAATATGATTTTGCAGGATTGAGAGAAAGCTTTGGGGGAAGGATGAGGTGTTTCATGAGGTAGAGGTATCCTTGCTGTTTAGTCAGCTCAGTTTTGTCTGACTCTTTGTGACCCTGTGGACTATAGCCCAGCAGGCTCCCCTGTCCATGGGATTCTCCAGGCAAAAATATTGGAGTGGGTTGCCATTGCCTTCTCCAGGGGATCTTCCCGACTCAGGGATCGAACATGCATCTCCTCCATTGACAGGAGGATTCTTTACCACTGAGCCACCGGGGAAGCCGAGAGGGATCCTTAGGTGGTCTGCAAATCTCCACAGAGCAGAAGGGTCAAGGAAGTTAATCTGTACCCAGAGCCTTGCTGTTTGGGGCAGACTTTCTTCTTTCCTCCACTTTTTGGTTCTTTTTATCCAGAAAATTTGGACTCTGCTTCCCACTCAGGTCTATCTGGAACAGGATTGCTTTGCTTGCACATGGGCTGATGGGACTTGATCAGTGTTGTCTTCAGCAGTTTCTTTCTGGAGCACTCTCTTCATCTCATTTTCCCCTACAGAGTCTGTGCTTGAGATAGCATGGCTTCTTGAGCCCCTTGCTCTGTAGTATGGCTCCTCTTCTGATGATTTGAACTCCTTCCCTTGGGCACCTGCAACAGGGCAATATACTTCCTGTGAGATTGCTGCTTCACTCCTGGTGCAGGTAGGCAGACAGCTTTGCAAATTCACTCTTAGAGGAATCATGCTTACGACTCAGTGTTCAGGCCATTTCTTCAGCTGAGAATGACTCTTCAGGAAATGAATTGAATCATTGTGTCTTTCCACCTGCAGATCACCTTTATTATTTTACAGTTTCTCCCCAGTCTCTGGGTATCAGCAAGGCTGCATCCATTGAGAAAACCTTTATGTATTCTATAATTAAAAGGCCCAATTCCAGGCTTGTTTTAAAGCTGGGGATGTTGCATTCCACCTATCCCCTTGCAGGATGTTGAGGCTGGTGACACTGGGAAGCCTTGACAACAAGGGAATTCATGCACCCCTCCCCCAACACCGCTCACCTCCCCCCCCACCCCACTGCAGGCTTCTTGGACTGATAGATGGCATTTCCTAATATAGCAGGGGTGAGATGACTTACTTTGAAAATAGAATTAAAACTTTCCCTTTTTAGGAGCAAGCACCACTTTGGCAGCACCATCAGCCCCAAGCACATTAGTTCTTGTGGTCAAAATATTAACAGGGTGCTTTGTTAACAAAACGTTCAGGTCATGATAAGGCCAACAAAGGAACTGTAAGACTTTATGAGCTGAGTCTTTCCAAATAGTGCTCCAAGTCCAAAGTACTGAGAGTAAAACTTTCTCCTGTAAACAAGGCCCGAATGAGAGCAGGGTGAAAGCTTTCACGAGTTGGCCGAGTGTCAGGGTGTCGCGTTGACCAAAATAAGCCACCTCATGAAAAGTAGGAAACGACTGATGGGTTCATAAAGTGTGCAGCTCTCTGAAAGGTTCCAGTAAAGCAGCTGAGATAGGCTTATTAATTAGCATTCTTGGGCAGCGTAGGAGAGCGGGGAGCCCTTTAAAGAGGTCCCAGGGAGTGCTAAGTGCTGGGGAAGTTTATTGCTGTGCCCATAAACAATGGCTGTGGACAGGGAATTGAAAGGAGATCCTGTGAACTGCAGGACACCTGCTCAGGGAACTCATCTTTATGAAACCTTCCCTGACTGTAAACTCTGTTTGCTTTCCGATTCTATCACCTTGGCATTTCAAACAAGAAATCTAAGTTTAATTTTTAGTGTGTATGTGGTGCTTTGTCTATTTAATGAGAGGGAGGAAGAGAGGAGAGAGAGAAAAAGGGAGGAAGAAAGAAAGAGAGAAGGCGAGGTTGGGGGATGGTTGATGCCCACAACCTGAAGAGAGACCTTTAACCCTCAGAGCAACCCCGAGCTCTCTCTCCAGGAGTCTGTCTTGTCCTCTGTAAAATAAGGGAATTGGACAAGGTATGGCTTTGATTTTGGAAATCACTACCAATTCCTTATGTTTCTGAGTGCCCTGACACACTTCATTTGGCATTGTAATAATCCTGGAGGTAGGTGAAATAGAAAACATTTATCATTGTTAAGTCACTCAATCGTGTCCAACTCTTTGCAACGCCAGGGACTGCAGCACACTGGGCTTCCCTGTCCTTCACCATCTCTCGGAGCTTGCTCAAACTCATGTCGGTGACGCCATCCAACCATCTCATCCTCTGTCGTCCCTTTCTCCTCCTGCCTTGAATCTTTCCTAGCATCAGGGTCTCTCTGCCTTAAGGAAGAGTAACCTGAGTCTCAGAGCAGTCAGGTTATGAACTTACGAACTGCAGCAAATACCTAATGCAAACTGGGTCAAGGACTTGGGCATTTTGATTTCTACCTCTTTCTATACCTCTCAAAAATTGTAGTTTAGATAGTCTAGAGTTCTTCCATTTAAGTACTTGAAGGCAAAGAGAACATTGTGTCTCTACTGTGCAGCTGCTGTGGATCCAGCTGTAATTCTCCACAGCTTAATGAATGCTGCTCACTGAAGCTTAGGTGACAATGGTCTTGCTTGGAAGTCCATGGTAAAATAACGATAGTAATGCTAGTTTTTTGAACTGCTAAACTGTGCCAGAATCATTACATACATCATCTCGTTTGCTATTCATTTTGAAGAAGAGGCACCTGAAGCTCAGTGGCAAGAGATGGCATGTGGAGGAGGCCAACCTTCTGTGTGTGCTTTTCTTTATCTCAATATTTCCTCCAGCTCAGAATTCAGACCCTTTCTGGTTCTCTTGGGCTTCCCTGGTGGCTCAGAGGTTAAAGCGTCTGCCTGCAATGCAGGAGACCTGGGTTCGATCCCTGGATCCGATCCCTGGGTCGAGAAGATCCCCTGGAGAAGGAAATGGCAACCCATTCCGGTATTCCTGCCTGGAGAATCCCATGGGCAGAGGAGCCTGGTGGGCTACAGTCTATGGGGTCACAAAGAGTCGTGAGTGACTTCACTTTCAATTTCACTTTCTGGTTCTCTGAATTGGAGGAACGCACCTAGAACAGAGTATAGGTCCCGTCCATGTTATGGGAGGATTCAGCAGGAAGTGTGGGTTCCAGGAACCGGGGAAACTCTACTTAGGTCTACTATAGTTTTGCTGTGGGGGGCAAGTGTTTGCTCAGAAAGTGAGACTGCATAGTAAGTAGGGTGAAGTCAGACCATAGGCAACCTCAGAAAAGCATGACACAAGGATGGTAGCTTGTTTGGGATTGAGCAGAAAGATGTGACAAGCTTCCCGGTGGCAATCTGTGAGGACTGATGGTCCAGAGCTGGCTCCATCTCCCTAATTCCCTGATGCATTGGCACAAGGAAGCAGTTTGTGCTGTTCTAGGGGGTGAGCTCCTGGAAGTCTGAGATTTTACTTATGCTGCCAACTTGGTGGAAGGGGCTTCTTAGACTCGTAAAGTAATATGAGATATACAAAGTATAATTTTAATTAGTTACCTATCTCACATTATAGATTGTGATACATATTTCTATAGGCGATTTCACAGTATTTCCTGTAGAGCCCAGTGATGGAGAAATTGAGCCACTATTCAGTGCCCTACACTTCAGGCATGCTGGACTCAAAACAACCAATCGCATAGGAATAAATGTTTTCTGATGTTTGACTAGCAATTAGTGTCCATCCCTTTAAATTAGAGAAAGTCACTCAGTCATGTCCTACTCTTTGTGACTCCATGGACTGTAGCCTGCCAGGTTCCTCTGTCCATGCAATTCTCCAGGCAAGAATACTGGAGTGGGTAGCTTATCCCTTCTTCAGAGGATCTTCCCAACCCAGGAACTGAACCGGGGTCTCTTGCATTGCAGGCAGATTCTTTACCAGCTGAGCTACCAGGGAATAGTAACTCGGCTACTATTTAAATTAAGGTTGCAAACTTGATTTTCATTGTCTTATTCTTTCATTTAACTTAATATAAGTTGTATTTTCACAGCTTAAATTGACTTTGTGCTTTAAAGTTTGAGTTATAAATATAATATATTTATATATGGTTTTATGATGGCACATATTTAAAAAACATTAAGTATATTTAGGGGCTTCCCAGCTGGTGCTAGTGGTAAAGAATCCACATGCCAATGCAGGAGATAAGAGACACGGGTTCAATCACTGGGTTGGGAAGATCCCCTGGAGGAGAAAATGGCAACTCACTCCAGTACCCTTGCCTGGAGAATCCCATGGATAGAGGGGCCTTGTGGGCTGCAGTTGCAGAGTCGAACACAACAAGTGACTGAGCAAGCAAGCAAACAAATATATCTAGTATCAACACTGGGGTTCTTGAAATGATCTCTTTCTTTATGGCCTACTGAATTTGAGGAACATTGTTCTCATTCAAGGAAATGATTCTAACTGAAGTTGCTGAAGGTGGGGAAGGACGATAAAACGAGATAGATCAGTTGGGGAAGTATTTTGGAACCGTCCCTGGAAATAAGTCACCTTTCTTTCTCTATTCAAAATGTTCTGTGGATAACTTAGATTTGGTTTGAAATATTTGTTTGGTTATATGATTTATTTCTAAGTGAGGAGTAAAGTCAGTAAGGTTGGCTTAGATTAACTGTTTGGGTCAGCAAAGTTTATCCTATTCTTTCAGTCTTCCTTAGAATGCCATCCCAGATCTCCCCTTGGTGTTCTTTACTCTCCTTTTTGGAGACCCTTCACCTTCTGGAATGATCAACAATCTGGTGAGGAGCCAGCCCTCATCTGCATGTCCTAACCCTAGGCTACTCTCAACTGTCCACCTACAAATAAATATTGAAAATCTGCTGAGCCTGTATAGTTTAAGGAGAGTCACTTATTTTCTCTTACTGGTATGCTTTTCTAATTTAAAAAAATTCTCCTGTTCATTAATACTTAATTTTCTTACCTAGTGTTCTTCTAACCTCTTCCTTTCTGCTTCCCATGGTAAAGCTTGCCAATTTAATGAATGATTCCATGATTTAAGGTAATAGCGTTAGGGTTTAGTTAGCCCTCCATATTGGCTTGTGTGTTTTAAAAGAGTCTTCTGAAGGAAATGCTTTAATCCAGAAGATTAACTTCAATTATGAGACTTTGGGTCCTGTGATTTTGGGGGGATTGGTGAGGTCTTGAAATCTTCCATGGCTTACCACATAACATGATGTAGGTAGCCTACTGGTTTATAATAAAGAGGACAGAACACCTGCATTTATTTTAATTAGACACATATTCTAGGCACAGAATAACTGTATCTTTATTTCGTTTCATCTAGCTTAAGCACGCAGTGGGATTTTCTTCACTAAATTGCAAAAACACTTTGCTTAGGGATCTACAAGAATAGCTAAATGAAATTCAAAATCAATCAACCAGTTTAACTGAATTCCTAAAATGTATTTTGATTCAAGAAGTGGGATATGAAATTAAAAAGCTATACCAAATAGTGATTTTGGAAAACAAAATAATGTAATATTTTCATTACATTTTTCAGGTGACTACAAATTGTAGACTTGAACATCGACAAATTACAATTAAATATCACCTAGAAAAATGGCTATAATGAAAAATAAGCCTAAATTTTGAATTTCAGGGATAAAATAAGAAATACCCATCTAGTAAAAATGTCAAAACTGTTTCAAAATAAAAAATATTCTGAAAATTAGGACAAAAATGAAAATTTGTTAGCCTAATAAAGGCATCTATTAAAAAAGCCTACAGTTAATATTTTATTTAGTGATGAAATACTAAATACTTTTGCCTTAAGACTGAGATAGAAGAAAGGATATCTATTTTCATTACCTCATTTCAACTAAAATCCTGGCTGGTATAATGAGATAAAAAAGACGTATACAGAATTGAAAGGAAGAAATAAGATTGTTTTTCTTTGTAGGTGATATAATAATATACAAAGAAAATTTTATGGAATCTACAAAAAGACTAAAAGAACTAATAATTTAATGAAAATGCAAGATATAAGATTGATATGAAACAATCAATTGAATTTTTATAAAATAGCAGTTAACAATTAGAAAACAAAATTTGGAAAAAAAAATACCACTTTCACCTGCACCAAAAAAAAAAAAAATAAAAAATCAAATACCTGACAATAAGTCTAATGAAAAATGTGCAAAACCCTACCTTGAATGTTATGAAACATTACTAAAAGAAATGAAAGGAAACATAAAATAATAGAGAAACACCATATTTGTGGGCTGTTTTAAACTAAAACATTGTTAAGTTTTTACCAAACTGATCTACAGATTTAACTCAATCTCAATCACAGTCCAAATAAACTTCTTAAAGAAATAATATATGTTAAAACTTTTGGAAAATTAGACAAATTCTAAAACCTATATGGAAATGAAAAGAATCTAACATAGGCAAAACAATCTTGAAAAACAAAGTATGAGGATTTGTAGGACCTGATTTCAAGACACATTTGTAATAATTAAGAGGCTACAATAATTAAGAGGCTACAATAATTAAGAGGCATCAATTATTGGCAGCACTAAGGCACTGTTGCAAGAATAGATTAAATATATCAATAAAACAGAATAGAGCCCAGAAATAGACTCACACACAGATAATCAATTGATTTTCCATCGAGGCACATGGTCAGTGAGGAATTCTTAGGGCAAAGGAAAGTCTTTTCAACAAAGGAGATGGAGTAACTGGGTATTCATAAGGAGAATTATAAGCCTCAGCCTCTATAGCCTCACAGTATAAATAAAAGTAGAGATGGATCACAAGCTTATATGTAAAAGCTAGAACTACAAAACATCTAGAAGAAAATGCAGAAGGATATCTTTTTGACCTTGAGGTAAAAAAGATTACTTTGGACATATAAAGCACACAATATGGAAAAAAAAATTTATAAAGTTAACTTCATCAAAAGTAACTACCGCTTAACAAGACACCAACCAAAAAAAAAAAAAAGTAAACCACGGTCTATAAGAAAATATTCACAATCCAGTCTATACATTTGACAAATTACCTATATCCAGAATAGAAAAGGATTTCCTAGAAATTAAAGATTTCTTACAAACTGACAATAAATAGACAACTCAGTAAAAAAAAAAAAAAGGGGGGGGTGCAAACGTTTTGAACAAGTCCTTCACCAAAGAAGATATAAGAATGACCAATAGATATAAAAATGGTTCAACATTGTTAGTATTTGGGAAATGCACCTTAAAACCACAATGTGATATCACTTTGTACCTGTTAGAATGGCTAAAATAAAAGTTTAACAATTCCCAATTGTAAATTGGTAAGGATGTGGAGTAACTAATTAATTTGGTGTTACTGTGAAATAAGTTTACATTTCTGATCATGTTAAATTCTGTTCAAAGCAATTCAGTTTCTGTGAATTTTTTTGTCTTTAGAAAATGTTTATTCATTCATGTACATATCCAACAGCTACATGTTTAGAGTTCACGGTGGGTAAAACAAACTTCTTGCCTTTAAGGAACATATAGACAGTTTGCAAATAGAAGACTTGTTTAGTTAGCCACTACATAGCTAGGATAATTTATCATATTTTCTTGATTCCTGAACACATGTATTATCTTCCAAACAATTTCAAAATAAATCTGAGAACTTACTGATCTCAAAGGAGTTTTCATTGAATCAGTGATATACTTGATATATTGAATCAATGATATACAGTTGAGCACATGTACTCAAAAAATCTAGCTGTTATATTCAAATAGGCCAGCTGTTCTCCCTGGAGGAAATTAATTGGAAAGGTTAAAAAATTTAAAGTGAATGACTGTCTCCTTCTGATTAAAAGCAAAAGTCATAGGACTTATAGATCTTTACATTTAATCAACCAATCAATCAATTAATACTTAGGGGTTGTTTCTTTCTAGTTTCTTTCACACAGAGACTAAGAGCAGAGCCTTTGAGTGCCAGAAGTTTGAAAAGGTGATTTGGTGAAAGTGTTAGGAGATGGTTTGTGGGGTCAAATAGGCCAGAGTTCAGATACTCTAGGGCTTCCCTGGTGGCTCAGCTGGTAGAGAATCTGCCTGCAATGCAGGAGACCCCGGTTCAATTCCTGGGTTGGGACGATCCCCTGGAGAAGGGATAGGCTACCCACTCCAGTATTCTTGGGCTTCCCTGGTGGCTCGGCTAGTAAAGAATCCGCCTGCAAGGAGGGAGACCTAGGTTTGATCCCTGGGTTAGGAAGATCCCCTGGAGAAGGGAACATCTACCCACTCTAGTATTCTGGCCTGGAGAATTCCACAGACTATACAGTCCATAGTGTCACAAAGAGTCAGACGCGACTGAGCGACTTTCACTTTCAGGGGCTATATTTTTCAGTTAGTTAAATGCAGGCTAGTTGTTTGCCCTCTATGGGCTGGCTCAGTTGCCTTCTGCACAGTGATGCAGGGTCTGATGGGCAGCGGTGAGGTTTAGTGAGGTTTTATGTAGAAGATGCTCAGGATGGTGTCTTATGTATTGTAGGTGCTCTCTAAATTATGAATCTTGTTATTAACTAAAAACTTCTGATCAGTTTCGGAGTCATAGCCAAGATGAACTGAGCACAAGACATTTATGGCTAAGATAGTTTGTTGAGTACTAGTAGCCTGCATAGGCACTTTCACTACTGAAATAAGAATACATTCCAAAGATTAAAAATTGCCTCTCATTTAAGATTCAAGGCTGATTGATTAAGGAAAGCTAAGAACCAGAGTTTCCAAACTTTACCAGAATGCCACATTTTTCTACTAATTCATTAAAAAAGTATAATGATTGAAAGTTAAATCAGTTTAGCAATTTTCAAAAGTGATTTAAAAATAATAATACAGGAAAAGTTTACAAACTTGACAGCTGAACCTGTCTGTAGTTTCTCTTCTTAAACCTTGGGGCTGTAGCCAGGAGTTATTTGAAAGTCAAGAGTCTGAAGATTTTTGTTTTTGTTTGAGAGATGAATAAAGCTTCTTGTGATGTTATATTTGCATATGCAAAGAGATACAGCCCCAGAGAACTAAATGTCTCTTTTCAGAATATATTAATTTTATTTTTCATGATTATATGTTTGCTTAAACAACTTCCTATCTTGGCATTTTCCAAACACCAAACAAAGAAAATCACGCAGATTTGGCCAAGTCAGTCTCTTTCATCCAGGCATTTTTAGTCTATTATGCCACAAATCACACTGAGGATTTACCAAACAAAACCATAAATGTGTATCTGGAAACAAGCTATACTAGTACATGGTGTGAGTGGCTTTGGATTTGTATACAAAAGAGTTCTGCTTCTATCACTGGCTCTTTTGTGGCTTTTTGATCACACAAACAAGAGGCTTAAATTTTTTGAGCTTCAGCTTCATCTTTGTATTTACATATGTCCTATAGGGTTGTGGGGAGAAGGATAGGGATTAGAGTTTCTTCTGAGATGTAAATTAATTTCTTGAAATGAGAGATACCTGCAAAGGACTTTACTGAGGAAAGAAACTTCTCAGGGGTAGAGAGGAAAGCTGGGTGACCTCTAAGAAATGTCAGGGATGTCAGGGATCCTAGGGGCTTCATGATATCCCCATGTAGGTCATCACTGGCATTCATTCACTTATTCATTGAACAACCAGAGTTGGGGCCTTTGCCAAGTTAGGGCACTTTGCTTGATACTTAATATACAAAGATGACAATGACTTGGTTCTTTCTTTTAAAAACTGTATAATATACTGGGAAGACTGACCAGTAGTCTTACAATACAATATGATAAGTGTAATGGAAACAATAGGGCAGGATGAGTTCTTAATTTAACTTGAATAATAAAGATATGCTTTTTTATCCTTGAAGGAAGGGAGCTGATCAGTACAGAGAGGGGAGGCCATTGCAGAGGAGGGAGAAGAATGTAAAAGGAAAAAATGTGTAAAGGAGCATGTTGCCTGATGATGATGGGTTTGGAGTGCCTAGTGGGTGGTACCCCGATGGCTCAACAGGTAAAGAATATGCCTGCAATTCAGGAGATGCAGGAGACATGAGTTTGATCCCTGGGTCAGGAAGATCCCCTGGAGGAGGGTATGGCAACCCACTCCAGTATTCTTGCCTGGAGAATCCTGTGGACAGAGGAGCCTGGAGGGCATGGTCCATGGGGGTCGCAAAGAGGACACAACTGAAGTGACTCAACACACTCAGTGGGTGGGTGAAACTGACCAGCAGGCAAAGCCTGTGGCCGCTCAATCTACAGCTCTGATGAGAACCAGGGACTCTTTTCCAGACCTTTCCTGTGTGTGTGTGTGTGTGTGTGTGTGTGTTACTTTGTAGAAGGAGAAAATTCGAGAAACAACCATGGAAAATCCCTATCAACATTTCCCACTCGAAGATTTTGGTAAATACATCAAATAGGCAATGAAGTTTGAGAAACGTCTCTAATTCTGAATGTAATTTGAAAGTCAGTGACAATGACTTGAATGACTTGACAATGATGAATGTTACTCTTTGTTACTGTGAGATTTACTAGGACAAGAAGGGATCAGAAATCACTGGTCTTGAGTTTAAGAAGGCTGATTGGAGCTTAAGTAGAACACCCATCCCTACAATGGAACATTCATGATACAGCTTTTTCATTGTTTAACTTCATGCCTACAAATGCTTACAAAGATTTATTTGTGTTTTCTTATAAATTTTCTTTTATCAACATGATTATGAGTGCCTCAAATCCTAAAGAAGGTGGTGTTGGTTCTACTTTATAAACTTTGTGAATATGACAGGCAAAGATATATTACAGTTCTTAAAAAAAATAAATCTATGAACACTCTATTGCTTTATTTATTCAAATCTTCTTTTGTGTTTCCCAATAACATTTTATAGAAAATGAGAATGTTTTTACTTATTTCCCTGAGGCCCCATGTACCTGCATCAGGTACTGAGGTTTCCATTCCTTAAATGGCCAATAAATGTAGGGACAGATTTTACTTTGCCTGTAGTTCCTGTCATTGACTCTTTTGAAAGAGTTTTATTTTGTGGTTCGTTGAGGTTGATATAGTTCTGACCTAGCAATGTGATAGCATATTGGATAGATTTTCAAGTTAAGTGCAAGTGTAATAATTTAACATTAATAATTCCAAATTCCTACTTGTTCCTCAAAACATTCACTCACTGTTTGTTTATATATTTCTAATCCCTGGTGTTTATTGACATCTTTTACTGTGGTCATTAATGAGATGTAGATAACTGTATTATGTTTTTACGGATTGCATAGCACTTTATCTTTTAAATTGTTTTTGTTAGAGGACCCTGGCATCTGGAAGAGCTTATATGATAGCTGGCATTCTTTTAAGCCCCATCTGTATTTCTGTTGTTTTTAGTGTGGTATTTCTGTAGCACTCGTCAATTTAGGGCTATGTTGCTGCAGGTGCCTCTTGCAGAGCAGTTTATCAGTGTCTTCTCTTGGCCAAGGTCTTGTGTTAGTTATTTGACAGACATAGCCTCTAAACTTTACAAGGGCTTTCTTTATTTTTTTGTGTCCTATTTTATTGAGGACTAAAATTAGATCCCTGGAGAGATTAAGAAAATAGCTTAAGATTTTAAGTAACATAGCCAGGATTCAAACTCTGGTCCACCTAGTCATTAAATCTTTTTTTTCTCTCAGTGTGCCACACTGTCTCCATCTATCTAATACCTAGCATAGTTGAGGCAGTATGTTGTGTGTATTAATAGCATTTAAAAGACATAAACACCACCTGGGTTCAAATTTCAGTTCTGATGCATATTTGCTCTATGACCATGAGTAGGTCATTTAATCTTTGCTTCAGTTTCATCACTTTAGGGTTTGGGGGGCATCAAATGAATTGATGTTGCAAAGCTGCCTTTTATTCTCTGCTTTGGTGACTGAGGTTAAGTCCTTCCTTTCCAAGCAGTGGAGACATTGTTGAGTGGTCACTCTTTCCTTTGTGCTACTCACCATTTCACCGATAGTACACATCACTGATCATTTATATGACAACCCAATTATTTCTTCATAAAATCAGTTCTTCCTGCATATTCCTTGAAAACTTATCTCATTCATCTCAACTCTCTGATGTTCACTGATTTATAGATACATTAATAAATGTAATCATTAGGGTTTTGAAACCTAGACTGAACTACTGATCGGCTCTAGACAACTTTTTTTGTATTTATACCTCAGAAAAAAGTTTTATTGTAATTTGAATGGGATTTCAGGTTGAAACAAGAATAAGTGAATTGTTCAGTCTGCTGTGTCTTATGCAGAGATTGTCAGGCTGTTTTCTAATTTTATTTTTCACTTAAACATATAATAGGAACATTTTCCCACATTGTTAAATGCCCTTGATCATCACATCTTTTAAAGACTACATAGTATTTCACCTTATGGGAGATCATTAGTGCAATTTCTAATGACTAGTTTCCATACATTCCTTAGAGCATTTCATCCATTATTTTTACTGTATTAGACAAAGCAGACCAGCTCATTTTCTTTCCTTTCACATAAATCAACTTGATTATACCACAGGCAAGGTCATTTATGGATAGGAATGCAATAAGGACATAAATATACAGATTTCCTTGTTTAATCTACTTTCCTATGAGCGGTCATAGCCTACCACTTTTGTGTGGTTGGAAGTATCACGATTCTTCTTCCCAGCTGCCCCCCACTCTTCCGAGGTGAAAGCTTGTAAAATCCAGAAGGCAATGGACTAGGGGAAAACATGAACACAAAGGACATGCACTAGTCTAACAAAAGGGCCTCTCATAACAAGTAGACTATGTCTTATCCAGGTGAGAAGAAATAATAAAAGCTGCTTATCAGCCAACTTGATCTGGAGTGGAGAAGAATGAATGTAGTCTTTGAAGCAGCTTAATAAGACAGAATAGACTTGATGGGAACATTTTAGACATAGCTTACATTCTACTCTTAACCTTTCAGGACACAGCCACTGCCCTCTGTCAATTACTGCCATCTCTTCAGTGACAAGCCTGAAAGAATTTTCCAGATGCATGGCAGAGAAAAAAACAGTCCTCTAACACAGGGGTGTGCTTCTGGTTGTCGGAACTTAGGACCAGAAAGGGAGGAAACCACTGTAGGGAAAGAAGGACCTGAGAAATGCGTTGTATTGAAAAAAAAAATTGTCACTGTGTCTGTTCTTATAATGAGCAAATGTAAGGTTGTTGCTGTTTGTGTTTTTGGATCATTTAAAGTGGGTCTTTATAAAAGCCAAGAAGAAGTTTGATTTTTTTTCTACCTTGCTCTGCTTCTGTATCTTGTTTTTGGATAAATCTTCCAATAGCTTCCCACCTGAACCTGATCCTAATTCCAGAAACACAAAGCCTGGATTCTTTGTGTTCCCCACGCTTATTCTGTCTTTCCATGAGCTCAGTTGGTAAATCCCACAGTGAAGCAAGCATAAACACAAACTAGGCGGGATTAGACCACACTATTTAGTTAATCTTAGTTTACAAAACCCCTTCTTTCTTTGTCTGACAGGCTGCCACAGAAATTCAGCAAATGCAATTTGCAGACTAAATGTGAGAACTTTCTGCACTATGGGTAGGAAATATCTACTCGCTGTCATAAGCTCTCTCTCTTCGAGAAACCTCAGGGATATTTCCCAGGGTGAAGGATGTCTACAGTGAGTTCTTTGAATCATCATCATGATGGAAAAGAGCACACCGTGTTTCCTTCCAAAATTTAAGCTGCACAACCTCCAAGAATCTTGACATGTGTAAATAAGACTACCAAGAAAGGGGCCTCACACCAGTGTCCACCCTCCAACTCAGCCCCTTCTTCCCATGTTTAAAGAATTTGTATCTCTGGATCCAGTGACAATAATACTGGGAGGACTTTAACCAAAGTACTTTGAGTTCTAGGAGGAGGAACAAAGGATGGTTTTCTATAGCATGTTCATATAACTGAACATCCATTAAATAATTGGTGTGCAGCTGGGAATAAAAATGGCTTAAGAGAGAAAAGTTCCTATAACAGATGTGAGCACAAAGCCAATGAAGGACTTAAAGGCTGAGTACTTCTAATATCCTGTCACAATCACCTGATGTCATGAGCACCTGCTTTATAGGAAAACCACTGTGGTAGAAACACCCATATACATATATTTGGTGACAGACATTCCATTTCAGTTCTGTGTTTATATGAAAGATACTCTGGAGGATTTTTTTTCCCTGCAATCCTCAGACAGCTCTTTGAATGTCCTCAAGGATCATGTTTGCTTTGGTCAAAGATCAGATACACACCCCAATGTTCACATTTTCTGCTCTCCCAAGTTGGAACAATTTGAAGTTGCTTTCAGAGTCCAAGTGTGTTATATTCATCCAGAGCTCTTAAAGGGTGTTATAAATTACAGAATTTAGTTTGTCACAGAACAGAACTTTGCTTCAGTGAAAAGTGACTGTTATGGATATATATTACGAGATACTAATCTCCTATAAATCAAGGAGGAATTAAAACTAGCAAAAAGCCCTGATGTTGTCAGTGGTTAGTTGAGAGGGCACGTGTGTGGCTGGTAGAGTAGGAAAGAGAATCACATTGTATGGTGGGTTATGATTATCATAATATTCTCTGGCCTTAGTGTTTACCTTCTTCTCCTGTGGAGAGTGGCAGTGTTATGTTATTTTAAAACACATGTATACCTGTGGTGGATTCATTTTGATATTTGGCAAAACTAATACAATTTATAAAGTTTAAAAATAAAATAAAATTAAAAAAAAAATACAAAGTGAGAAATGAAGATCCGCCACCATATTTTAAGCCCTGGCGTTTATACCTAGTTACAAGTCCACTGCTAAGCAGCATATATAGTGATAAAATACAACGCTTCAGTGTTTAAATCTCCATTCTGATCTAATATGCTTTAATAAAGAAACACTGACTCATCATTGGCTTGTCCTGATTTTTCTGACTGTGAGTAGTTCTCTCTATTGAGGCGGTGGTTTTTAGATAATGGTGCAAACACACATTCTTGATGCGTTGAGAACAGGGAGTGTTTAGATAGAGATTTTGAGGATTTGTCTGCTAACAAGAGTTTAAAATGCAAACTCAAATAACTTTCCAAAATGAGCTGCCTGCCAATATCATATTCCATAAGAAATCCTGGCATCTTTCACAAATGATAGATTTATTGATGCAGTCTCCTTGGTAACTGCTTGGTCCGTGGACAAGTGCTTCTTTATATCTGGGACAGCTATGACAGCACTCATCATAGAAATGTTGAATATTGGCCATTGGTTTTAAATGATGAATGTTGTTTCAAATGCACTTCTGTTCATAAAAAAGAAAATCTTGATAGGAAAAATCTGACACAGATTTCATTTGAAATTATTCTTTGACCAAACTACTTTCCGTAGGTAAAACAAAGGTGTAAAAGCTGGCAGTTGTGAGGAATGCAGTCTTCAGGTTGTACACCCTGCAGGCTGCCTGTTCAATGTGCTGTCATCCTGCACACTCCATGTGGGACCATCGCCTTCCAAGAACTAGAGAGCTCTTCCACAGATGGCCTTCCCTGTGAACTGGTTCTAATTCTATCAATTCCACAATGGACCAAGGAAATTATAGAATAAGCCCGCTGTCCTGTTTTTGTTCAAATGATATTTCACAGACCTCAACTTTTCTCTGTTTCTCTCCTTCTTGAAGCATTTGACCCCAATAATTTATATCTTGGTCCCTTTCTCCTTATTCCTTTTCTTCTTCTCTACTCTTCTAGAATTTTTTTCTTATACTTTCTCTTTACTTCTCTTTTTTCCTTAAATTATTTGTCTGCTTCCTCATCCTCTCATTTTCTTACTCACATGACTCATTTCTTTCTTTCTTTTTTTTAACCTCCTCTAATTTAAAGTTCTTTTACAATCTGCATTAAATTGTAAGGAATGTAACCTTGGACGTGAACATCTCCTTCAGTAGAGCCTTATCCTATAACATTAAATTGTAATTATGAATGCTCTCCTTTCTCCTCCTATTTCATTTTATACCCTTATTTGTCTTTGTATATTCTCCAAGTCCACATAGAAAAGATGCCTTATAAATGTTTGCTGAATGCTGAATCAGTTAACATTCTTTAACCTTTCTGGCAGCCACGGAAATGAACTCCACTGTAATCCTGGTACATAATTATGGTAACTGATATATAGTAGGCACCCAATAAAGATCTGTTTAATAAATAAATAACCAAAGACAAAGATTACACCTAAAGCCTGTTTTAACACACTGCTGAGCACATAAACTTATTTTTGTCTTTTTTAGGTTGATGTACCTATATTCAGAAATTAGTTTACTCTCAAAGGGTATTCAGGACTTGATGGAGCACTCAGAATTTCATTCATTTTATAAGGCTTGCATGTGCCTCACCCGTATTTCAAATCAACATTTCTTTTGACCATCTATCTACATGTATTCCTACTTTTTTCCTGTAGCTAAGACCACAAAAAATCTTGGCTTCCAGCAAATGTACATTTCCTTGGAAACCAAGCCAAAAGCAATAGGGAAAGAAGGCATTAAATATAAAATGTCTCTTGGCTGCCAAATTTCAGACCACTGCCTGATTTTCTTTAGTTTTGTGTTGATTTCTTTAATTCAATGTGAACACACAGACCAAGACTTTTAAAATTAAACTTTTAAAAAAAGTATACTGTGTTTGTTGAGTTAAAATATATACTTACAAACATATGGGTATGGAAAAATAGCATTAGTGAATGAGGTTTGTGTTTCAGTGTTATTTTTATGGAAGCTTCATCTTTACTAGGTTAAGGGCTTGAACTAGAAAATTTAAACTATTCACCATCATAAGGACATTATTCATTTATAGAATTAAGGCTATTTTCCCCTATGTGAAATGTAAGGAAAGTGTAGTTGGATGTTATTAATGAGAAGTAGCAAATGGTTACATGAACAATTATATAAAGAATTTTGTGTGCTCTTTAGGCATGAATGTCTGAGATACAAAAGAGTTGATCTGAAAACTGGTGCTGTATGACCAAGTAAGTGATCATGGCAGATATGTTCTGGGGGAGCACGCTCCTTGGGCCATTTTTGGCACCTGATATTTGTACATTTGCACAGCAGAAGGGCCCTGGCCTTTATTTACTGCTTTGCTGTTGCATCTTAATATTCTCAATAATTTTTGAACAAAGGTTTCCCTATTTTCATTTTCAGTGAGTCTTGCAAATTCTCTAGCTGGTTCTGCTGAGACTTAACCTTCATACCGTCTTCAAAGTTAGGAAGACTACTTGGGTTTTCCATAACCATTTTAAGAGCATAAGGAAGATTCCAAAAGGGTGAACAGAAATATCAGTAAAGCTGTAGTCTTTTATCTGAGAATTTCCAGATTTACCAAGAGTCTGTTTTATTACCTCAGTAGACCCTAGTTACCACTGGTTGAGAGCAACCCATCTCTTGGGCAGTGAAAAGCAATTTATATAGTATTAATGAAAGGTTTACCTCAAAACCAGCTTGTACTAGTATATCTCAAAAACCTTGAAATGCACAGAACTATTACCTCAGTAATTCCACCACAGGATAAATGATGCAAAGCTGTTTGTACACATTCTTTACAATATTACTCATGAAAGTGTCTGACCCTTTGCGATTCCATGGACTGCAGCCTGTCCCGCTCCTCTGTCCATGGAATTCTCCAGGTAAGAGTACTGGAGTGAGATGCCATTTCTTTCTCCAGGGGACCTTCCCGACCTGGGGATTGAATGTGAGTCTCCTGTATTGCAGGCAGATTCCTTACCAACTGAGCCACTAGAGAAGCCCAGCAAATAATTGGAAATGATTTAAGTGTCTATCTGTGAATACTTAAATTACATGCTGCTTGAGGGCCTATCAAGCAGCCATCACAATAATATTGTAGATGCTGCTGCTGCTGCTAAGTCGCTTCAGTCGTGTCCAACTCTGTGTGACCCGATAGACGGTAGCCCACCAGGCTCCCCTGTCCCTGAGATTCTCCAGGCAAGAACACTGGAGTGGGTTGCCATTTCCTTCTCCAATGCATGAAAGTGAGAAGTGAAAGTGAAGTCGCTCAGTCGTGTCCGACTCTTAGCGACCCCATGGACTGTAGCCCACCAGGCTCCTCCACCCGTGGGATTCTCCAGGCAAGAGTACTGGAGTGGGGTGCCATTGCCTTCTCCAAATATTGTAGATGTATACTACTAAATATGAAAATTATATAACAGTATGGTTTTTCCAGTGGTCATGTTTGGATGTGAGAGTTGGACTGTGAAGAAGGCTGAGCGCTGAAGAATTGATGCTTTTGAACTGTGGTGTTGGAGAAGACTCTTGAGAGTCCCTTGGACTGCAAGGAGATCCAACCAGTCCATTCTGAAGGAGATCAGCCCTGGGATTTCTTTGGAAGAAATGATGCTAAAGCTGAAACTCCAGTACTTTGGCCGCCTCATGCGAAGAGTTGACTCATTGGAAAAGACTCTGATGCTGGGAGGGATTGGGAGCAGGAGGAGAAGGGGACGACAGAGGATGAGATGGCTGGATGGCATCACCGACTTGATGGCCGTGAGTCTGAGTGAACTCCGGGAGTTGCTGATGGACAGGGAGGCCTGGCGTGCTGCAATTCATGGGGTCGCAAAGAGTCGGACACGACTGAGCGACTGAACTGAACTGACTGATACTGTTACATCATTATAATACTATATATTATATATAATACTATCAGATCAAATCAGATCAATTGCTCAGTCGTGTCCGACTCTTTGCGACCCCATGAATTGCAGCACGCCAGGCCTCCCTGTCCATCAGCAACTCCCGGAGTTCACTCAGACTCACGGCCATCAAGTCGGTGATGCCATCCAGCCATCTCATCCTCTGTCGTCCCCTTCTCCTCCTGCTCCCAATCCCTCCCAGCATCAGAGTCTTTTCCAATGAGTCAACTCTTCGCATGAGGCGGCCAAAGTACTGGAGTTTCAGCTTTAGCATCATTTCTTCCAAAGAAATCCCAGGGCTGATCTCCTTCAGAATGGACTGGTTGGATCTCCTTGCAGTCCAAGGGACTCTCAAGAGTCTTCTCCAACACCACAGTTCAAAAGCATCAATTCTTCAGTGCTCAGCCTTCTTCACGGTCCAACTCTCACATCCATACATGACCACTGGAAAAACCATAGCCTTGACTAGACGGACCTTTGTTGGCAAAGTAATGTCTCTGCTTTTGAATATGCTATCTAGGTTGGTCATAACTTTCCTTCCAAGGAGTAAGCGTCTTTTCATTTCATGGCTGCAGTCACCATCTGCAGTGATTTTGGAGCCCAGAAAAATAAAGTCTGACACTATTTCCACTGTTTCCCCATCTATTTCCCATGAAGTGATGGGACCGGATGCCATGATCTTCGTTTTCTGAATGTTGAGCTTTAAGCCAACATTTTCACTCTCCTCTTTCACTTTCATCAAGAGGCTTTTGAGTTCCTCTTCACTTTCTGCCATAAGGGTGGTGTCATCTGCATATCTGAGGTTATTGATATTTCTCTCAGCAATCTTGACTCCAGCTTGTGTTTCTTCCAGCCCAGCATTTCTCATGATGTACTCTGCATATAAGTTAAATAAACAGGGTGACAATATACAGCCTTGACGTACTCCTTTTCCTATTTGGAACCAGTCTGTTGTTCCATGTCCAGTTCTAACTGTTGCTTCCTGACCTGTACTATACTATATATGAAAGTCAAAGTGAAGTTGCTTAGTCGTGTCCGACTCTTTGCGACCCCATGGACTATAGCCTATCTGGCTACTCTGTCCATGGGATTTTCCAGGCAATAGTACTGGAGTGGATTGCCATTTCCTTCTCCAGGGGATCTTCCCAACCCAGGGATCAAACCCAGGTCTCCCACGTTGTAGACAGACGCTTTACCGTCTGAGCCACCAGGGAAGTATATAATATATAATTATATAATATATATATATACTGTATTATATATGTACTATTACTATATATTTTACAGTATAATATACAGTATATATATATATAATATATATACAGTATAATATACAGTATATATATATGTACAAATCTATGCATAGATAAAAAGTTTGCAAAGTTGTCTAATACAAGATGATTATCTCTGGGTGATGGGATAAGTGTTTTTAGCTTATTGATACATTCTAATTTTTCTAGATTGTTTTTAGAGCAAAAATATTAATAAAAATAATGAGATTCTGCCATTTGCAGCACCCTGGGTGGACCTAGAGAGTATTGTGTTCAATGAAATGATACGGCAAGACACATGTGGAATCTAAAAAGTAAAACAAATGAATGTATATAACAAAACAGATCCATAGATATAAAAAAACAGACTAGTCATTACTCTGGAGAAGAAAATGGCAATTCACCCCAGTATTCTTGCCTGGGAAATCCCATGGACAGAGGTCTGGTGGGCTATAGTCCATGGGGTTGCCAAGAGTCAAAGGACTGAGCATGCACACACACACACACACACACACACACACAGAGGAGAGAGAGGGGGGTGAGATAGGGGTATGGGATTAAGAGACACAAACTATTATGTATAAAATAAATAAGAAACTAGGGTATATTGTACAGCACAAGGAATATAGCCATTTTTTTATAAAAACTTCAAATGGAGTATCATCTATTAAAATATTGAATCATTAGGTTTTATGCCTGAAATGAATATAATATTGTAAATCAACCATATGTCAATTAAAAAAACCAGAAA